>NC_081411.1:184542198-184863448 GCF_030272615.1 Cryptomeria japonica | reverse complement strand
TTCACAGTTTTAATATTTTAATGATTATTAAGATTTTTATCAATTATTATTATTGAAAAAAAATTATAACAATAAAAGTTATTAATAGATTGTTAAAAAGGAATGATTTTTATCATTAAATAAATTTTCAAGCATAATTTTTTTAACTTGTTTGATCATATTTTCTTATATTCTTGTGTACTCTTTCTTATTTCAATTTTAAAAAATATTAATAAAAAAAATTGCCTTACATTCTTCTAAAATCAGACATAATGAATTTCTTATATTCATCTATAATTTACTTTATTCTAATACATCAAAAATTATATCTAATATTTGATATTTAAGTAAGGTATAAAACATAAGCTTTTTTAAGAATCTGATTACCATTTCTTATATTCTTACTTCTTATATTATTTTCTAATCTACTTTATTTCAATACTTTAAAATTTATGCTTGATACTTATCGTTAAATGTAATTAATCTGATATATATCTTACTTTTAAATATATTTTCAGTAACGCAAAGTACTAGGATAACATTTTCCTCCTTTTTCCTGAAATTTGCAGAAATCTTCCATGGCAACTGAACGTGGACAGCACAACGAAGGGATCGATCGCGATGCATACAATGCCGCAGTATTCCCTGGAACAAAAATTGAGAGATGCAAACTTGTAGCAGCTCTCAATAGTACTGCACCCGGAAGCAGAAATACTCTTCTTCATGTGGCAGCCAGTGTAGGAAATCTACCATTCATTGAAAAGCTCCTGCAGCTCAATCGTGACCTTCTGAAGACTACCAATGCCCAAGGAAATACTGCGTTGCACTTGGCTGCTCAGGGAGGTTTCTGTAGTGTTGTGCAGGTTCTACTCCAACAACAGCAAAATGGTGTGAATGTTCGCAATAAGCTTGGAGAAACGCCTCTGTTCAAAGCTTATGAGAACGGCAATATAGACACAGTGAAGGTGCTATGTTGCGCATATCAGCCAAGTATACGCCAAAAGACAGTGCGCGGACAGACCTGTTTATATGTGGCAATAAACAAAGGAGATGCAGGTCAGTCGTTGGAGTTTGTATTTTTCTTTGCCTATTGATTTCTGAAAATATCTATCTCCCTCTAAATTAAGAACATTTAGCTAAGATCGCCTATAATGTCACTTGTCACTTCTATATTAGTATGCATCCTGTTAACTTGATGTTGAAGTTTAATTGTAGTTTCAGGTGATTTTTTTAATTGAAGGAAAACTACAGTAGAAAAATATAGCAGTTTTAACAGGTCGGAGTTTTATATGAGTCCATTAAGTTTAATTGTGTAAGAAACCACCATAAAGAACTATGTCAAGATTAGGATACCTTTTAGTCTTTGATTCAGTCATTATATCTTTTGAATTTTTACTTTCAGTTTTGATAACTATATGATATAAAACCTTTAAGTATATAACAATAAAATGAAAAAAAACTAGAATTCACATCAAAAACTAATAAAAATGTAAACACAAACAATGACACTTATCTTAGGAAGAGAACTAACATGTCACAGTCACATACATATATACTTAAAAGTCATGACCACAAAAATCATAAAATATTAAAAACACAAACACAAAAGTGACCAACAGATGACAACAAAGTTATATGCAGAAACCGAACAAACATCTTTTTATAATCCTGCACATGGGAAGTTCCCTCGATTCTGAACTCTAGAAATGTACTATTTAATAAATCAAAATCATCTCAATATGAATGTGCACCAACAATACATTTTTCGCAATGTTCTTAAGTAAATCTCTTAAACTAAACTTATTAGATTTCTATGATGCATACTAATATCTTAGTTGCTTCTGAATTTGATTGTGTGACATATTTTTGCATCAACATTTCAGATCACATTCTGTGATCCATCATCAAAATGATTAAAAAATGCAAGATATAAAAAGATGATAAATTGCCAAAGAAACCTTTTGAACTGCCATTTTCATCTTAACATAGAACTTTAGGTCTACTTTCCTGGAGAGGAAGAAAAAGGAAAACATACTACAATCGATTCGGACCATCTAAAATAGAAGTCATGTTCTTCTCTCACCCTGCTACTGTAATCCTTAAAAAAATTCTATAAGATAAAAAGAGAATCAACATCAAAGCATGCTCGGAAAGAGACATTTATACGTTGACTGAAATGCCCAAGTGACAGTCTGCAGCACTTCAAACCTTACAAAGTTCAAAATACAGTATCATAAATAATGAATGCACCTTAACAAAATAGAAATCTCAATGTCGTTTCAAGATGTCAATCAAGAAGTTTTCTGTGGAATCCATTTTAAAGTCCAATTGTTTGTTTTGTTAGATTCTTCGTCTGCGTAGATGGGTTATCTATATATTGTAGAATAAACATTTGCATTGATACATCAGAATTTCGTATTTGGTGCTCTTAATAATATAGAGATGAATATCCTATTTCTCTCATGGATGTAACCATTTATTGGTGAATCACATGATTCGTTGTGTTTATGTGAAATTTTGTGTTTATGTGAAATTCAGTGTGTTCTTTATGTTGTCCAGTGACACATATATTTTATCTGTTTGTTTTTACTTAACAATTATTATCAAATTTTAAGAGAATTTGTTAAGACCACTATCAAACAAGACAAAATAGGGGACGTAGACAAATGGAGAATTGAGACTCTTCATAGAATTTCAGGATAGGGAAGTTGCAGCCGGAAGCGTCGCTAATTAAAAAAGACCCTTCGATCAGACTTAAAGGAAAATACATAAAGACAACCTGTGAGGATAACCACATTATAATATTCTCTTCTATTATCACTGTGTTCAATTTGGAGGTTGTTAATACATTGTTGACTACAAATTTTATGTGGCCGTATCATCTTTCAGGATGGAGATTGCTATTATATTTATATATTGCTTATGATTGCCCTGAGGATCAAGTAAGAAGATAGATGATAAATTATCATCTATAGATTGCCTTAAGGAAAATGTTAAGGATGGAAGATACAAATAAGTGTAACCATGAGGAAGTGAGCTTAGAGAATTAAAATGAACTAACAAGAAGTATGATTAGAATGCAATTATGTGGGTGGTGAGAATTCTGAGATGTTATTACAATCTTGAGTGTGTCTATTTGGCAAAGTTTTGCACTATAATTTTTATGATTAATGTTGAATGTGTAGATCCATGTGGCATTTATTCATTTGAGTAATATCGTTACAAGTTCATGTGGTTTTGGTCTAGCATGTCAAAAGTCCCATTCTAGCAAATTGTTACGTGTTCAAGGATTCAATAATATATTGAGTGATTTTGGAGAATGGTTTTTCGTCTTACTAAGGGTTTTCCTAAGATATATATTGCATCAGTTCATATGATTGTTCTATTTATGTATGTGTTATTTGTGTTGTTTGCACTATTAGATCATCTGTTATTGTACCCTCCAGACCTATGACGACATCATAAATTCATTTCAAAAAGAATCTTAATGTGACATGTTATTCACTATTTTGATATGTTTCCATAAATTGGAATTTGATGAAGAATAGACTCAACTTGTTTCATTAAATATTCTTCTTTGATGAGAAAATTGAGAATCTAAGCTTGAGCAATAAATATTAAAAACATGTATACTATTTTTCAATTCATTTTCTAGGTTTTATAGAAAAGATAAGTTGTCCACAACAAAAAGAATTGATAACAATAGCATTTTGATAAATGGAGGTACCATGGATAAGTTATAATTCTAACATTTCATAATAGATATACCAAAGCATTTATAGTGATTACTCTGATGAAATATGATAAGTAACAACCATGTGTAACACAGTATTTTGTAAAGGAAATAAGTCAAAGAGATATTTATTAACCATCAAATGAGTTTTATGATAAGAACTCATCAACTTATGTTTATAGACTTTGTCAAAATCTAACTTGACAAACAAATTTTGTGTCATTTATACGCTTCTAGCCTAAAAATAGATTATTAAGAATATACCTTCTTCTAAGAAATATCATTTATTCAACACTCACTATACCTTGAATAACAGTTTTTTTTCATAGAATATAGAAAAAAAAACACTTATAGAAACATCTTGTACTAGAAATGTAAATTTTAACTATATCTTCAAGGAAGTCTTTTATATCCTCCCACTTGCTATCCTCTCTCAAAAAAATCATCGAAAATTTCTACAAGTGTAAGGTAATCTTGTTGGGATTTGTTTAAAAATCACGTTCATCCATAAAAGAAAACAAATTCTCTCTTTATTTCTATAATTAAAATACTTAAATGAGGTTGGTTCTTGAGCTTCTGCTCCCTTCGTTTATGCAATGGATTCAAGCTTTTATCCTAACAACCTGCCCTCTATAAATATCAAGCTTGCACAACTCCGTTTAAATGAAAGATTCGAGACTTAAAAAGTTACCTTGAGATTAAAGAGAAGTGGTTTTTTAATGCCATTTTTTTAAGCTAAGAAAGTAATACTTTGAAAACAGAGTAACACCGCCAATCAATCAATAATCCATCTTTAATGGCAACTACTCAATCCAAATCTTGTTAGAGGCTTCAATTTTAACCTGTGATTAATCTTTTGCAGCACCAACTAATGGCGCTAAATCTGTTTTAATGTTATGTTCGAATAGAAAAGGGTGCAAGGTTTTTAGACCTAAAATATATACTGACATTTTCAGAATCACGCTTTTAAAATTCAACTTTGAGTGATCTCATTCTCTTAAGTTTCATTTATCATTTTGTTTCTATGAGATTAGACTGTATAATGTTCTTGTTTAGGTTGAACTTTGTATCGCTTCAACAAAGATAAAATAGCCATTCTTGAACAATATCATATTTAATTTCATTGTTTTAACCACGTATGTGTTTTATAGGGGAAAATGTCACTTGACAATGATTTTGGATGTCTATTTTCCAGATCTGGTGAAGCATGTGTTAAATTCAGTAGATGGAAAAGAATTAATCCAAGAAAAGTATGAAGATGGCGATACAGCCTTGCATGTAGCCACTCGGAGAAGCTACTTGCATATAATGAGCCAGTTAATAAAGTTTCAACCTGAATTGTGTTATTGGGTTAATGACAATGAAGAAACACCGCTTTATATGGCAGTGAAATTGGGGCATCTGGAAGCAGTAAAAATGTTGGTAAAGGAGAGGCCAGATGCTGTTGAAATACGGAATTGTTGTGGAATGAACGTGCTACACTTAGCTGTCCAATTTAGCCAGATGCGAATTGCTGATTATTTGAGAGAAGTGGTAGGCCTGTCAGAACTGGTGAACCAGGGTCTTGAAAGTGGAGACACGCCTCTGCATATTGCAGCAAAGAACAAAAGCATTCGCGTAAGTTATTTCTATCACATGCTTCTGTCAAAATTCTCAACGTGATATCTTAAAATTTTCAATGAGGTAAGAACAGAGTCATACTAAAGAAAGTGCATTTGAAGAAACCTGTGTTACTCATGCGGATAAACAATTTATTAGAAAAGAAATTGATGGTTATCAATAAATGCTAACTTGAAATATCAGAATGCCCATCAAACATCTGATTTCTATTTCAAAAACATCTGTTCTTTCAGATATTCTAGTAAGATATGCATAAATTGGCTCTGCTAATTGCTCGACGGTGTTAAGTGCTTGGAGATAACGGAGAATGTAGTTATGTGTGCTTGGATTTATATTGAATTCAGGGTTAGAACCATTAGGAGATAGTAATATATTTATGAAATATGGGAGAATAAGATTGATTGAAATTTTTGATTGAATCATATTAAAGCATTATAAGGTTTGATAAATTATAAAGATACTGTCTATATCATTAAATGAGTTTGATCTTGGGAACTCCATGCTTAAACATACTTTAGTCTGAATAATTCTAAGGTGGGTGACCTGTCCAAATCTCTTACCTTAACAAAAATCACCTAAATAAAATATTTAATAATTAGACCATACATACTCATAATAAAAAAATTCTTATAAATCACTAATAATACAATACAAATTAATTAAAATATCTTTAAAATTATACAATTAAATTTTAACAATACTTTCTAATAAACCAAAGCAAATAATATATAAATATAAAAAATCTCAATTAAAATATATAATAAGTTTATTCAAAATCTGCCTTCCTATCCATTATAAAAGATAATTATTTTTAAAGAATTTATGCATCCAAAAAATTGTAATTTGAATTTGATTAAACTTATATGTCTATAATAACACTTTAGGCCCTTACATAAGTTACAAA
The DNA here is from genome assembly GCF_030272615.1 of Cryptomeria japonica. Classification (NCBI taxonomy): domain Eukaryota; kingdom Viridiplantae; phylum Streptophyta; class Pinopsida; order Cupressales; family Cupressaceae; genus Cryptomeria; species Cryptomeria japonica. The sequence continues at coordinate 184,857,212 of NC_081411.1, read as the reverse complement.
AATTATCCAATTACAAGTCACTTTGATAAAATATATTTTAATTATTATCTTCAATTTCATTGAAGTTATTGATTCTCTCATCTTACAAATTTACACAATTTAATATAAAAAGCATTGATTTGCTTTCTGAATTAAATTGCATAACAATTTTGTGACTCTCACAATTCTTTATCATCCTAGTGATGGATCATGGAGTGCGATCTTAAATGTTGATTCAGAAAACTTGTTACACAATTTAATCTATAAAACATTGATTTACTTTTTAGATTAAACTGTGTAACAATTTTATGACTCCTACAACTCTTTATTATTCTAATGATGGATCATGCAGTGTGATGCGACAGGTTGATTCAAAATACTTGTTAAACAATTTAATCTAAAAAGCATTGATTTGCAGTATGGATTGTTGAAATCGTATATCATTAGCTACAATGATATATAAATAAAATGGACAATTGATATGGAAAAGAAATTCAGCATAGATTACACTTTTGTTTCTTCAATATACTGTAAGTTTTGACTTATTTAGATAATTCATCTTAAACTAGATAAGATCTTATTATAAAAGAAAGTGTGATCATTAATGAATCATCTAAACAAATCAAAACTTAAGAATGAAAACTTAAGAATGATTGCACTCTAACTCGATAATGTATATGTATTTTGTAGATGGTGGAATCGCTGTTGCAAATACAAGGTATAAACAAAGATGCCGTTAATAAAAAGGGCTTAACGGCCCTCGACATTGCAAGAGAAAACACAGAGTACCACGAATGCCACAATATGATAGCAAAGCTGGCGAACTATCCCCCAGAGAGAAGGCATTTCCTGTATACCTTCCCAAACGTGAGCCCACAAAAATACGAGAATGCCATTATGCTGGTGAACAAAGCATATGAGGACAGGCGGAACACAGAATTAGTGGTGGCCGTGTTGTTAGCAACAATGTCATTTACAGCCGCCTTCACCATTCCGGGCGGTTTTAAAACGGAGCTGGAGAAGGGAGAGACAGAGAAAATGTTAGGTTCCCCTCTTCTGATTGGGTTGGTTTCGTTTAAAACATTTCTCATTTTTGATTGTCTGGCCTTCTTTCTGTCGCTCTTTGTGGTGCTCATGTGGCATTTGAGTACACCTCTCACCACGGGAAATAAAGTAATGTTCCTCTTTGTAACCAACATCTTGGTTTGCTCCAGCTTTGGCTTCACGGCGTTAGCTTTCGTTGCTACAGTGTATACAATGCTTGTGCACAAGATTAACACTTTGGCTTTCTTCGTGCTTGGCCTCTGCACCGTCATATGTTTTTGTGGTTTTCTCCTTCTTCTCTGTGTGAATATAAAGTTTGCAATAAAGATGGCGAGATTCAATCATCTGCATGGTGTAACTCCTCTTGTTGCTGACCGAATGATAGAGTGTCTGTGGATGAAACTGGAACGTCTGTGGTTTTTGACCGGCGGCGCCCGGAGAAAAACTAAGTACTCTAATTGTTCCAGAAAAGGCAGGGCGAATCTTAACAGTGGGTGTATGGAGAATGTTCAGATAGAACCTTGAAATCATGTAATTGTGGGACTTGACCAAAGACAAGGGATAGAGCATAGCTGACAGTGGGAAGTGATGATTGGGAAAAATCCTTTAACAAGTCTGAAATTTTCCTCCTAGAGTTCTGCAGACTAAAACTTCCGAGCATCCAGCCATAAGCTCAAGTATGGATAGAATCCTCTAGATTATTTTTAAATATGATTTTGTCTGTATTGAAGTTTTGTAAGTTGAATATTGATTTAAAAATTTCGAGCATTTAGTTATAAGCTTTAAGTATGGATGGAATCTTGTAAATTATTTTGTCTCTATTGAAGTAAGTTTTGTAAGTTGAATGTTGATTGAAAACTTTCGACCATCCAGTCATATGCTCAAGTATGGATAGAATCTTATGTCTGTAATGCCCCTACCCTAGTCGGACTTGTTAAACCCGTTTGACCTTGGCTGACTTCCTATGTGGCATTCTTGAATGGTAGGTTAACCGTGATGCAATGTGTAGTTTAGATAATATAAATAATTGTGCATACTTATTATTGTGCTCCTGTGTCGATTCTTGTGTAAATGTAAGTGTTTCCTAACTCTTGTGATAAATCTCGAGCTAACGCCCTCATTGAATATGTATATGTATATGTATGCTTGCATGAATTCATGGGTGCAGGAGATTGCAGGTACAACACTGCCCAGGGCGAGGTTCATCTCCTTTGGGAATTTGCAGGGTTGAGTATACCTCCTCCATCCTTAGAATTCGGATTTGGTGGTCATAAAACTCTCGTCTTGCCTTAGCCATGGTCAGGTGAGCATCATGTGTGGTTCGTGGGGCTTTCTTTTTGTTGGGTTACATGTCGTGTGCTTTGGTGGACTTCCTTGGTTTGCGTGCCTAGTGCAGGGTAAGTGGAGTTTGTTATCCTAAGTATTAAATTCAATTTAATGAGTAGATGTACGCATTAGTAATTTGGAAATTTAAATAGGTAGCTTCTTTTATATGATTAATCGTTAATTTAAAGAGATCGTTTTAATTATAATTGTAGCAAGCTTAAAGTAGTTAACTTGAATTAATGTGTTCATTTACACATTATTAGTTGAGAAAATTAGAGTAAATAGATTTCTTTCATGAGAGTAGTCATTTATTAAAAAGGTCACTTTATTATGTTATAGTGAGTCAATTTAATAGTTAATTTTAATAATAACGAATTTAATGAGTTATGCGTTTTAGAAAGGAAAAATTTAAAGTCATTTGAGAAATAGAAATAAATTAATCATTTTCGCATTTTGGAAAAGAAATGGTAAATTTTATTATTTAAAGGAAATTATTCTTTTTACTTGTAAAGTTGATATAGTATAAAGGATTGATTTTTGGGAATTTAAATTAATTTAAATACCTAACCCTTGTTAGTAGTTCAAAATATAAAGTGTTGGCTAAAGTAATATGGAGAAATTTAAAATTAGAGTTAAATAAGAAATGGAAGCTTTTTAATTTTAATAAGAAAAACGAATAAGAAGTATTGAATAATGGAAATGAATGATTTCCATTTTTCATTTTTCTTTTATTTTAAAAAAAATAAATGCCTAAATTCGAAATTGAAAATTAGGTCAAAAATAGGGTTTCTCATTTTAACCTAGTTTTGAAATGTTTTTGGGGGTTCTTTTTCTGGGGTCATCTTTTTGGAAAAAAAAAAATGGTTTTGGAAGGGAGATTGGAGGTTTTGGACAAAGATGGAGTTTTAGAACAGTAGATTTGGGGGCTCTTCATCAAATCTCTTCCCGGAATGCGTTTGGAGGTAGGATTCCAATCTACCCTTTTATTTATTGTTGTGCTCTCCATGAAATGCAAAAAAAAAAAAGAAATGATAATATCCATGAACGTTTAAAGATTTAGTTTCAATTTCTTTTTGAAAGCTTGGTTGTCTTGGATTCAAGGGTTATTATGTTTTCTTGAAACATTTTGAAGAGAGAAAACGATTCTGAAGACCCCTTTTATTTTACTGTAAAAATGGTGTCCAAATTGTTTTTTTTTTTATCAGTTACGTTTAGGCCATGTGTTTCTTTTAAAAAAAAAAAAACAACAAAAAAAAAAGGGGAAAATAAATTTTATATATTTTGGGCTAGGGTTTGGCGGGCGGAGGAGCCGAGGCTCAACTCGCGCCGCCATCCTTGCCCCCCTCCTCTTCTCCTTCCTCGCGGGTTCGCAGTCCTCCCCGCGACCACGTTGTGGGCCGCAGGGCCTGCATCCACAATGTGGGCTACATACCTGCGTCCATAACGTGGGCCGCAGGGCCTGCGTCCACAGTGTGGGCCGCAGAACCTGCATCCACATTATGGGTCGCAGGGTGCTGCGTCATAGATTAGGGTTTACTTAAAATAAAAAAGAAAATATAAAGTTTGTTTTATTTTTTTTTTATATATATTTTTTTGTTGTTTAAAAAAATATATATATAATATTGACAATTATAAAATGAAAGAAAAATGTCATGGGGAAGTATAAAAGAAGTTGTAATATATTTGTAGGAAGACCTATTTTATTTGAAATTAGATTTTAAATGTCAATATATATATATATATATATATATATATATATATATATATATATATATATATATATATATATATATATATACACACACACACACGTTAAATACAAAGTTTGCGTATATTTAAAATTGTGGATAAAAAAAGGGGGGTATTCATTAATCATGGATTATTCGATTTATATTAGTTAACATTAAATTTTGGGGACCAATTCTAATCGGGGAGTAATCTTTGGAAACGAGATTAAATATGGTCTTATTTGGAGATCTTTGAAATAACTATACTCTGGTTAACGTTTGGTAATACATGTTAATGAGAAGTTTTCATGGAATATGAATCTAAATTTATCTTCATATATTTTGTTTTTACTTCAACGATATGCTAGTAGGATGCATGTAAATTTTGATGTCGTATCGATTTAAAAAAAAAATGTTGTATGTTTAAGATTCGTACTTGCCTTGTTTAGAGTGGCGGCAAACCTTGATGTATTTGTTTCAGACCCTGTCATCTAGTTACTTGTGTTGGTCATAGCTGGGTTACGCCCCTAGTCAAAGTATTGTCAGTCATTAGAACCTGTATTTTCTTTGAAGTGTTCAGTTAGATCCGCTTTAGAAGGGATCATTATGTAAATTCCAACCGAGGTGTCTATTGTATATTGGTTGTGTTCGCCTAAGAGGCAAAGATGTAAAAGACTTATAAATTATGTATTCCTAACGATATAATACCAAAGGGGTCTTGTAGTTGAGCAGACCCAGAGATGTAGCCCTTTAGGGGTGAACTCTGAGATCATATCTGTGTTATGCAATGTTTTAGCTTCCTTTGTTTCATGCTTTAAGTTATCATGTATGGTTGTTACCTTGTAAAGTGTACGATGGGAAATTAACGAATTTAAATCTAAGGGTATAAAATTATTCATCTTGACAAATGTAGTAATTAGGTTCATAAAAGATTGTAATTAAGATTATGGAAAAGTATTTTGATAATGTTAATTAAAAGTAGTAATAGTGGAAAGAATCTTGCTGGGTTACATCATTGGAATTAACTTGTTATTAAGCATGTAAATTGAATGAATGTGAATGGAAAACAAAGTTAAAATTAATGTTATAATTCCTAGATTGAAATCTAAAGGATGAACGTCATATAGGTATTTACCTTTTTACCTTAGTAAATGAGTAACGCCATGTTAAATATGTTTCACTATATTGGATAAATTTGTTTAGTTATTTCACATTTTAATCTTAACAAATAATCCCTACCAAATTAACTTAATAATTGGGTGAACTCAACTATTTATCCATAACCATAACCCTAATAAAAGAATCTCTTAAGATTGCTAAAAGTGAACTGAAAAGGGAAGGATTCAATTAGTTGTTTATATCTTAATCTTAGTAAATGTATCTTTTCATATTAACATCATTTAACTAAAAGGAGTGACATGCAATAAGATAGTTATATTCTAATCCTAAAGGAAGAACGTCACTATGAACTTATATTCTAATCTTGAAATGATGAATATCATCTTGCTAACTATATTTTAATTTAAAGGATGCTCTCATGTGTCCTAATACATGTCCACCTTAATGAATTAGTCCATTTATTTGCATTATTAAAACTTCAATGAATGAACTCTATGGTTACTTGCATTTTATCCTCCATAAAAGAACTACGACTCATTAGTTGGTTATGCTTGAAATCAAATGAAGGGACCTCACTCTATTAATGGAAGTTTAATCCCTAATGAACGAATCTCATCTTATTAGCCAAACTTTTAATATTTAAGAAAAATATCAAATGTGGGTGGTTATCTTAAAACCCAAATGAATGAACTTTGTTATATTAGTCACATTGCACATTAGTGGGTGGACTCTTATGTTAATTATATTTTAAAATGCATTGAGTAATAACCTCGTCTTGGCCTCCTATCCATTCAAAGTAAATGAACGCTTCCTAACTATTCTAAGACATCAATTCGTTGAACATACATATGACCATGTCGTATGCATTATCTCGTAAATAAGTCCTCCAGTTTATTGGATCAATTGACGCAAGTTGAGCTAGGTGTAAGGATTGTGTAATCACGTTGGGAAACTCCTTAGGATCATTTAGCCTTCCGCTGTGTTATCTAGTTTTAGATAACTCCAAACTATCTTAATGTTGTAACTTATCAATAATACTCTTAACTATTATTTTTAAAAAAAAAAAAAAAATCACTCTATTTGAGTGTTTTTAACTTAAACCCCTTTGGGGTTTCTTGGCGGGGCATCACAGTATCTATTATGATTTTGTTTGTATTGAAGTAAGTACTCTAAGTACTCTAATTGCTACAGAAAAGGAAGGGTAAAGCTTAAAAGTGGGGGTGCAGAAAATGTTCAGATAGAACCTTGAAATCATGTAATTGTGGGACTTGACCAATGACAAGGGATAGAGAATAGCTGGCAGTGGTAACTAATGATTGAAAAAAATCCTTTCCTCCTAGAGTAATGCAGACGAAAACTTCCCAGCATTTAGCCATAAGCTCAAGTATGAAAGGTATTGAGGGTTGAGAAAGACTACGCTACTTCGAAGATCAATGATGATAATGGATCATGTTCGAATTGACATACTCCTAAAACCAAGCTTTGCTTCGCCGTGTTGTTAACAACTACACAAAACCAATGCAACCTTCAAAACAAAATAAAAGGTTTTCATATCATTAACATTCATCCAAATACCCAATATAATGGTGCAAATTGAATAAACATATCCACAATTGAACTTAGCACATCTTGATGTTCAAGGTAACTATGCCTTGCAATTCAAAATCATCTAACCATAAATAGTATGAACTAAGGAACTATCAACATCCACACATTAATCCATCACAATCAATGAACTCCATCTAACATGAGGATCCGACAAGAAACCATGCAATATGTATGAAAAGTATGTTTATTTACAAGCTTGGCAACAATTTTTGCCTTCTTGTACTCTACTTCTAATTGCTAATTGCTTGCTATCCAACATCTATTAACTATTAACCATTATAAATGAGGAGAGAAAGCCTTATATAGTGCTCTCAATACAATTGAATGGCCTGGATAAAATCCACATCAATGGCCAAGATCAAAAGATAGAAACCCTAATTAGGGTTTGTTACACCCATTATATAACATTTAATGCTTGACCAATGAAAAATTACATTGAATTGGACACATGTCCATAATTGAATGTCAACCAATGAATGATGAGGTTAGGTACATTGAACTTTGTGCCTTCATGTGTACCTAGTTATCCTCCTCATTGGATGAATCAAGTGAATTGAATCTACATGCCTTGACTTGGAATGTTGCGATTGGGTTGATGAAGGTGAGTTGTCACCACCTCAACTTTCTTATCTTGTAGATCATCACGAGTGTAGGTGATTTAGGCATATCTCTTGATACTCAACATTATCCAAGATCAATGATGAATTAGACGATGGCGAGGGACATTACCAAATTGTATCATCTTATCCAATTTGACCAACTTCACCTATCCCTTATCATGATGTGTATCACCTTCAACTTTGGAATGTATATCTAGCCTTGGAATTTCCTTGACATACTGGTTGTGATCCTAGATTTCCAGAGGAAATACAAGATTGTCATAACCTTTCCTTCATCATCAATATGATGTGTTCGAGTATCTTAGCTCTTGATCTTGCATGCCTTTTGTTATCTTATTTATTTTTCATTTCATTTGTGTTTGCCCTTCTTTACCTTAAATGCATTGTCCTTATTCTTCCCTTACCATGTTAATGAACCTTGGGAGTGTTCTTCATCAACTTCCTTGCTTAGCTTGGCATCTTCCATTGTGAAGTCCTCCTTCTTGCATTGTTCAATCCTCCTCACCATTCTGAAGTGTTGTGAAAAGCTTTCATTCTTTGATGCAATGTTTCTTTTAAATGCTTGCAGCTAGTCCCTTCATCCTCTTTCATCAGTTGCCTACAAAACAAACAACGATATCATCAAATATGCCTGATACATATTGATTTCACCCATCTTTCAAACTCTCTAATCTAATATGTGTTCCCAATGAGGGTGAAATGTTGTTCTAACTTCTGATCTCCTATCTGATTTTATTGATTTGAAGTCTAATTTGGGGCCTCTACCAAGTGACTACTACACTTCACCATGAGTTCATGGATTTCAGATTGTGAAGGAAAATTTCCCTTCCTAGAGCTGGGATTTCAGATTGTGAAGGAAAATTTCCCTTCCTAGATCTAGAATTTCAGCATGAAAAGGAAGAGTTCCCTTCCATGAGCACAGATTTCAGCATGCAAAGAAAGAATTCCCTTCCTTGAATGCAAACTCTAGCATGCAAAGGAAGGATCAAAATCTAATCAGAGATTTTAGGATCCCTTCAAGTAAAGGACAATCTCACCTTGATTGTGGATTTTGGAAAGTGAGGGAAAATTCTTGTTCACTTGATCGATCTTTTGCCAACTTCAACATTTTATCATTTACTTATCCTTCAATATGATGTTGATCCCTATTTTCCAAGAATGAATTGAGTTTGCCCATCATCATCATTTCCAACATTGCAATCTATTCATCTAATTCATCAAGGCAACTTCATCATCATGCTACCTTTAAAATTCTTCAATCTTTGAACCTCCACAAGGCAGGAATTTTGAGTGGTAATGGAGGATGCTCCTAGGTCGGGCATTTTGGATGGTAAGGGAAGGATGGTACCTAGGTCAGGGATTTTGGATGGTAAGGGACACATATGGTAGTGGATTAGGAAGTGAGGAAGAAAATGCTTTCTTGTCTCCCTCATGTCTTTGTTGGCTTAATTTTCACCCTTAGCTTGAGTTGAGCATTGAGTACACACTTTTCCTCATCATGATGCTGATTTTGCCTTTGGTGAAGACTTTATCCTTGAATTTCCTTATACAAATCCAAGGAAAGCACCTAATACTCCAATTTCATTTTTGTAGCATCATAAATTGTCATTGGGCCAAATTTACACCTCATGTTTATGCCCCTACTTTAGTGTGTCCTATCCTCGTCACCTATCTAGGTCCATTTTGTGCCTATTCTCTAGTTCTAATGCCATGTACACCCACTAATGGGCTCTTTAGTGGGCTACCCTTCTCCATGAGGCTTCATTGTGGTCCCTTTTTTAGATGGACCATGGTGCCCATGGTCCCTCTTAGTGGGGCCCAATTTTGAACTGGGGCAGGGATCTTATCCCTCTAGCGAGCATTCATCTCCGTGGCTCTGTATGATAGTTGGAGGTTGGCCTAATCGGTAAATTGCCTAGATACCTCTATATAAAGACATTTGATCAACCTAATTTCATCCATCACTCTCTAATCAATTCTAAGTAGAGTTTTGTGACTCGCCATGACTCACCAAAACTCGGCGAGTCACAGGCTGAGTGACCCTCGATGAGTCTTAGGTGGCTCAGACTCGGACTCGCCGAGTTTTGGCTGAATCATGGCGAATCACGTGACTCGGTGACTCAGCTCGGACCCGGCGAGTCCCGAGTCCATGACTCAACCGACGAAAAATACCGAAAAAGTAAAATAAAAACACGTTAAACAATGATTTTACTTGCTTTTTTTTCATTTATATTTGATTCTAAGTTGTAAAACGCATCTCATTTCATTCTATTGAAAAAATAGGAGGAGAAGAGTGAGTTGTGAGGAAAAAGAAGAGAGCATAGTAGGGCAACCAGCAAGGAGGAGTAAAATTTCTTCAACAAATCACATTGGGGCAATGTAATACTTGTATTTAGTGCATCAAAAGCTTGTTAGAGAGGATTGGAATATGTTTGAGTGCAATTGGAGTATATCTGAGCACATACACTCCAAGAGGCGCAATAGGCTGTCTGTGGAGAGGTTGAATGATCTAATCTTTGTCCATTACAACCTCCGTCTTAGACAAAAACAAGTTATGGACCATGACATCACCCTGATCACGTTAGAGGAGGTTGATCCAAAATCTGAGTGGATCGGTGAGGCTACGGATCCTATCTTTAGTGATGAGGACTTAGATTGGATCGACCAGGTAGATAGAGAGGCTGAGGTTGTAGCCATGGCAGAGGAGGAGGTTAGAGCATGAGTAGAGCCAGAGCCAGAGCTAGAGCCAGACATAGTTGATGTTGGTGAGGGTAGAATGGAGTCACGGGCAAAGAGTATGGCTGCTAACACATCCAAGACCTACCTTAGACGCCTACGTAGGAAGGACCTAGGCTCCTCTGAGCCATAGACTTGTAGTTGTTTTACTTTTGATATGTGTGAAACTAGAACATTTGAATTTTGATGTCATGGATTTCATATTCCATGAGTTTTGTAATATTTTTACATTCGACACTATTTATATATCTATGGTTATTGGTTGATATTTCCTTCAGCTACAATTTACATTTATACTAATGTGATCGATGTATACTTGTGTGTATGATCAAATTAACTTCTATTTGATGATGTTATTGTGTATTTAAGGTTTGTTTAATAAAGGGTGCATGAAACAAGTTTTAAATCCTTAAAAATCGCTAAATTTCTTGGGGTTTTTAGTTTGTCGAGTCCTGTCGAGTCCTGGTAGATCCGAGTCCCGAGTCCCAAGTAGAGTCACCCTTGTCGAGTCCGCGCCAAGTCTGAGTCCCGTTTCTATGATTCTAAGACATCAAGCAATCATTTCCTTGCATCCATGAAACATTCATCATCAAGCATTTTATGATACCTTTAATGCTGCATATTCTTCATTCAACCATTGTGGGGCAAAATTGCATCATTCATATGCAAGCATATGTGTGTGATTAGGGTTTTGTCATGTCCATGCCATTTCATGCAACATATGTGATTACATAAGAAGAAAAGCATCATCATCAACAACTGCATATTTGAGGTATATCTTTGTAGTATTTATTTCAATATTCTCATTATTTCGTTCAAGGTTAATTCCTAAACTGGGGTTTGACTTAGGCGAACCCCTATTCCCAACCATTTTCTCCTTTTCATTATGTGCAAGAATAGGTATAGAGTTGCGCTTCATAGGATCAACAGTATTTGCAAAGATGAACAGGTTCCCTTTTTAACGATGAAAAGTTTTGACGACCATGGTGACCACCGCCATAGTCCTAACAATTTAGGCCGAATTTTGGGGAGAAGATCTGAATCATATTACTTTGCTCAGATCCAAGTTTATGGCTGTATGCGAGGACTGTAGCTCACTATTTATGCCTAATCTCTTCAATATTCACCCATTTACCCTAATTTCAACATCATCAACAATTCAATTGAATCTAAGGAGGATAAATTCCTATCAAGGAACTAGGAATTTGATCAAAATCTTAATCCTAGAGAGGCTAGATCTATTACATTACTCCCCTCTTTAATGTTATGGTCCTAAAAGCAAAAATTAGCGATTTTACACATTCTTATGGTGAAACTCTAATTTTTAACCATTACATTTTTTAGTGAACTCGACATCTTATAGCTTTATTTATGATTTGGATTGTTTATGCATTTTCAAAATCAAATTAGCATTTACAAGTTAAAGTTTCAATTGAATTACATAAATTTAGAGGTTAAATTCACACAAACCCTAATTTATAATTTTAAAATTAGACTTGTGGGTTGTCTAATTTGGATTAATTGTTTCAAATTTGATTTGCGAACATTTTAATTTTTTATTTTGCATCCATTGACCTTATTTTAATCAAATTACATAAATGTAGAGGTTAAATTCATAAAAAACCCCAATTTATTCTGATTTATTTGATTTGTGGGATTGCATAATTTTTAACTCTTATTTTTAGATATGACCTTAGACATTCATAATGGCACTTAATAGATCTAATTTATTTGCCATTTCACATATGACCTTACTTTTCTTTTCACTTATATTTATCAAAATCATGTGTTGGATAATGGTTTCTTTCACTTCACATTGCTTCTTTTCATTCATAGGACTTTGGCATATTGCATTTTTAGAATTCCCAAATTGTTTCCTATTAATCAAGTAAATCTCAAAGTTTTTATCCATAATGCATGCGGTTTTATAGTGATATTTTTAGGAAAATGTATTACATATTTAGATCACATAAAAGATTTTGTAGATCGCAATCCTAGAGATGCTAATGAAAAACCTAATACATGTACCTCTCCTACGGTATCTAATGTGAATAAAGAAAGAACTATTAATCCTATCAATGATCTCTCTAATGGAGAGCAAGCATTGAAGAGAAACATGGCACCATATTCTTCTCATACACATACCCTGGCGCAAGGGGGGCGAGGTCAAAACATTGGTGTTTCAATCACTCTAGATCCCCCTTATTCTCATAGAGTCTATCTTAATCATCAAAACATTTGTAGAGAAGACGATAGTATGCATTTAATTCATGATCTATCTCCCCACATAACATTAAGTAAAGATGAGGCCTTAGACGATAAGGATCTTCATTCCCAACCTATCAAAGAGGATATGCATGATGGTAGAAAGGAAAATCTCCCTACAAAGGATATTCCTTCTTCATCTACTTTTCCCTTTGTTCCTTTTAAACATACTTACAATAGCACAAATTTTAAAGGGATTCATTATAATACTCCTCCTCAATTAGGAGTGGTCATAACATAATATCAAAACAAGGTTTTAGAGGGCAAGGACTTGGAAAATTTGAAGAAGGAACTAGAGTCCCTATAAACCCTCCTACACAAACTAGTACCAAAGGTCTAGGAAATTATCATGATTCACTTATGGATGATCTCCTTATAATTCAAAAATTTAAGGAGTATCTTGCAAAACATAGAACTTATCGTCCATCTAAGGGTGCTTCTTCTTCAAAGACTCCTTTTTGTTCATATCATCAAACTCATGAACATCATGCTAATGACTGTCCGGATTTCCAAAAAAGTATGCAAGAACTAGTTGATAATATAACTATTATAATCATCTTCTTCTAACAACCCTTGTCCTACATCTCAAGAGACAAGACCTAATCCCATTGATGACCAATAGAAATTAGCTGCTAGAATCTTTTGGAGGTTAAAGTATGATAAGAACGTTGTTTCTCCTTTCATTATAATTAATCATAATTCTAAGGATAAGGAAGGTGATGCACATTGTCTTTTTCATCATAGATATTCTCATTCTCTTGGAAAATGTAACACATATAAAACATTTGTTGAAGACTGATATGATAGAGCTCACATAGCTCTTACAACCGATCTTGCACTCTTCCTTGGTGAAGAGGTAGTGACTTAGCACTCCATTCACCCTCCATGTTGCTCCTTGCCCTATGGCACTAGTAGTTAACTTAATTGGGGACTCTTTATTATAGGAGATGATGCTTTTTCAATTATAAACATCTTGGGGCAAAAACATAATTTCTTCTTGTCTATATCCTATTCCTTCTCTCTATCCAAGGTTTCACTATTCCCTTTAGGGGTTACATTTTTCATGTTGTGATATCCTTTCTTCAATGGAATGGTATGTCTCTTATGACTAATCTATCCTTAGGGGAGTTTATGAACCTTCATCTAATTCTCTCTCTCTTTGAAGATTACCTCTTCTTTGGAGTTGCATTTTACATATCTTAATGTCTTTTCTTGTATGGAATATTCCTTTGTGCAAGTACATTGTGCATTTGGTTATGTCTAATCTCTCCTGAGAGTTTGTGTAATTCTTATCATTGTCCCTACACTTGGGGGGCATTGATCTTTCTTATCCGTTCCTAAGGATCCACTTTGCATTTGTTGAGTAGTGTTTGCTTATAGTTTGATGTCATTCCTTATGTGAAGTAATTGTTTGCTCAAGGAATCTCTCTTATGCAAGAGGCATGTATCCTTGACTACAATCTCTTTTACCCTTGGTAATGTATATCTATAATAAACATTCTCCTCACATTGGGTTGAAAGTGTGTCATCCTTCATCAAGAATCATTTTCACCTAGCAATAGGAGGAAGGTAGATATTCTTGTTCTCCTTCTCTTGTTTTGGTAGAAGATGTTATGTTTGTTTGAGAAACTCCTCTTGGAGGTACATGTCTTTTGAGTGAAGATCTCTTCTCCAAGGATCCTCTTTACACTTGTTTCAATATATCTCTTTTCAACTATCTTATCCTTTCTTTTAAGAGTATTGCCTCTTTAGCTTGGATGTATGAACATTGTTTCCTAGAAGGATATCTCCTTTGTGTTGAAGGTGGGTATCCTTGCTTCTAGCTTCCTTAAAACATCAACATAGAGCTATGTTGACATCTTAAGGCGGCGGGGGGGGGAATACATATCACCCTCTTTGTACTATATTGTACTATACTTTTTCTACTTTTGTAATGTCTTAAATAAGGTTTCCATTCGCGAAACCAGAGAAAACAAACTCTTACATGAGACACTTCATGCCCAAAACTAGATACAACATTTATATGTGTTAGATGGGGTGCACATTCTTGAAACCAAAGCAAATTAACTCTTACACAAGATGTCTTCGAAACAAAACATATATTAATCTTACATGGGGTTACACATTCTTGAAACCAGAGCAAACAAACTATTACTTGAGATGTTCCTGATAATACACACACACCTTTGCATTTTCATTACATGTCTTACACAAGTTGTTACATGCTCGAAACCAGAGAAAACAAACTCTTATATATAGGATGGTTGACACCTGAAACCAGACATCACTTGGACACACGCACGAGGATGAGTGGAACTAGCAAAACATAGCTAGAATATTCCTACTCTCCTCCCCAACATGGATCACCTAGAAAAATACATCTAGAATGTGTATCCATTTCTTCTCTCATTCTTCTTCTCATGGATCACCTAGAAAAACACATCTAGAATGTGTATCCATGCTTTATCTATTTCATCTCATGAGCTCATAGCTTTGCTATTTGTAGTTTATGGATGATGCCTGCTCTTGATTTTTTTTAGGTGATCGCTTGTGTTCTTGAGATGACATTTTCAAGAATGATATTAGTGGTTGAGACATTTTGATATCAAGGTCTCTTTAGGTCATTGACTTGGGGTCTTGTTTTTGGTTTTTAGCTTTTGCATGTTTTGTGTTATTTTGCCTTTTTGTCTTCTTTTTCTTGTTTTGTGTGACCTTGCATGAGATTGAGTGAGTTAAGATCCTAAGATTGGGGGCTTGATTCCTCGAAATTAGTGCAATCTTATACTCCTTGTGATTGTGCTCCTAATTGCTCCTCTCTTTCATCTCTTTCATCTACTTTACCATGAGTATTTGCATAGACTCATACTCCCGTTAAAGTGATGGCTAAATTTAGCATCGTAAATTATCCTCGGGCCAATTTACACCTCATGTTTGTGCCCCTATTTTAGTGTCTTGTCCTCATCAACTATCTAGGTTTGTTTTGTGCCTATTCTCCATTTTTGATGCCATTTACACACATTAAAGGAGTCCCTAGTGGGGTACCCTTCTCCTTGAGACTTCATTGTGGTCCCTTTTTGAGAAGGACCATGGCACCCAGTGTTATGGTCCCTCTTAGTGGGGCCCAATTTTGAATTAGGCCAGGGGTCCTATCCCTTCGGTGGGAATTCATCTTCATGGTATCTGCATGATCATTTAGGGTTGGCCTAATTAGTAAATTACTTAGATACCCCTAAATAAATACATTTGATCAGCTTAATTTCATCCATCAATCTTCAGAGATCTTTAAGGTTGCATATTCTTCATTCAACCATTGTCGAGAAAAATTACATCATTCATATGCAAGCATGTGTACATGTGATTAGGGTTTTGTCATGTCCATGCTATTTCATGCAACATATGTGATTACATTTAAGAAGCAAAGCATCATCATCAACAATTGCAGATCCAAGGTATATATTTCTGATATTTATTTTAGTATTTACATTATTTCATTCAAGGTTAATTCCTAAACTAGTCTTTGACTTAGGCAAACCCCTAATCCCAACCATTTTCCCATTTTCACTATGTGCAAGAACAAGTATGGAGTTGCATTTAGGAGGATAGACAGTATTTGCAGAGATGAACAAGTTCCCTTTTTATGGCAGAATGTTTAGAGGACCATGGCAACCACCACACAGCCCTGACAATTTAGGTCGAATTTCAAGAAGTAGATCTGAATCATATTACTTTGCTTAGATCTAGTTTGTGGCTCGGTGCGCCGACTATAGCTCACTGTTTATGCCCGATCTCTTCAATATTCACCCATTTACCCTAATTTCAGCATCTTCAACAATTCCATTCAATCTAAAGAGGATAAATTCCTATCAAGGAACTAGAAATCTGATCTAAATCTTAATCCTAGAGAAGCTAGATCTATTAGATTATCCTCCTCCTTAATGTAATGGTCTTAAAACCAAAAATTAATGGTTTTACACATTCTTATGGTGAAACCCTAATTTTCACCATAACACATTCCTTCACTCTTCACTCATCTCTCATCTTCACCTATCTTCTATTTAGAGACAAATTTGCTTGAGGATTATCCAATCACCCCGAGCATCCATCAAAGATTTCATACCTTGACTTAGGCATTTATTGCCCAAAGGTTACATTGTGAAACCTTACTCAATGAAGAACTTGACTCCTATCCATTACCCAAACACTTTGACACAAGGAAGTTGAAGGTTGTTTGTTCATCCTAGCCTAAGACAAAGAAATGCTGACTTGATCACATCCTAACAATCAAAGGCTCTGCATCTCCTCACAAGAAAGAGGCTAAAGACTCCAAAACATTACCAAGCTAGACAATTAAGCACAACTACGCTAGAAGGCAAAAAAGTGGAGGTCCCCATTTGCAATGGGGTGATGTACTAAAATGTCACAACAAGATATAAAGCTAAGTTGCACCAAATGAATGAGGCCTTGGTGCCTTTTAAGAATTAAAATATAGTTGTCTTCAAACTAGCATGTATGCTCTCATCTTAATTTTTTATTTTTATTATAAGAGTAAAATAGGTTTTGAAGGAGTCATAAAATATTTAATAATAAATGAGACCCAACACAAAAGCCAAACAACCTAACCAAGTTGCCTCACAACACATAAATATGACATACAACCCAATAACTTCAAAACATTAATAAAAGATCAACTAGCCCATACCTTATACTTATTTGACATTCTCAACTCTCAAATCCTGAAATTCTAGAAATCTTGCAAATGGTGAAATAATTATGCCGATTATGTGTTGTATCTTTTATTTGCATGTTTTTCTTATTTGCCATCTTCTTTCTAATGATAATCATCCTTAAGTTGCAATTAAATGAAAGAAGGATCTCTTAAATAATCTATTGCTTATAATCTAACAAGAAAATAATACTCTTATTCAAAACCTTTTCCTTGTATTTTTTTAAGATAAATAGCATTTTGATTAAATGGTGTAGTTGTTACAATATTATTATAGATTTTTGTAAATCTTGTATCTAATCATTACATTGATTGGAAAAATTTATAGGGAACTTAAAGGCATTAAGTGGGCTATTCAATATTATTGTTAATAATAGTGTTTACCATTTTATGTTCTAGATTTAGGGGCAGCCTTTGAAAGAGAGTTGATTCTTTGTTTTTGATTAAGGGAAAAATAGGTTTTTAGGGGGACTTGAAACCCTCAGTTTTTGCAGGGAACCAAAACCCACAAACAAAATATTGCAACAAGATGAAACAAAGATAACCAATAGCCAACCCACAACCAACCGCTAAAATAAAAGCATTAAAGAATTGGCTATATCAATCAAAAAGTTAAATCAATCAAACCAAACTACTCAAACAATGATGAGCAAAGGGTTTTTACAAGCTCCCTTAACCTTAACAGTTTGTTTTAATAAGGCTCTCACAACATGAACACTTGCAGAACCATAAAGATAAAGTGTAAAGAACTAACTGGAAAATACCGAAGCTCCTAAACAATGAAGAGATATAAGAGGATTAGAGGGTTTTCATAGGCTCTCCCAACCTTCATCTTGGATTTTAAAATGTCTCCCAAAACCATCTTGCAACAATCAACGACAACCCCAAAACAGTAAGTCCTCATCTTTCCTACCTCCATCTCAATAGGAATAATAGAGGAAGAAACCACCAAGATGAAGAACCATGCTCGATCCAAGTTTGAATTAAAGAAACCAAAGACAAGAAAATCCCTATCAAAGTAGCTTCCAACCTCTCCTACAAGGAAAATCTCCACCTCAATAGGAATCGTGAAAGGGGAAGGAAGGAGTAGAAAGAGCCAAACCCCATAAAGCCACAAGAATAAACCTCACCTCAATAGGGGCAAAATCCTCCTCAATAGGAGCCACATGAAAATGGACCAAGGGAAGATCAACACAAGCCCACTCGAAAAGAAAGAAAGCTTGCATACTCTAGGCTCCAACAAAGCCGAACACAGTCCCAAAACTAGAAACATCCCAAAACCAGAAATAGGGAACAAGAACAAGTAGAAGGTGCCCTAGAAAATTAGAGGCAACAACCTGAATAGGAAATGGAAAGGGAAGAAGAGGAAAGCAGAAGCACATACCCTTGAAAATAGATAGGAGGCAAGTCCAAAGGGGACAAAGGAAGCCTCACTCACATCAAACAAGGACAAGCCCCACCATGAACCCAACCACAAAACACACAAAAGCCACCACACCCTACTACACCAAAACCCCCACAAGAGAACCATCCACCATACGGGATAGAGGAAGAACCCGCAACCCCCTCCCACAAGCTAAGGAAGGAAGACCGCCCCATTAGAGACTCCCAAGTCAGCCACCAAAGGAAAAAGAGGATAGCAATAAAGAAACCCCTTGGTCAAAGGAGAACAACAAGCCCGATCCACCAAGAAGCCCTTGCAACCCCTGTCAACCCCTGGATAGATTGAGGCCAATGCAACACCAACATCCTTAGTACCCACAATAGTTCCAAAAACCAATGAAGGTCTAGAAATCTTAATGACTTCACCTAGAAAAGAAGAAGGTACTAGAGAGGAAACAAAGACCGAACAAACAAGAAAACAACACCATGGGCCAAGACAACAACAACAAGCGCAAGAGGGGAACTCAACAAAGCCAACACTAGAATAGCAAGATGCAATAGAAAAGACTCCACTACGGGCAAAGAGAAAGGGGAAAAACAACCCATCTACAACACACACCCAACATAGAGACACCAAACAAAACCCCAACCTCGCTACCCACCAAGTATAAAACACAAGCCCTAGAACCTGCTGCAAGGAAAGGCTAGACACACAAAGCCATAAAATCATCCCCATCATCATCTGTCTCCCCATTCTCATCTGTAGTCTCCTCTGCGACTGCAATCCCACTTGAAACCCTCACTCTGACCCCTCTCCCTAGTTTGAAATCCGAAATGGTATAATATGAGTTGATTCTTTATTATCACTGAAAATAAAATGAATAATTGACTTAAAAGATAGATTAAATTCACCCAAAATAATTTGTAAAATGGAGTTAATAAAAAAAGTTGAATGTAAAACATCCACAAAAAACAACACATGCTATATTCTTTTAACACATCAACCCTTTGCTTTTTGGCAATGTTCCTCTACCCAAAATGATATGCTATAATTTAGAAATAGTTGTGTTTAGTGATGGTTATGAAGCAAATATTGAAAAACAAAAAAAATATAATATTGATTATATATGCAGAGTCCAAATTTAACCTCAACAATATTCTATTTTGTTTTCATGATATTAAGGATTATAGTTTCCACTCATATTGTTATATAAGGATGGAATAGTGGCATGCACTATTATTATTTTTTAGTTGCATCTTTAGAAGAATTGAATTCCTTGGCAATTTTAACATTTGGGAGCCTTTGGTATAGCTATAATTTAAACTAAAACCTCTATTTGAACCTTGCATCACCTTTGACTCAAGAGAGATTATTGATGCACTTGATAGACCATTATACATTATTGCAAAAATTAAAGTAAAGTGCTCACTGATCTAGTATGTCTGGTGAATGTTATCATTCAAGAACACCTTTATATACAACAATTGTATCAAGATACCTATGAGAGATCTGATGTTATGATTAAGGTGCATGATGGTTTCACTTGTCCCAGTATAGGTTCCATCACTCTTCTTGTTGAGGTTAGTACCAAGTGCTTAGATGTTACCTTTGCTATTAACCCTACCTCAGACCAATTTTGTGTGAAGTTGGGACACCCTTGGCTGAATACCATGAAAGCTAGCCCTACTACATCCATAAATGTTTAAATTTCCATCACAATGGGTGTAATATCATGATCAATCGAGATCTTTATCAAACCTTAACAAGATGTGGAAAGTTCACCCTTGATTGATTTTAACCTAAAATACTTGAACCTTTGCAACAATAAGAAGATGTCCATTTCCTATCTTACCAAAAATTCAAACATGAAAGTAAACCTAAGGATTCTTCACCGTTGGATATTCCTCCTTCAAATTTCAGACCTAGAATCCTTCCTACTTGTCCTATTTCTCCTATATATGATGCAGTTCCACCTCCTATGTCTTATAGAGAAAAGCGCCCAGCATCCTATATCTCTCAACCTAGTGAGGTTTCTTTTGTTCCTCCTAAAAAGGAAGAAAAGAAACCTATGTTGATTGATCCCTAACATTCACAAGTATCGAGTTGAACCAAGAGAAATCGTAGTGTGAAAGACCATCGGCAAAGATGTTATGCTAAGGCTCATGAGCTTCTTTCTCAAACTGTTCCCTCCCCTAAGCCATTGAATGTTGACTTGGTTCCATTTGCCCAACCTTCACTTGACCCTAGAGAGGAGTTTTATCTTAATCAACCATGTCAAAAATTAAAAGTTATCTATGCAGAATATCTGTCCGCTTCATCTCTTTTGTGCATTAAAGATCTTATTGTGGTTAATTTGGATGATGATGTTGATGGTAATAATATGGATACTAATGATAGTATTGAAATTAATCATGAGCTATCTTTGCGATTTTCAAAAGCATTAATCATAGTTTCCAGTGAGAAATAAAGTGATTTATCATTAGAGCATGGTCGTTGTTTGGAACTTGTTGTAGTTCCATCTAACATGCTTGTTGTGACTCATCTTGCATCTTGTCCAACATCCCTAAATGATGCTAAACAAGATTGGTAGGGGGGTGATTTGCTAGATTAGCCCCAATTGTACAATGGACTCTTTTGTGTGTTTTCTTGCATATGATGTGGTTCCCTCGTGATGTGATTCTTGATGTGTATTTGTGTTATGTTAAGCTCAATTTGGATGACCTTTGTTGCTTTGTTGGTGCAAGGTAACAAAGAACCAAACTTGTTGTGAGATATAATTTCTATCTCAATTCCTCTATATGTCATAGTCAGGCTATGTTGTACATGTGTCTTTGTGTTGTCTAATTGGAGATGATGCAAAGCATTGAGATCTCTCTTTCTAATCTCTTTCATGTTGATTGGCCAAAAAAGACTCTTGTTCATCATATGTGCTCTTCTTCCATTGTGCTTGTAGTTCCACTACCTTTGGGGGATGAGGTCAATTTATTACAATCATAGTTGATATACATGATTTGTTTGATGTGTATACTGACCCTAGTTAGTGGGTCCCTTATGTGCTCTCATTTTGTCTTATGCTCCATCACCTTTGATTTGCCTTTTCTTGAGGGCATTTCATTGTTGTTGTGTGCTTGTCTTTTGGATGTATTTATGCTACTTAAGAGAAATTGCACTTGGTAGATGTATGCAATCACTTTAACATTGGAGGCATACACTTTGCTCTTTGCTACACTTTCACACCACAAGGATTGGTTTGTAGACTTCAATCACACACCATGACATGTTTGGTGCACGTTGCAGTCCCCATTTTGAAATCGATCTTTATTTAGATTACTTTGCAAACTAAGGATTTGTTTTGTAATCTTCATACACCAATTTTGTAGTTCAATGTTTTTTTTCCCAACATGACTCATAGTAAGCATAGCCTTACTACACTAGGAAAGTCATATCCTCTTTTTTCTCTTTTTTCTTCATGTGTTGCTTTTTTATCTTGATATTAGATTAATTAAATCCCCTGGGGCTTCACCTATTTCTTACATTTTTAATATCTTGATGAAAAAAAATTCAATGTTATTGTGTACTTTAGCAAGCTTATGAGCGTAGGTTCATAATCCTAGTAAAGTGGGGACTAAATGTGGCATCGTAAATTGTATCCTTATATAATTTTACACTCACTTGGGACTCACTTTGGAGTTTCTTCCTTCCATGCCTTGATTTTGCTCGATTATGCTCACATCAATATCATATCTTCAATCCTCATTTTCTTCTCCAATCTTTGGTCTTTGATTTAGCCCTAATGGACTAGTCGTGGGCACCTAACACCCTTAACCTCCTAGTTAGAGGTGCCTAGCGCCCTTGTCTAGAGTAAATGAGCCCAATTTTGGACCCTTTAATGGTTGTAAAATTTGGGCAAGAATATATTTCCCATGTTGGCCTTCTTTGTAATTTAAAACACATTTTGTGGGGTGAGGTATAAAAGAAAGTCTTACCCCCTCATTTGAAACACCTCTCAGTTATCCCTCCACAAGTTTTCAATTACACTTTTTGATTTCAAGTGAGCAAGTAATTAAGCATCATAAGAGTAGTGAAGGAGAAGTCAAGTATTCAGATTTCAAGAATTCAAGATAGCATTCATGATCAAGTTCTTAAGAAGAAATCCATACATTCCTACATGACAACAACAACCTTTTCATGAAGACTTCAATGCAAGATTCATAAAGGTATAACATTCCAATTCAGCATTTCAATTTTAGATCTAGCTTCTACCTTGTCAAGGCATTCTTTCCATTTTATTTTAATTCATTATAGGGTTAATTCCAAACCTAAGGTTTGACCTAGGCAAACCCCTATCAACCCAACCACATTTTTCCTTTTTGTGTTTGTAGGTGACAAGATCTAAAGACAACAATTATCGATTTGAGAAGAGCAAACAAAGGTGCATAGAACTTGATTTTGTAGAAGTTAAACCACTGGGTTAAGGTCACCTAGCATTAGTGTCTGATGCTTTTTGACGAATTTTCAGGGAGATACTCAAAACAACATCCTAATTTTGAAACTATTTCACATTTCTATGTTTGACAGTTTAGGACAAGAACACCTAGCATATCTAAACCAGATTTCTGAGTCCAGATTTGAACCACGGGTTCCTCTTAGCTTCCCATTTCCATATCTATGCTTCATGTCTACATATCTATTCTGAAACTACCTGTGTATGTTTATCATTGTCAATTATGCATTATCAACCCTAATTCTTGCATTCAATTTACCTCATTTCAATTGATCATTTTCAACTCAATTCAAGGAGTACTAAATTCACCTTATGCTCAACCCCTTTCCCATCAAATTCTAGATTGAGCCAATTGATTCCATTCACCTTCCAAAAACAATTACTGAAAATAGATTTGATTTTTAATTCACATGCATAAACTTATGAATCCTATTTCCGCCTTTTACACTACCCAAAACCAGCTTACAACTAACCAGAAAAATAACTAACCTTTACTAATAAAGATAACAATTTTATCCTAATTGCACTCAGGGCGGGCCTGTATTGTCTAAGTTACTGATGAAAGTTTGCCCCTTTTTAATAAAAAATTTCGAATCTCCTTGTATCCAAACTCATTCTTCCATCCCGATGACTTTAAATACTTATCATGCTGACTATATTTTTTGTCAGCAAATATTAATATCATTGAATGTCTGTCACTTCCGAAGTTATATCAACATTTTTTACTTATCAATGTATAAAGTAGTTGTTTAATCATTGTTCATCACTTGGAAATTATTCCATTATCAGATTGTCTTTGCCTTTCTTAACATTTCCAACCATCTCTTTTTTTTTAGATGACCAATCTTTCCTAGATCATGCAGGACTCACTTATCGACCATTATGATTATCTCCATTATCCTATATTGGTTTCACTCCATGCAGTCTGTTATCACAAGAGCCCTTATTGATCTTGATCATTGCTTAAATAACTCTGATTGTAACACAAACAACAATCTGCTCTTTACACATATGTTGCACCTCGACCACCATATAAAAAGTTCATTGTCCCTGAGCCCGTCAGCAACTACCTCACAAAGGCAGCGCTGTTCAACATATTTGGCAGAGAAGTTAACGAAGGTAGGTAAGCTTGAATCTAAATTTTGAAAATAAGAGGTAAGTTTTCTGTTAAGGACAGCAACAGACAAAAAGGAGAATGTTGTTGCAACAAATAGTTAGAATTTTCTGAACAACAGTTCTAAGAGAGGATTGTTGCAACAGCAACGAATTTAGTGAATGAAGAACAGAGAGCGCAGTGCAACAGTAGCCGGCTCCAGATGAAAGAAGGAATCAGCATGTAACTCCAGACAAACAGAAGAACAAAGAGTTCAGCACAGCTCCAGATAGTTTTAGGAGTTAGTGATCAATTGCAGCTCCAGATTGCTATACATGTTTTGATTGAAATCTAAGTATGAAGTACTTTGTAAATATCATTTTATGATTATTAGAAAAGTGTAATTTGTCTCCAGCCATCTCTGTGTTTTGTGTCTTATTTATATTGCCAACTGTTTGTACATTGTACATTTTGTGTTTTATTGAGAGTTTAACTCCAAGAACTGATATCGAAACATTGATTTCTGTTTTATTTGGGAATAAAATCCATCACACCGCAACCGGATTACCATCGAATCTTCTTCACCATTTTTCAGATCCATTTTCTATTGCCCTTCGCTGATAGCGTCCAATGTTGAAGGTATTTCAAAGCACCTTGTATGAATGCCACTCTGTATTTGCAAACTCAGTTGCATAATTGTCCAAACTAATATAAATGTTATAGCTGGAACTGATAATGATAATGGCTAGAAATAACTTAAATGCCTCTTCTTATCACGCCACTGCTTGGGCTCATCTTCCATGGAAAATATTAGTATGTATATAAAGACATAGATGGTGTAGATCCTTCTTAGGTGGCTGCACTTGTCCTATCACGAATATATATATTGAATATGAACATGAACAGAATGAAGTGAAAACTTTGAAAATAATGAATACAATAGAAAGAAATAGAAATGCAAATGGATGATGGATGTTACAGATTTTTTGCATGGTTTGCACTATACCTTTGTCGACTAAATGCGAGAATAGTGGATGGACATCAATAATTGTTGCACATAGTCTACATTGTTTGGTTGTTGTATCCACCACATTGGAGGAAAGATCAATGAATGGAAGGTCAAAGAGGTTTCATGGGACATCTTCTCTGATGTCATAATGAAATAAAGAAACAAAGAGCAAAAGATCAAACAAACAATTCAATCATTCATTTTAACACATTTTGAACCACCTAACAACTACCTAGAAGCTTATCTCTACATAATCATTTATGTTATTATTTATTATTCAATAACATATGTTAAACACTAATTTCTAACAATAGTCATTGCACTGCTGAATAAGAATTAAATCATATTCAATAGAAAATGCCATTTTCATAATACAAAAATATTTCAAAGAGAACTCATAGAGCAAATCCATCTTTATCCCTTTTGAGGTCAATTGAAATATAATCAGTTATCTTTTTACTTAAGAATTTTTCTTTATTAATAAGTTTGACAGAATTTGACAGCAAAACATGCAGTTTTGAAGGCTTGAATATTAAACCCCATATCTGAATACACACCGATATATAAAACGAACACCATAATCCATATTCAATTACCATGTTCATAAAGATGTTCTAACATCTATAATAAAAACCTACCAATATTATTGTATGAATGTTTGAAATTCTTTTCAATAAAAAAAAACAATTCAATAACTGTCTTCAAACAAAAAATCCTATCTCAGAGATGCATCTCCATCCCCTGCCGTCACTAACCCAGAAACTTGGGGATGATAGGTTGAAAGGTTTTAGAAAATAAAATGCATTTGACATGTCTAAAAATAGGGAAGCATAGACAAGGCTCGTGAACTATTTGACTAAATGCCTCAAAGATATATGTCCTCCTGAACTGCAATGATTGCAGGAAATGCAGACAATGAATTTGTTGAAAAGAATTTGAAAGCATTCAAACAAATTCAATTTACCAGGTGTAGAACCCAACTCAGCAACGTTTCCAAGCATCCTTCCTGCTTGTGTCAAATTCGGAGCTTTGGAACAGGGTATGGACATTCATCAAAGCATAATGAAAGGTAAAACAATGCGTGGACATTCATCAAAGCATAATAAAAGGGGAATCTATGTTAGATGTTATGTTTACTACTGCCCTGGTAGACATGACTCCAAAATGTAAAAGCATAGCGAAGGCATGTGAAATGTTTGACAGGATGCCTCAAAGAAATGTGTTCTTTTCGACTGCCATGATTTATGAACAAAATGGATTCGTTGAAAAAGCATGTCAAACCATGTTGGAGAAATTCTGAAAATATGCACTATGCTTATTTAACAACCGCAATTTTTCAAAAGAGCTTGAAAGTTTTAGTCTACAAAACAGAGAGAAAAATGATAATAATCTAACCGTGCACATGCTCATCAAAGCCGAAAGCGAGTCCAGTCAACAATGCCATGAGCGTAGAGGGAGTCTTCCGAGCCTTTGGAAGCATCGGGAATTACAAAGCAAAGAGTCATGGCTCTTCTCACTGAATTCTTCTTCGGTGCAGGACATGGTTTTTCCGTTTGATTTGTTTTCTTTAAATTTTTTCCTCCTTGTGGACTTCAAATGTGTATTTTCGTTTAATTTGTTTTCTGAACTTTTTCCACCTTTTCTCGATTTGACAGCGCGGAGTTTTGTTTTTTAAACAAGAACCTCGATTTGACAGCGCGGACCTTTGTTTTTTAAACAAATAACGGACATTGCAAATTTAGCAATGGGTACGTTGAACAATAGGAAGGTAGATAACAAAATAGATATTATTTTTCATATCTTTATGGAGTACCTACATAAAGGCAATTGATAGATCATTTAGCAAATGATGTTGTTTGTACAACAAAGGTATCAATGGAGAAGTAAAGAGATTCAAATATGATTGAAAAAAAACCTCTAAATCATAAAAATCATATAGATTCATTATCAATGGGCTTATGTTATGTTTGTAATAGGGAGAGAGGCAGAAAGAGGGATAAAAAGAAGGGGGAAGAGTGAGAGAGAGAAGAGGGATAAAAATCATATAGATTCATTATCAATGGGCTTATGTTATGTATAGTAAGAGGGAGATATAGAGGGGGGAAGAGAGAGGAGGAGGTGGAAAGAGGAAGATAGAGATACAGAGATTGAAGCTTCTCATATGTTTATTGATGAACCTAAAAGAATTGCCATGTAAGAACAATCAAATTGATTTCTTAATCTTAATGCTTCTTAATAGTTTAAACAATTCACTTGGCTAGTGTTTGGACAAATAAGTTTTAATGGCTTACATTATTTGGGGTAAGTAACAATTTTTGGTCCCTCCCTTCTTGCCTCCTACCTAATTTGACCTTTAAATTTTAGATTAGTTAAAATATTAGATTTCTTATACATTAATTTAAATAAGATAAACATAAATATTTTATATATTAATTATATATATAGTTAAATAATAAATATTTTTAAATATATAATTTATAATCTTATAATAATATAATTTTTTTAAAAACTAAATATATATAATAAAATAATTGATATAAAAGATAATACAATACATCACAAAATACTCTTTAAAAAAATCTTTAAGAAAGAATTCTTTTGAAATAATATTTTATAATATTAAGGTACATCCAAAAAAAGAGCTATTGTCAATGGGCCCTTGGTCTTTTTGTGAAGTTGAATGGCTCCAAATGAGCCCACCAAGATCAAGTCTTGCTGAGTGCAAGGCTCTGACATCATAAGGGATGAGACTAGGATCGTGCCCCGGGCAAATTTGGCGGAATGGATACCCCTAAGTCCTTGGCTTATAGCCGAAGAGGTTCAGCCTATAGGGTGGCAAAAATTACTTTGTGAAGGCCCTTGTTGAACTGGTAGCTCATGGGCTTCATGCCCTTGCTAGGCTGTCATGCTCGTAGCTCTAGACCTCCATAAAAAAATTTAAAAAAGAGCTATTAGTTTTGGGGGGGGGTTAAAGTTAGCTTTTAAAATGGAGGCTAGGATTTCAAAGTGGTCTCCTTTTGCTTGAATAATCTCCCAATCTCATATGCATTTTACCCAAGCTACAACGAAGACTACCCATCATCATCAATACATTTCGGTCCAATCAATAGATATCAATTCCACATGTGGCATAGGCAAATATACTAGAAGAGAAGGGAAAAATAGTGACGGTCAACAGGTGAACAAATGGTAAGAAAAAAATCGTGAACAGCAAAATATAAAATTCCAAGATAAATGATTGGATGGTTGTGGGTGTTGCAACAATCTTTCACGTCCCTCAATGAAATATGGACCCTTGATTCGAAAAATCAGCCCATCCATTTCAAATAAGGAACACTTTCAACAAAAGATAGTAGGGAGGAATAAAGGATAGGTGAATCTGTTTATTAATAGGTAGACACACATCAGAAGGAGATATTCTAGAAATAGCACGTATGTGTCAAGAAAGTTCATTCCCTAAGTTCACAATGACAAAGCATTTAGATACACTTATACCTCCCAGTTCATCAGATTAAATGTTGTCTAGTATCAGTTCGGTCAATTTTTTTGAGCAAATTGCTTTGCAGGACCTAATTTTAAGTGCATATGCTTGCAAATAGGCCAAATTTATCTTTTTGAATTGCTATATGAATTTCCTTCTAAGATTACTGTTGTAGCATTACAACATGATTGTAAAGCAAGTTGATTTTGATTACCAATTTATACAATTTTTTGAAGCCTTCTCTCTCTTAAGATGATATACATGTACATTTTAATTGAGTTGAAATAAAGTTTTTAAGTTCTTTGTTTTTCAATTGGATTGTGTTGGAATGGAAAACAAAATTTTCACATCCCATCTTACAGTTTTGTGTAAATTATTATTGTTTTTGAAATGTTCTAACTGCAAATATCCATTCAATTCTCTCTAAAACAGTGGCATTTGACTACTTCATTCTAGCATAATAATTTATCTGAAAGATTGATTGGAATTTCTTTTGTTTGGCACCCATCTATCTTAGAGTCCTTTTAGGCTAAGACTATCTATTCCAGAATCTTCTAGCCTAGACTATCTATTTTCAGTATATTTTTGGATGGCATTGTTTCAAAAGATGAGCCAAACCCAAACCAATCTTCCTACAATGGTTGCTTGGTGCAGGAGTGCCTAAGACTTAGACTATCTAGTTTTTTTAATTTTGGCTTGTATTGACCCTAGCAAAGTTAGTAGTGAATAAGGACTCCTGGAGGGTCCAAGAATTAGTGTTTTGAGTCAATGTAGGCCTAGGTTGATTTCATTCTTCTTAGGTTTCCATTTTTGCGTAAATAGTGGGTTTGAGTAGGTAATTGACCTTCTTGATGGTCAAATATGTCAAAACTTGGTATAGGAATTAGAGAGGGTTAAATTATTATTAAACATGTTTGAAAAGTCATTTGTGATGACTTAGAATAGGTCTTATAGGTTGAGAAGACCAAAAAGTGCAAAATTGCAAAGTTGCAAAAAGTTGTCATGACAACTTTTGTCCTGAATTGGTTAGCGATGGAGTTATGGATTGTCCAACGCCATAGGAAGACTCCAAAAGTGGGAAAGCTATAAGTACCCTCTCTTTCATGGTTACCAAGGTTGGAGAATGTGTTATGTAAGTTCAACAATCTGAAACTATTCATTTTTAGACTAGTTGGCAGCATTTTGGCTTGATTTTACTCATTTTGTAATTGAAAATGGATTGAATCCATGGATCCAACAATGGATTGAGTTTCACTAGTGTGTTATAGTACTGTTGTTTCCATTTCAAGCTCTGTAGATATTGTCCATTAGTGTTTTCTTGCTTTAGTTTGCAAACAACCATTTTTGGCTTGTATATAATAGTTTTATGTGAAAATGGTTGCCCCATGAACTCCACATGTGCTGCCATCACGTCTTGTTGGGAAATCAAGGGAAAACACTTGTACAATGTACATATGTAGGGGCAAACGCTGGAGAAGAGTTTCAATGTGACTGTCACCTTGTTCTAGGCGAGTCCAGGAGCAACCCAACAAGAGGAAATAAGGTGAAAATGAAGTGCCAAGTGTAGAGGTGAATGCCAAATCACTTAATAAGTTTTTGGAGGGGTTCAAGGAGTTGGGACAGAGTTTTCAATGCAAGGAGAAGCTTGACAAGGTCATTTGATGCTCAAACCCTAACTTGACCATTCACTGCTGGCTAAAGGCCTGAAAACCCTTCAAAACCCTCATTTTGGGATTAGCATATTATATGGTGGAATAAGAATCCAAACCCAAAAAAGTGAACCATTGAAGGAAAACCAAACTTGCTAGGGGTTCTTTTGGACTGTTTTCACTCAAGCACTAAAAAACCGGTTTTAGGAGGCCTAATTGGGCTGATTCCTTGTAGCCCTTTTCTAAGCAAGATTTTGAAATCGATAAGAAACTTAATGGTTGCAAACCTAAAATGGACCCTATATTCATTAAAAACATGAAATAAGACACCTCCAAACCTCTGCATCATCTCACAGTGATAGGAGGTCAATTTGACAATTGGAAGCCAAGAAGCCCTAATTGAGCACATGGGAAGCACTATGAATTGGTAGGGTTCCTAGCCAAAACACCTGAACAAAACACCTTAGAAAGGTAAAGAGTCAAGCCCTAGAAGAGACTGAGAAGGACTTAGAGGTTTGGAGAGCAACTAGGCCTGGTGAGTTGGTGGAATTGAGCAACACCAACTAGGTGAAGTGTTAAGCAAACTAGGTGAACCCCATCATTGCTTCAATCTATTTATAATAAATAAAAAATAGATCTTAATATGAAGGACATGACAAGGTATCTTGATATCGACATTAGATAGATCTTCTACATCATTATTGGTGTGGAGGAGGCAGGGACTTGTTTTTGATACATTTATAAAGAAGTAATTGTGTAGAGAGGCGAATTGTCTTTGACCTTGCAAGATGACATAGAGGAAATGGAAATTGGAAATGGTAGAAGACATTTCTAGAGAATCTGGTCCTAAAATTGAAGATGTCTTCACACTTGTCAATTGTTTGCAAGATTCTAAGGCATTTCCAAAGAATCAATTTTGCACACATCATGAAATCATTGCATTCCATGAGACTGCTTCTTTTTTATGCATTTTGTCAAACAATTCTAGCACCTTTTGTAGGCTTCCACATTTTGTGTACATTTCTACCAGGGCATTTACAAGGATGACATGCGATGAAAGTCCACATTAGATTATGGTTTTGGGTAAGTGCAGAAAGATCGTGGTAAAAAAGGGGGTATAAATGGACACTTTCTAAAAAAAATCAAATGAACCTAAACTTTGAGGTAAAATTTGAAAGTCGTCCACTAAAGATATGAAGATAATCAAAGAACAAATATTATAGTACTCTCAATTTAGTTTCTAGACTACTAAATTTTTAAAAAATTGGATAAGCTTAAGGGGGTCAAATCCTTTGTGCACGAAAAATAGACCCCGATTTTTTTTATAAAAACATAACATAGTATTTGACGTGCATATCAAAAAAGTCATAGTTAGATTTAGTATTTTGACAAATCCTTTAGCAGAAAGATAGTTAAGTGTGAGCACTAGAAGTTGTGTATTTTTTTGAAATAAATTTGTTGCGTATTTTTTTTTATGATTTTTCCAATCGAGCACATCTTGAAATTTAGGTACCTGTTCATGCGCAAAGCATAACTTGCACTAAAAAAATTAAAAAATACATTTTTTTTAAATTGTAAAGAATCAAGTACACTACAATAATATATTAAGTTTTTTAAATTTGGATAAGTATATCAAAAGTTATTAAAAAATGGTACACGTACGTCTGTGAAAACTATGAAGACACTGGTAAAAGAGATTCAATAAATATGTTATTGATGTTCAAATTTTTTTAAAAATTATATGGTTAGAAAGCTCAGAAGATGGGTGAAAATATGTTGGTAATTTTAGAAATACCCACTTGATGAAGTGTAAACCTGATCATGACAAAGTCGAGAAACCAAGTTGATAAAATAAAACACGTAAAAAAGGAGGGAAATAGAGGGAAATCAAACATCCAACCCATAGATTTGTCATTAGTGGTGGTTAGCATACAAATCAAACACTAAAAGCATAAGAACATGAAGCATAGACTAAAGCACATAAAAAACATGAAGATTAATACTTTTTACCTTGCAAACCTTTTGCCTTCTTCCTCGGATTGAACCTTTGATGAAGCCAAAGATGCACCCTTCCTGAGCTTGTTTGGATTGGCCCCTTGATTGTGATGTGGAATGCTCTCCTTTGCTCAACAAGACTAATAGATTATTGGATTGGATTTGAGTGATGGATAGGAGTATTTGAATTAGAAGAGAATGAGAGGAGCATAGAGTAGCATGAGGATGCATGAGAAGTGGATCTGTTGTGAGGATAATAGGGTCCAATTTATAGATTGGAGAAGGCCAATGGAGGACCAAGATTGATTTGATTATGAAGAGTTGAGATTGATTTTAGATAGAAGGCATGGATCAAGGGTGCCTTGAGAAAATAAACAAGAATATAAAATTCCTTTGGAAAAAAGGGGGAGAAATTTGAATTTCAAACTTGAGGAATTAAAAATTCCAAAATAAGGATGCACTGAGGGATTCAAAGAAATTTGAATTTCTTTGAGAGACTCAATGTTGATGTGACATGAGTGGGAATTAAAAAATTGGAGAATAATGATAAGCATGATTATGAGAGATTCTAAAAGGATTAATTAGGTTGAGTGGGATTAGAAAAAGTGATTTGAAGGAATCACATGACTAGGTTAATTAATTAGAATTAATTAACTGAGTGGGTTTAGAGGAAATAATTATTGAGAGGACTTTAGAAGAATAGGGGAATTATTGGACAATAGGGACAGGATTAATTAAATTAGATTTAATTGAGTCTGAAAGGAATAAGGATAACACAATTAAAGTCAATTAATTATGTTGATAGGCTTAAATTAATTAAATATTAATTTTAGGTGTCTACAATTGTTGTGTGCTTGCCTTTTGGATGTATGTATGCTACTTAAGAGAAAGTGCTCTTGGTAGATGTATGCAATCACTTTAACATTGGAGGCATACACTTTTCTCTTTGCTACACTTTCACACCACAAGAATTGGCTTGTACACTTCAATCACACACCATGACATGTTTGGTGCACATTGCAGTCCCCATTTTGAAATCGATCTTTATTTAGATTACTTTGCAAACTAAGGATTTGTTTTGTAATCTTGATACACCAATTTGTAGGTCAATGTTTTTTTCCCAACATGACTCATAGTAAGCATAGCCTTACTACACTAGGAAAGTCATATCCTCTTTTTTCTCTTTTTTCTTCATGTGTTGCTTTTTTTTATCTTGATATTAGATTGATTAAATCCCCTGGGGATTCACCTATTTCTTACATTTTTAATAGCTTGATGAAATTAATTTCAATGTTATTGTGTACTTTAGCGAGCTTATGAGCGTAGGTTCATAATCCTAGTAAAGTGGGGACTAAATGTAGCATCGTAAATTGTATCCTTATATAATTTTACACTCACTTGGGACTCACTTTGGAGTTTCTTCCTTCCATGCCTTGATTTTGCTTGATTATGCTCACATCAACATCATATCTTCAATCCTCATTTTCTTCTCCAATCTTTGGTCTTTGATTTAGCCCTAATGGACTAGTCGTGGGCACCTAACACCCTTAACCTCCTAGTTAGAGGTGCCTATCGCCCTTGTCTAGAGTAAATGAGCCCAATTTTGGACCCTTTAATGGTCATAAAATTTGGGCAAGAATATATTTCCCATGTCAGCCTTCTTTGTAATTTAAAACACATTTTGTGGGTGAGGTATAAAAGAAAGTCTTACCCCCTCATTTGAAACACCTCTCAATTATCCCTCCACAAGTTTTCAATTACACTTTTTGAATTCAAGTGAGCAAGTAATTAAGCATCATTAGAGTAGTGAAGGAGAAGTCAAGTATTCAGATTTCAAGCATTCAAGATAGCATTCATGATCAAGTTCTTATGAAGAAATCCATACATTCCTACATGACAACAACAACCTTTTCATGAAGACTTCAATGCAAGATTCATAAAGGTATAACATTCCAATTCAGCATTTCAATTTTAGATCTAGCTTCTACCTTATCAAGGCATTCTTTCCATTTTATTTTAATTCATTATAGGGTTAATTCCAAACCTAAGGTTTGACCTAGGCAAACCCCTATCAACCCAACAACATTTTTCCTTTTTGTGTTTGCAGGTGACAAGATCTAAAGACAACAATTATGGATTTGAGAAGAGCAAACAAAGGCGCATAGAACTTGATTTTGTAGAAGTTAAACCATTGGGTTAAGGTCACCTAGCATTAGTGTCTGATTCTTTTTTGACGAATTTTCAGGGAGATACTCAAAACAACATCCTGATTTTGAAACTATTTCACATTTCTATGTTTGACAGTTTAGGACAAGAACACCTAGCATATCTAAACCAGATTTCTGATTCTAGATTTCAACCACGGGTTCCTCTTACCTTCCCGTTTCCATATCTATGCTTCATGTCTGCATATCAATTCTTAAACTGCCTGTGCATGTTTATCATTGTCAATTATGCATTATCAACCCTAGTTCTTGCATTCAATTTACCTCATTTCAATTGATCATTTTCAACTCAATTCAAGGAGTATTAAATTCACCTTATACTCAACCCTTTTCCCATCAAATTCTAGGTTGAGCCAATTGATTTCATTCACCTTCCAAAAACAATTACTGAACCTCTTTCCCATCAGATTCTAGGTTGAGCCAATTGATTTCATTCACCTTCCAAAAACAATTACCGAAAATAGATTTGATTTTAATTTACATGCATAAACTTATGAATCCTATTTCCGCCTTTTACACTACCCAAAACCAGCTTACAACTAACCAGAAAAATAACTAACCTTTACTAATAAAGATAACAATTTTATCCTAATTGCACTCAGGGCGAGCCTGTATTGTCTAAGTTACTGATGAAAGTTTACCCCTTTTTAATAAAAAATTTCGAATCTCCTTGCATCCAAACTCATTCTTCCATCCCGATGATTTTGAATACTTATCATGCTGACTATATTTTTTGTCAGCAAATATTAATATCATTGAATGTCTTTGTCACTTCCGAAGTTATATCAACATATTTTTTACTTATCAATGTATAAAGTAGTTGTTTAATCATTGTTCATCACTTGGAAATTATTCCATTATCAGATTGTCTTTGCCTTTCTTAACATTTCCAACCATCTCTTTTTGTTTAGATGACCAATCTTTCCTAGATCATGCAGGACTCACTTATCGACCATTATGATTATCTCCATTATCCTATATTGGTTTCACTCCATGCAGTCGGCTATCACAAGAGGCCTTACTGATCTTGATAATTGCTTAAATAACTCTGATTGTAACACAAACAACAATCTGCTCTTTACACATATGCTGCACCTCGACCACCATATTAAAAGTTCATTGTCCCTGAGCCCGCCAGCAACTACCTCACAAAGGCGGCGCTGTTCAACATATTTGGCAAAGAAGTTAACCAAGGTAGGTAAGCTTGAATCTAAATTTTGAAAATAAGAGGTAAGTTTTCTGTTAAGGACAGCAACAGACAAAAAGGAGAATGTTGTTGCAACAAATAGTTAGAATTTTCTGAACAACAGTTCTAAGAGAGGATTGTTGCAACAGCAACGAATTTAGTGAATGAAGAACAGAGAGCGCAGTGCAACAGTAGCCGGCTCCAGATGAAAGAAGGAATCAGCATGTAACTCCAGACAAACAGAAGAACAAAGAGTTCAGCACAGCTCCAGATAGTTTTAGGAGTTAGTGATCAATTGCAGCTCCAGATTGCTATACATGTTTTGATTGAAATCTAAGTATGAAGTACTTTGTAAATATCATTTTATGATTATTAGAAAAGTGTAATTTGTCTCCAGCCATCTCTGTGTTTTGTGTCTTATTTATATTGCCAACTGTTTGTACATTGTACATTTTGTGTTTTATTGAGAGTTTAACTCCAAGAACTGATATCGAAACATTGATTTCTGTTTTATTTGGGAATAAAATCCATCACACCGCGACCGGATTACCATCGAATCTTCTTCACCTTTTTTCAGATCCATTTTCTATTGCTCTTCGCTGATAGCGTCCAATGTTGAAGGTATTTCAAAGCACCTTGTATGAATGCCACTCTGTATTTGCAAACTCAGTTGCATAATTGTCCAAACTAATATAAATGTTATAGCTGGAACTGATAATGATAATGGCTAGAAATAACTTAAATGCCTCTTCTTATCACGCCACTGCTTGGGCTCATCTTCCATGGAAAATATTAGTATGTATATAAAGACATAGATGGTGTAGATCCTTCTTGGGTGGCTGCACTTGTCCTATCACGAATATATATATTGAATATGAATATGAACATGAACAGAATGAAGTGAAAACTGTGAAAATAATGAATACAATAGAAAGAAATAGAAATGCAAATGGATGATGGATGTTACAGATTTTTCAATGGTTTGCACTATACCTTTGTCGACTAAATGCGAGAATAGTGGATGGACATCAATAATTGTTGCACATAGTCTACATTGTTTGGTTGTTGTATCCACCACTTTGGAGGAAAGATGAATGAATGGAAGGTCAAAGAGGTTTCATGGGACATCTTCTCTGATGTCATAATGAAATAAAGAAACAAAGAGCAAAAGATCAAACAAACAATTCAATCATTCATTTTAACACATTTTGAACCACCTAACAACTACCTAGAAGCTTATCTCTACATAATCATTTATGTTATTATTTATTATTCAATAACATATGTTAAACACTAATTTCTAACAATAGTCATTGCACTGCTGAATAAGAATTAAATCATATTCAATAGAAAATGCCATTTTCATAATACAAAAATATGTCAAAGAGAACTCATAGAGCAAATCCATCTTTATCCCTTTTGAGGTCAATTGAAATATAATCAGTTATCTTTTTACTTAAGAATTTTTCTTTATTAATAAGTTTGACAGAATTTGACAGCAAAACATGCAGTTTTGAAGGCTTGAATATTAAACCCCATATCTGAATACACACCGATATATAAAACGAACACCATAATCCATATTCAATTACCATGTTCATAAAGATGTTCTAACATCTATAATAAAAACCTACCAATATTATTGTATGAATGTTTGAAATTCTTTTCAATAAAAAAAAACAATTCAATAACTGTCTTCAAACAAAAAATCCTTTCTCAGAGATGCATCTCCATCCCCTGCCGTCACTAACCCAGAAACTTGGGGATGATAGGTTGAAAGGTTTTAGAAAATAAAATGCATTTGACATGTCTGCAAATAGGGAAGCATAGACAAGGCACGTGAACTATTTGACTAAATGCCTCAAAGATATATGTCCTCCTGAACTGCAATGATTGCAGGAAATGCAGTAAATGAATTTGTTGAAAAGAATTTGAAAGCATTCAAACAAATTAAATTTAGCAGGTGTAGAGTCCGACTCAGCAATGTTTCCAAGCATCCTTCCTGCTTGTGCCAAATTCGGAGCTTTGGAACAGTGTATGGACATTCATCAAAGCATAATGAAAGGGAAAACAATGCATGGACATTCATCAAAGCATAATAAAAGGGGAATCTATGTTAGATGTTATGGTTACTACTGCCCTGGGAGACATAACTACAAAATGTAAAAGCATAGCGAAGGCACGCGAAATGTTTGACAGAATGCCTAAAAGAAATATGTTCTTTTCGACTGCCATGATTTATGAGCAAAATGGATTCGTTGAAAATGCATGTTAAAGCATGTTGCAGAAATTTGGAAAATATGCACTTATGCTTATTTAACAACCGCAATTTTTCAAAAGAGCTTGAAAGTTTTAGTCTACAAAACAGAGAGAAAAATGATAATAATCTAACCGTGCACATGCTCATCAAAGCCGAAAGCGAGTCCAGTCAACAATGCCATGAGCGTAGAGTTAGTCTTCCGAGCATCGGGAATTACAAAGCAAAGAGTCATGGCTCTTCTCACTGAATTCTTCTTCGGTGCAGGACATGGTTTTTCCGTTTGATTTGTTTTCTTTAAATTTTTTCCTCCTTGTGGACTTCAAATGTGTATTTTCGTTTAATTTGTTTTCTGAACTTTTTCCCCCTTTTCTCGATTTGACAGCGCGGACATTGTAAATTTAGCAATGCGTACGTCGAACAATAGGAAGATAGATAACAAAATAGATATTATTTTGCATATCTTTATGGAGTACCTACATAAAAGCAATTGATAGATCATTTAGCAAATGATGTTGTTTGTACAACAAAGGTATCAATGGAGAAGTAAAGAGATTCAAATATGATTGAAAAAAAACCTCTAAATCATAAAAATCATATAGATTCATTATCAATGGGCTTATGTTATGTTTGTAATAGGGAGAGAGACAGAAAGAGGGATAAAAAGAAGGGGGAAGAGTGAGAGAGATAGGTATAGAAAGAGGGATATATAGAGGGGGAAGAGAGAGGAGGAGGTGGAAAGAGGAAGATAGAGATAATAAGTGATATATAAAGAGATAGAGATAGAGAGATTGAAGGTTCTCATATGTTTATTGATGAACCTAAAAGAATTGCCATGTAAACTAAATAACCTTAAATCTAAGAACAATCAAATTGATTTCTTAATCTTAATGCTTCTTAATAGTTTAAACAATTCACTTGGCTAGTGTTTGGACAAATAAGTTTTAATGGCTTACATTATTTGGGGTAAGTAACAATTTTTGGTCCCTCCCTTCTTGCCTCCTACCTAATTTGTCACCTTTCACCCTTATCATTTTATCTCTCTAAAAGATTAGTTAAAATATTAGATTTCTTATACAATAATTTAAATAAGATAAAACATAAATATTTTATATACTAATTATATATATATATAGTTAAATAATAAATATTTTTAAATATATAATTTATAATCTTATAATAATATAATTATAATAT
This sequence comes from Cryptomeria japonica, assembly GCF_030272615.1. Taxonomy (NCBI): domain Eukaryota; kingdom Viridiplantae; phylum Streptophyta; class Pinopsida; order Cupressales; family Cupressaceae; genus Cryptomeria; species Cryptomeria japonica. The sequence goes on along the minus strand of NC_081411.1, from coordinate 184,818,085 downwards.
AATTTTTTTAAAACTAAATATATATAATAAAATAATTGATATAAAAGCTAATACAATACATCACAAAATAATCTTTAAAAAAATCTTTAAGAAAGAATTCTTTTGAAATAATATATTATAATATTAAGGTACATCCAAAAAAGAGCTATTGTCAATGGGCCCTTGGTCTTTTTGTGAAGTTGAATGGCTCCAAATGAGCCCACCAAGATCAAGTCTTGCTGAGTGCAAGGCTCTGACATTATAAGGGATGAGACTAGGATCGTGCCTTGGGCGAATTTGGCGGAATGGATACCCCTAACTCCTTGGCTCTTAGCCGAAGAGGTTCAGCCTATAGGGTGGCAAAAATTACTTTGTGAAAGTCCTTGTTGAACTGGCAGCTCGTGGGCTTCATGCCCTTGCTAGGCTGTCATGCTCGTAGGTCTAGACCTTCATAAAAATTTTTTAAAAAGAGCTATTAGTTTTTTTTGTGGGGGGGGTTAAAGTTAGCTTTTAAAATGGAGGCTATGATTTCAAGCTGGTCTCCTTTTGCTTGAATAATCTCCCAATCTCATATGCATTTTACCCAAGCTACAACGAAGACTACCCATCATCATCAATACATTTCGATCCAATCAACAGATATCAATTCCACATGTGGCATAAGCAAATATACTAGAAGAGAAGGGAAAAATAGTGACGGTCAACAGGTGAACAAATGGTAGGAAAAAAATCATGAACGGCAAAATATAAAATTCCAAGATAAATGATCGGATGGTTGTGGGTGTTGCAACAGTCTTTCACGTCCCTCAATGAAATATGGACCCTTGATTCGAAAAATCAGCCCATCTATTTCAAATAAGGAACACTTTCAACAAAAGATAGTAGGGAAGAATCAAAGACAGGTGAGTCTATTTATTAATAGGTAGACACACATCAAAAGGAGATATTCTAGAAAGAGCACGTATGTGTCAAGAAAGTTCATTCCCTAAGTTCACAATGACAAAGCATTTAGATACACTTATACCTCCTAGTTCATCAAATTAAATGCTATCTAGTATCAGTTCGGTCAATTTTTTTAAGTAAATTGCTCTGCAAGACCTAATTTTAAGTGCATATGCTTGCAATTAGGCCAAATTTATCTTTTTGAATTGCTATATGAATATCCTTCTAAGATTACTGTTGTAGCGTTACAACATGATTGTAAAGCAAGTTGATTTTGATTACCAATTTATACAATTTTTCGAAGCCTTCTCTCTCTTAAGATGATATACATGTAGATTTTAATTGAGTTGAAATAAAGTTTTTAAGTTCTTTGTTTTTCAATTGGATTGTGTTGGAATGGAAAACAAAATTTTCACATCCCATCTTACAGTTTTGTGTAAATTATTATTGTTTTTGAAATGTTCTAACCACAAATATCCATTCAATTCTCTCTAAAATAGTAGCATTTGACTACTTCATTCTAGCATAATAATTTATCTAAAAGTTTGATTGGAATTTCTTTTGTTTGGCACCCATCTATCTCAGAGTCCTTTTAGGCTAAGACTATCTATTCCAGAATCTTCTAGCCTGGACTATCTATTTTCAGTGTATTTTTGGATGGCATTGTTTCAAAAGATGAGCCAAACCCAAACCAATCTTCCTACAATGGTTGCTTGGTGCAGAAGCACCTAAGACTTAGACTATCTAGTTTTTTTTATTTTGGCTTGTATTGACCCTAGCGAAGTCAATAGTGAATAAGGACTCCTGGAGGGTCCAAGGTTTAGTGTTTTGAATCAATGTAGGCCTAGGTTGATTTCATTCTTCTTAGGTTTGCTTTTTTGCATAAATAGTGGGTTTGAGTAGGTAATTAACCTTCTCGATGGTCAAAGATGTCAAAACTTGGTATAGGCATTAGGGAGGGTTAAATTATTCTTAAAAATATTTGAAAAGTCATTTGTGATGACTTAGAATAGGTCTTATAGGTTGAGAAGACCAAAAAGTGCAAAATTGCAAAGTTGCAAAAAGTTGTCATGACAACTTTTGTTCTGAATTGGTTAGAGATGGAGTTATGGATTGTCCAACACCCTAGGAAGACTCCCAAAGTGGGAAAGCTATAAGTACCCTCTCTTTCATGGTTACCAAGGTTGGAGAATGTGTTATGTAAGTTCAACAATCTGAAACTACTCATTTTCAGACTAGTTGGTAGCATTTTGGCTTGATTTTACTCATTTTGTAATTGAAAATGGATTGAATCCATGGATCCAACAATGGATTGAGTTTCACTAGTGTGTTATAGTACTGTTGTTTCCATTTCAAGCTTTGTAGATATTGTCCATTAGTGTTTTCTTGCTTTAGTTTGCAAACAACCATTTTTGGCTTGTATATAACAGTTTTATATGAAAATGGTTGCCCCATGAACTCCACACGTGCTGCCATTACGTCTTGTTGGGACATGAAGGGAAAACACTTGGACAATGTACATGTGTAGGGGCAAATGCTGGAGAAGAGTTTCAATGTGACTGTCACCTTGTTCTAGGCGAGTCCAGGAGCAACCCAGCTAGAGGAAATAAGGTGAAAATGAAGTGCCAAGTGTAGAGGTGAATGGAAAATCACTTAATAAGTTCTTGGAGGGTTCCAAGGAGTTGGGATAGAGTTGCCAATGCAAGGGGAAGCCTTGACAAGGTCATTTGATGCTCAAACCCTAACTTGACCATTCACTGTTGGCTAAAGGCCTAGAAAACCCTTCAAAACCCTCATTTTGGGGTTAGCATATTGTATGGTGGAATAAGAATCCAAACCCCAAAAAATGAGCCACTGAAGGAAAACCAAACTTGCTAGGGGGTCTTTTGGATTGTTTTCACTCAAGCCCTAAAAAAATCGGTAAGAAACTTAATGGTTGCAAACCTAAAATGGACCCTATATTCATTCAAAACATGAAATAAGACACCTCCAAACCTCTGCATCATCTCACAATGATAGGAGGTCAACTTGACAATTGGAAGCCAAGAAGCCCTAATTGAGCACATGGGAAGCACTATGAATTGGTAGGGTTCCTAGCCAAAACACCTAAACAAAACACCTTAAAAAGGTAAAGAGTTAAGCCCTAGAAGAGATTGAGAAGGACTTGGAGGTCTAGAGAGCAACTAGGCCTGGTGAGTTGGTGGAATTGAGCAACACCAACTAGGTGAAGTGTTAAGCAAACTAGGTGAACCCCATCATTGCTTCAATCTGTTTATAATAAATAAAAATTAGATCTCAATATGAAGGACATGACAACGTATTTTGAGATCGACATTAGATAGATCTTCTACATCATTATTGGTGTGGAGGAGGCAGGGACTTGTTTTCGATACATTTATAAAGAAGTAATTGTGTAGAGAGGCGAATTGTCTTTGACCTTGCAAGATGACACAAAGGAAATGGAAATTGGAAATGGTAGAAGACATTTCTAGAGAATCTGGTCCTAAAATTGAAGATGTCTTCATAGTTGTCAATTGTTTGCAAGATTCTAAGGCATTTCCAAAGAATCAATTTTGCGCACATCATGAAATCATTGCATTCCATGAGACTGCTTCTTTTTTATGCATTTTGTCAAACAATTCTAGCGCCTTTTGTAGGCTTCCAAATTTTGTGTACATTTCTACCAAGGCACTTACAAGGATGACATGCGATGAAAGTACACATTAGATTATGGTTTTGGGTAAGTGCAGAAAGATCCTGGTAAAAAAGGGGGTATAAATGGACACTTTTTTTTTAAATCAAGTGAGCCTAAACTTGGAGGCAAAATTTGAAAGTCGTCCACTCAAGATATGAAGATAATCAAAGAACAAATATTATAGTACTCTCAATTTAGTTTCTAGACTACTAAATATTTTTAAAATTGGATAAGCTTAAGGGGGTCAAATCCTTTGCGCACAAAAAATAGACCCCGATTTTTTTTATAAAAACATAACATAGTATTTGACGTGCACATCAAAAAAGTCATAGTTAGATTTAGTATTTTGACAAATCCTTTAGCAAAAAGATAGTTAAGAGTGAGCACTAGAAGTTGTGTATTTTTTTGTAATAAATTTATTGTGTATTTTTTTTTTATGATTTTTCCAATCGAGCACATCTTGAAAATTAGGTACCTATTCGTGCGCAAAGCATAACTTGCACTAAAAAAATTGAAAAATACATTTGTTTTAAATTTTAAAGAGTCAAGTGCACTACAATAATATATTAAGTTTTTTAAATTTGGATAAGTATATCAAAAGTTATTTAAAAAATGGTACACGTACGTCTGTGAGAACTATGAAGACACTGGTAAAAGAGATTCAATAAATATGTTATTGATGTTCAAATTTTTTAAAAAATTATATGGTTAGAAAGCTCAGAAGATGGGTGAAAATATGTTGGTAATTTTAGAAATACCCACTTGATGAAGTGTAAACCTGATCATGACAAAGTTGAGAAACCAAGTTGATAAAATAAAACACATCAAAAAGGAAAGAAATAGAGGGAAATCAAACTTCCAACCCATAGATTTATCATCTAGGCCTATTTCCAAGCCTAAATAGTCAAAAGCGTGTACAGGGTACCTATGCTATAAGAAGTCTGTATGCGGTAATAAAGCTAAAACAACGCGTACATGCTACTTTTGTTTAAAATTTGGGTGTAGAATATGTATAATATGATATTGTATATATAATATGTATAAGATCTTAAAATATTGTATGGGGTGACCCCTTGGTGTAGTAGAGTTAGAATTTGAGGAGATTTTAGTCTTGTGACTGAATTTCACTTGTTGGACACTGACCCAAGGATCTGTTGATTCAAATAGGCTATTTCATTAGAATTTCAAGATAATTAGTTGGAAACACCAATATGGCTTAGCTAAAAAATATTTTGGTGGATCTAAAATTGTCCTTTATCTTTTGAAATCAAGTTTATTACATGTTTTGCTGTTGCACAAACTTGTTTACCTCTCAAGATCACAGAAAGTTTACAAATGGGAATGATTAATCTCTTTCTCTTGTAGTTTATCTATTAGATTCAATAGGATCTAGAAGCCTAAACTTGGGCAAAAAAATTCTCATTTTCTCTAGTTCTTAGTTTGTCATTGATTGTAACTAAAAGAGAGACAAACACATAGTGGATTTCTTATCATACATACCCATCTTTCAATAGAATCAAGTTTAAAAATATTTTTTGGTGTGCCCTCACAACCAAGATTCTTGGAAATGGATTTGTGGTGTTTACCCACCCTTCCACCTAGACTTATTTATCTAAAGGATTGCTCAACCTAGTCCCATACATGTTTTTCTACAATTTAGCATTTCTAATTTAAAATTTGATTTTACCTCATTTATGGATGAATTGAAATGGTACAATTTTAATGTTGAAGATTATTATTATCTTTTTATTTATGAGAAGATTGGTCTTATCTCTTTATTGTACATACAAATTCAAGCATAATTTGATGAGGTCGCATAGGAACTCCAACATTTGTGAGATCTCCTCAATCACAAAGGAAGAAAAACTTAGGCTATGAGGAGTCCATTTGAATTGGAATATTGAAACCATTCTACTTCCTATGTCTTTCTAGCACAACTACTCTCATAATTGGAGCTGTTTCTTGTCATCATCTAGATAGTGGAGAGATTGGCATATAAACGACAATTAGATTGTTATTATTACTCCATCGCTAGGGTGGGGTATTTTGATAATTTCTTTTTTGTGCACGAGCCACAAGATCAATGGGATGTGTTTGAATCCTCCACCTAATTTTTTTCTCAAATTTTCATTTAAAGGTATATGATGCTCCTCTATTACCACAAAAAAACTAATAAATATCCTTCATTTTCTTAATTTTAATTTACATATTTAAATCATTATTTTGGAACTCTTGTTTAACTTAACATAGATACCGACTACAACCTTTTTATTTAACACGTCCTATATTGCATACTCTATATTTAAGGATAAATATGATATATTAATATCATTTTCTTGTTACCCTTCTGGATTTGATTGTGTAGATTTTGTTGTTACCAACGTTTCAAATCAAACACTATGATCCATCACCAAGGAAATAGAGCTCTCATACTTTCTCTCTTTCCCTAGTGATGGATCATAGTATTTGATTGTAAACATTGGCAACAACAAAATATACACATTCAAATTTAGAAGAGTAACAAGCAAATCATAATGGACTACGAAAATTTTATGATTTTAATATTAAAATCATTTCCAATAAAAGAATTGAAACTTCATACGAAACTAGTTGTTCAAGGAAAATTGGTTTAAAATTGAACACTTCACCACCTTACTAAACATACCCATCATTGCAATCAACACACTTCAATCGCTCATTATTTTAAGCAATGTAATGCTTACACTTTATTCTTTTCCATTAATGCAAGTTCTTATGTGTGGGGGGAATTTATTCATGTAAGTTATTAAGACATTTTTTTCATGAATTCAAATTATTAAATATAATTTTTCCTTCTTATACTAAAACAATAGTAATCTAATTAATAAATAAATAAATAATGGTGTTATAGATCATAAGCGAGAGAGGGAGCTCTGCAACCAAGGCACACAAACTAGTTGGATGTCCCCGCATTAACTTTGTTCGTGCCTTCATTAATGGAGAGATAAACCAATGGTGAAGGGCATAATACCCGTAAAACCCCCATTAATGGCAAAAAGACTTTTAGTGAAGCTGTGTAAGGGCTCTGAGCAACCATTCCAGACGAGGTGAGGTTTGAACCAGAGGCAATACAAGATGCAGCAGCAAGTTGCGAAGAAGGTGAGGTGGCCTCGGCCCTGAGAGTCATCATTAAACCTAATTATTATATGACTAAATGTATTTCTAAGGAAATAGCTAGGCTTAGGGATTTTGCAATTTTTTTAGTAGCCCTTGATGTAGATAAAATGCCATATACACGATATCTCAATAAATGGTTTCAGGGTACTTGGTCTATTAAATTTGGAATTCAGTTTTCATTTTACAAAATGTTACAAAAGGTTTATTTCTTATATTCTTTAATGATAATGAGATGCAAAGGAAAGTTATTGAAAAATAATTCTGGATTATAGGCAATGCCTATTTTAGGGCCGTTCCATGGACTCCATTTTCTTTTAATGAAGAAATAATGGCACTCTCCAACCCTAAATGGGTAGTTATTAAAAATGTCCCTCCTTTTTTGTGGACCTGTATCTCTAAAATTACGGAGTCACTTGGAAAGGTTATAAAAATTGATTCCTCAGCCTCTCTTATACCTCACATTGATGCGAGGGTACTCATTGCATTCAACCCTGGAGTAACCCTCCCCTCTGGTATTGACATTTGTATTGATAACCAACTCTTCTCATGCCCACTAGAATATTTAGGAGGGATTAATGCATGCCATAGATGTAGAAGAAGTGGACATTACTTGAAGAATTTCCCTCTATTGGTGAAGAAAAATGGTACCTCCTTCAAGAAGACCTCCACCAGAACCTGTCTCCATCCTGAGTCGGAAGAAACCAATAAGTCAGAACCCCTCTGCAAACCCACCCCTTGACCCCTCCCCTCAACCTAGGGTTGTTGAGACTATACCTTCATCTGATCCTTCTCCCCTCTTCACTCAACCCCTAACCCCCCTGCCCACCCACTTCGCCTCCCTCAATTGCAGAAACTATTCTCAAATACCAGTTGGCACTAAAAGAAGCTAATCAGGCCACTAGTGAACCTGATGCAGTGGATTTAGATAAGGTCAAAATCTCCCTTCCTTCTGGTGAACCTAGGAGGCAAAATGCTCAGCAGATTGTACTTGAATAGCTAAAGTTGGCTGCAAAGCATAGAAAACAACTGGAATTAGCATTACTAAATCAAAAAAAGGAAATTGAATCATGTACCATACCTTCCTCCAAGAGTTGATAGAAGGGGAAGATGGTGGTACCCAGGTTGCCACTAGTGCTACCGAGAAGGTTAGTCACTCCCCTCTTGGACCTAAAGCTAATGTAAATGCCCCCACAAGTTTCCCTCATAAGGAAAATATTCCAGTGGAAGCTAAGGAAGGAGGAGAGATAATTCTTACTAGAAAAACCTCTGATAACACTAATGGGGAGGTGGAGACTGTCACTTCCCCTTCTGATCAACCCCTTGAGAAAGGGCATGCTACTGATCCAGGGTTACAGTTGGCTGAAATAGTGAATAACAGTATTGAAAGGGAAAGTATATTCTCCCCTGATCCTAGAACCTTTGAGGTTGAAACCAATGGTGGGGGAGAAGAACTATTTAGTAATATCACAAAAAAAAAGGAGGAAAAGATCTCCTAGAGTTAATAAAGATAATTCAGCTAGGAAAGATTCCTTAGGACTTGATCAGCTCTTTGAACTCAGGAAAAAAAGAGGGAGACCACTATCAACTATGGCCTTTGATGCCAGCCACCTCTCTAAATCTGAGGAATGGCCCAAATTTTTTGAAGGGTTTAAAGCCCTAGGGGATAACTCTGAAACAACCCCCCAATGATGAAAACCATCTCATGGAACATCAGGGGATTAGAGGCCCCTAATAGGAAATATGTGGTCAAGAGATTCTTAAATATGCACAAGGAAATTGATTGCCTAATGCTCCAAGAATTAAAATCAGTAGGATTCTCTCTAGAAATTGGGCTAAAATCCATATGGAGGGAAGACATCCCCTTCTATACCAAACACTCTAAGGGCAAGGGTGGAGCTGCAATTTTACTAAGTTTGAAATGGAAGAACAAGATTCTCAAATGGGGACAATCCCCCTATGATAGGGCAGTATGGGTAATATTACAAAATGAAAATAAGACATTTGGTCTCTGCTCAATCTATGCCTCTAATGACTACCCAGAAAGAGGGGAGATATGGAAATGGATTGCAAAATTAGATGACATCCCCTGGCTCTTAGGAGGAGACTTTAATATGGTACTCAATGCACAAGATAAACAGGGAGGGAATAAGGTGGAATGGAAAGGTGTGGAGAGGATTCACTAGGAGAGGATGGTCAATAAATTGAGGTTGCTTGACCCAATTGCAGGTAAAAAAGGTGAACACAACTCAATATGGTACACCTGGTGTAACCACCAACAATACAATAAGAGAGTGTATTGGAGGCCAGATAGATTTTACTTCAACAAGGAATTCTTTGAAATTATTAAAAATGAAGATGGTGTTCAGTATGCTGTCATACCATATACATTATTTGACCATCATCCCATCATGATTGGGCTTAAGATAAATAATAGAAAAATGGCCCTTCCTAACCCTAACTTGAATTTTAGAATGAACACTAACTTTCTAAAGGATGGTGATCTTAAGTGTGCAATATACCTGGTCAGAATGTATAACAAATGTGGAAACAACAAGTTGTCTAACATAGAAAGGTGGAACCAAAATATTGCAACCTGGACCTCTCTTTGTCAAGTGGTAGGTAAAAAGAAAGCTAAGGATACCAGAGCATCTGAGATACAATTGAACAATACACTACAAGTGGCAGAATACGAACTTCAACGAGACCCGAAAAATGCATCACTCACTTATTAACTAATCAGAGCCAAAAATGATCTTAGAAGGCTTCAAAACCAAAAAATTAAAGGATGGAGAGCAAGAGCTAACCTTAACTGGTTAGATTTAGGAATCTAGGGGTCCAAGTTCTTCTTCCAGATGCTCAAAATGAAACAAGCAAGAGAGAATATAGACTCTATATGGGAAAACAATAAAAACCTCTCTGAACCAAATGAAATTTTAGAATGTTTTGCTCAGTATTACAAACAATTATTTTCTGTAGAACTAGTTAGGGAGGAAAAGGAAGATGCAAGGAAATTAATTATGTCTTTAGTGCCCAAACTCCTTGATAAAGAAGATAGCAAGATCCTTGGAGGAGATATCTCCAAAGTAGAAATCAAAGAGGCTATAGATGCCCTTAGTAATGACAAATCCCCTGGCCTTGATGGGTTCCCAGTAGAATTTTACAAGGATAATGTTGACTGGATTGTAGATGATCTCCATGAGCTATACTCTAAGGCTATTCATAAGGGATCCCTGGGTGAAAACATAAACCAAGGATTGATTAAACTCATTCCCAAAGAGGGAGATAGAACCCTGGTAAAAAATTGGAGACCCATTACACTGTTAAATGTTTCATATAAGATATTAGCAAAATTGATAGCAACCAGGTTGGAAAATATTCTACCTAAGATTATCAGTAATACACAAACAGAGTTTGTCAAAGGATGATATATATTAGAGAACTTAATCACATGTTGGGAATCACTTCATTGGGAAAGAGAAACAAGACATAATGGAGCCATGTTACTCATCGACTTCAAGAAATCTTATGACATAATTGAATGGGACGTGTAGATAGGAATTTGGAATTCATCAAAGCAATAGATGTTAAACTAGCTCAACCACAAAAACTAGATTGCAATGATAAGAAATCCTAATTACACTCAATAGAGATATGAAGACAAGATAATCAAACCAAATGTAAACCATTACAAACATGAATATCTCCTCCATAATTCTCCATTGTTCTTCTTTCTCCTTCAAATTACTTTGTTTGTGGATCTCACCTACAAGTACAAAAGCATAGTATGAAAGCAAGATTGACAAGATGAAATGGCAGCATAAGGATACTAGAAGCATGGTTTTTCCTCTGAAAATGTGACTAGATCCCTTGATTGAAGAAAATCATCCAATTTATAGACAAATTGGAGAGATGACAAGATTAGCATGAAGAGATTTGAAAGGAAATTTCAAATCAAGAATGACAAATATGACAAATTATGACAAAATTGACATTTTCTATGCAAGATTGATTGATTGACAAATTATGACAAAATTGACATGCAAGATTGATTGATTGACAAATTATGACAAATTTTGACAAAATTGAAATGCAATTCCCATGAAATTAGGGGAAATATTAGAAAAATTGAAGAAACTAGGAGAAATAGAAATTAGGAATTAGGAGAAATTAGTAAATTGGAAAAATTGAGGAAAAGTATGAAATATGAATTAGGTGAATTAATTAATAGGTTTTCATCCATTAATTAATTCATGAAAAAGACCTAGGACTAAATAAATATATTTATTTAACCCACCAAGAAGAAGAAAAGGATTAAATGAACAAATCATAAAACCCTAGAAATAAGAGGACAAGGAATTAGATCAAGACAACAATAAATTAATGTAGGTTCGACCATGATTTTGATTGACAAAGGACCAATGTTGATAAATGATTGAGATTGGTTGACAAAAAATGATGACAAATTGACCAAGATTGACAAGGAGATCAAATTGATAGGTGCCAATTGACAAGGAACAATGACTAATTGATCCAAATTGACATGATTGAAAAGGACAAGAATCGATGACGAATCAATCACAAAATGACAAGATTGACAAGAGGACAAAACCCTAATTCTATCATCGATTAGTATTGATGATGTCCAAAATGATGATAAATGAGCCCACACCATGATGCGACAGGATAAGATTGACCAAAATCATGACTGATGATTGCTATCGATAAAACCTAATTCAAAAGCGAGAAAAATGAGGAATGCAGAAGAAGGACTCGATGCTCACAAATGATAAAGACTAAGTGCGCAACATAGAAGAAATGTTAATGCAACATAAAATCCCTAAAATAAGGCAATGCACAAATGTTAAAGTATGACTCCACAAGCGTTGACCATTTTTAGATGTCTACAGGACTATATTATGCAGATGCTCTAGACTCTAGGATTTCCCTCCGGGTTCTGTAAATTGGTCAAAACACTATTAAGTGATGCTAATGCCTTAGTCAAAGTGAATGGAATGAGATCCCCCAAATTTGTACTATCAAGGTCAATAAAGTAAGGATGCCCTCTAGCCCTTGCATTATTTGTTATAGCTGCTGATGCAATGTTCTATTTACTCAGAGACTCCTCTGTCACTCCTCCTGTTAAGGGCATATCCTTACCTAATAAAAAATAAATGTGTAATATCCAATTTGTTGATGATACTACAATGTTAATCAAACTTGATGAAGATAACCTCATCGCCCTGCTAGAAAATATAAATGTTTTTTGCCTTGCCTCTGGAAGTAAGATACCTATGCACAAATCTAACCTACTTGGCTGGGAGGACAGCCCTTTGGACTTGCTCTCAAATTTTTCTCTCAATTGGTTGGGTCCTTCCCATATGGTTAAATATCTAGGTATCCCCTTCTCCTTCATCCAAAATCTAAAAGAAATGTGGGAATGGGTAAGGAATAAGATAGAGAAGAAATTCTCTAAATGGAATAGGAACTATCTATCTCTGGCTGGTAGATTTCAGGTCTGTCAAAAGATCTTGGCATCATATAATATCTATTTCTCCGCTGCCTAGCTCTTCAAGAACTATCAATATAACCATATCCAAAAACAGATAAGGGAATTTCTCTGGTTAGATGGTAAAGGCACTAGGAAACAACATGCAGTGAAATGGGAATGGTGTACTATGCACAAACTGTATGGTGGGATGGGGCTAAAAGATCTTAGAACACAAGGGATAGCACTCACCTCCAAATGGATCCTTAAAGCCATGGATGGTGAGGAGCCATGGAAAGTCCTAATAAGGAACAATATATTATCCTCAATTCCAAAAAAAGCCAAGAAGTGGAAAGACCTTCCCATGATTGACCTTCTTCTTGGCCAAATAGATATAGCCCCAGCTGGTTCAAGAGTCTTCAAGTCCTTATGGAAGGTCTGGGAATAGGTGAAACAATTGGTAAAGTACAATCTTAAAGGAAATAGACTGAATCAGGTCACTAGTGATAGATCTATCTGGTGGAACCTGATACATAATGGAAAACCATTAGCATCTCTTCAAGGTTGTTCTGCACTTAAGTGGCACAATATGGGAATCAAGTATTTTGAACAGATTCTAGTGAATGGCCAACTTAGATCTTGGGAAGATTTGCAACTTTCCTTCTCTATTCCATTATCCCAAAGCAGAACCTATAACATCCTTAAGATGGTCCTAGCAAAAGCTCTTCCCCCACCTCACCTTTCTCCCCCCCTCTTCTCCTTCTCTAGGCTTAGTTGGGTTGATGGCACACCACTTTCCTCACTTAAAGCCAAAAACATTTATGCATCCCTCATTGAGGCAGATACCATTTTTCTTCACCTTAATAAATGTTGGGAGCTAAACTGGAGGCCTGGGGTTTGGAAAGATAGATTAGGTAAATTTTGGATGACTCCAAATGAACCAAAAAAACTGTTCTTTGGATGGAGAATGTTGTTAAATAAACTCTCGATTAAGGACAAGGAGGGTAACTACCTAAATTGCAAATTTGTAGGATTCTAGAGACTGTGAAACATATTTTTTTTGTCTGTCATTTTGCCAAGGAAATTTGGAACTTGTTTGGTCTAAATGTGTTGAAATCATTAATGTTGTTTTAGGCTACATTAAGGGCTGTAGGAAAACTACAAATATCTTCTGGTCTTGTTTACCTTTAGAAATTCTTTGGCTCATTTGGAAATATCGTAATGATGATGTCTTTAATAACAGCACCAAGCACCTCACTGAGTCTCTTAGGAGACTCATCTTTCATACTGTCTCAATGCAAGTCACTATAGTTATAAAGCTAGATTCAGATAAGTTTGATAAATGGATAAAGGAGGGTGCCACCACTATCTACATCAGAGAGCTATCCCACGGATTCACATGGGAAAGAGATGAACTAGGAAAGGCGGCTTTTGAGCAAGCACTAATGGCCTTCATGAAACAGATGGACTGTAGATAGCTGCATATGGAGATTTCTCGGGAGGAAGCTGATCTGATACACCTGAACACCTCACACCCTCACAAGTAGGACATTCTTGACGGCCGTATGGAAGTATGGCAAGATGGAGATATGAGCTGGGTGGCTTGGATCCTACCAGCGGGAGCCAACTCTTCTCCAAACTCTGAAATTTCTTACTCATAGTCTGTTATGTCTCTTTATTTTGATCTTTTTGCTTGTATATTATGGTGTAAGTTTTGTAATCATCTCCCCTTATGTGGTGTTACTCTGGAACTATAATTCTCAGTCAACTTTGGTAATATGTCTCTTTATGCTTGATACTTATCGTTAAATGTAATTAATCTGATATATATCTTACTTTTAAATATATTTTCAGTAACGCAAAGTACTAGGATAACATTTTCCTCCATTCGAGGTTTATGTCTGTTTAAATATCATTTTTCCTGAAATTTGCAGAAATCTTCCATGGCAACTGAACGTGGACAGCACAGCGAAGGGATCGATCGCGATACGTACAATGCCGCAGTATGCCCTGGAAAAGAAATTGGGAGATGTAAACTTGTAGCAGCTCTCAATAGTACTACACCCGGAAGCAGAAATACTCTTCTTCATGTGGCAGCCAGTGTAGGAAATCTACCATTCATTGAAAGCTCCTGCAGCTCAATCGTGAACTTCTGAAGACTACCAATGCCCAAGGAAATACTGCGTTGCATTTGGCTGCTCAGGGAGGTTTCTGTAATGTTGTGCAGGTTCTACTCCAACAACAGCAAAATGGTGTGAATGTTCGCAATAAGCTTTCATGATAGCCAATTCTTGTTATGCAGGGATCATTTATTAATTAAATTAAAAATCAGAATATAATAAAAGAGATGAAATAATGAAAATGATTAGCTTAAGAAATTGATTACTTTGAATACATTTTTTGTTGATTGTTTACAAGTTGAATAGAAATAAAAATTAAAATGGTTAATAAAACAAATTTAAGTCAATCTTGTGCAAGTGTTCTAAATTCACCAGAATTTCTCATGTATTTATTTTAAAATTCTTATATTAAGCTGAATGATATTTTATTTATATAATTAAAATATTAATTAGAAAGCTATAAACTCTAGATAAAGTCATAAAATATCAAAGACGCTCCACTTTATTTGAAAATAAAATTATAAAATTATAAATCCTTGATAAACTCATAAAACACAAAAGAAACTACAATTTATTTGGAGATATCTTGTACATAGTTTTCCTCTTTATGAGTTTCTCCAGCTTAATTCAAAGCATGCCCAAGTTGGAAAAAAGAAAAGTATTTAGAATACTTATTTCATCCAAGTCCTGATAACTCTATATTTATTTGGAGTTTCTCCAAAAAATAAAATTCTATATTGAATTATGTTCCACATTTTTTTAAGGAAGTTCAGTAAAAAACCAGCTTCCCACACTGATCTTGAGAGGAGGGTCATAGATTTTTGTTTTATTCAATGCTTGAAGCTATAGTTTCCAATTGATTTGGCGGGTCAAAGTTTCATTGCATTTTACTTGGTGGATAGATTCTTTTTAATTAGTTTATGCATAATGCAATATTTTCCTCCATTTCTTAGAATTTTGCAGTGCATGCACTAGGAATGGGTATGGCTACATTTTAAGGACATACGTATGTAAATAGTACTCTATATATTGCTAGATGTGGGCTATCAGATAGAGAAATATGAAGCTTTGTATTTTCTTGTGCATGCTATACATTTTAATACATATATGGGGCTTGCCTCTTTAAAAAGATACTCAAATCAAGAAATAGGAGAGTGGTGCATAAATAGCCCCATCAACAAGAGAAAAGAAACTTGGGACAATGTATGGACATCCATTGAAATAGATATAAAACAAGATTTTTTTAGAGATTGTGGTTGCAAATGCCTTATTATACATGTATGCATTACAAAAGTGTAAAATAATGGGTATTTTTATTATATGATGTATTTGAAAATGCTCTAGTAGACATGTACAAAATGAGGTAGCATATCCTTCATAGAATAACATTTTGGTAAAAATCTTCAAGGAAATATGGCTTTTAGGACATTGTGAGTATAACACCTACATAAAATGAATGCATTGAAAATGATTTTAAACTCCTAGATAAATAAAATTATTATTTTAGTCTTGTAAATTGCATCCCAATATCGTTCTAAACTCATTTTAGGCTCACTTTTGTGGTTGTTCCTCGTGCCTCTTTTTCACATCTTATTGTGCTCAATACATGACTATTTTTGGAAGCCTCACATAATATCATGCTCACTAACCTTTATCCCATCTGAAATAGCTATGCTATAATAGGTTGCCTAACACCATAGTCCAATCAACTTGGTCCCAAATTTGAACTCCAAATAATTAAGAAAATAAGGAGTAGGAATTCCCCCCCCCTCCCCCCGATGTAATAATTCTTCAACATTCAAAGAAAAAATATGTAATTTATGTATAAATAAAACTCTCTCCCTCATTTGAACCTTTTATCTCCTACATCTAATCAATTTAGCTTTCCTCTCAATTCAATTTAAGCATTTAATTAAGCATCTTCAATGCAATTAAGGAGAAATATAAATTCAAGCATTGAAGTTCAACAATCATGATCAAGGTATTTGCTCTTCTATGAATAAAGGTGTGCATTAACACCTCCCAATAAACATCAAGATTCATGTGAGGCTTCAATGAGAGTTTCATATCAACATATCATTTGTCAGCTGAATTATTTTTGCAAGGTTTTTAGTATTTTCCCTACGAAGGGTAAGCTCTCTTTTATCGAAAAACTTTGTAGTGAAAATGGAAATACTTCCACATGGTTTGACTTAGGAAAGATTCTATACAACCTAATATTTTCCCTCTTTTTTGTATGTAGGTTACAAATCCTATATCCAAAAGTTGTGGAATTTTGTAGAGAAGACTAAGACATATAGTTCTAGACTTTCAATAGGTTAAAACCCTATTTTTTTGACAATGTGCATATGTTGCTAATACTTTTTGGTCCAAATTCAAAGAGATTGATCTACAGCATGCATCCCAATCTAAAATCTAAATTTTTAGCTAACAAGAACATCTTCGTGTCTAGGGTGCCAAGCACACTTGACTAATATTTTCACACTTGGAAGTGCTTGGATATTAGTGAGATATCAATCCCTATCCCTACATCAATAGACAATTTCCCTACATACACATCACCCATAATGGCTATCACTACACAAAATGGTAATTTTAGCCATGTTAATAATGGGGCTATTCCTAGATCAATAAATGTACTTATATTCTACCTCAACAAATATCCCTTTTGTTTCCACAAAACATGCATCAATATATACTTATATTCCACCTCAACCATTCTCCCTTTTATCGATATGCAATCAGAATGCTGGTGAAAATATAGCCCAAAAAAAATGATATAAATTCATTAGACACTATAGCTCAATCCAAATTTTTCCTTCACTTTTTGCACCTCCAAAAGCTAGATTTTATCAAATTTTCTACTCTATTGGATTCCATATTTATAGTTGTAGAACCTATCACCTGGACACAAATAGAGAAGAATGATGTTATGGAATAGGGGTTTTCCTGAGTCAAACTCAAGGTTTGGAATTAACTCTTTTATTGAAATTGAATTTGAAATGTAATGGAAATGTAAAGCATTCCTTTTGAGGGCAATAGCTACATCTCAATTGAAATGCTAAAATTGAAATTGTATACCTTGATAATTCTAGCTTTAAAGTCTTCATACAAAGTTGATGTTATCACATAGGATGTAAAATTTCTTCATAGAATCTTGATCTCGGATGCCATCTTCTATGTTTGAATCATGAATACTTGACCTCACCTTCAAAGTCTTAAATATGTTTGATTTATTTCTCACTTGAAATTTAATTGAATTTGATCTTGAATCATGTAGAGAGGATAAATAGACTTCTTCAAATCAAGGGCTAAGGATTGATTTTATACCCCACTACATCAAACATGTTTAGATTTTTTAGAGAGGATGACATGGGATAGGAATTCCTACCCATATTTTGTGACTGTTGTCAGGACCAAAATTTAGGCCCCTTTTGTAAAGAGAATGACACTCCGAGTGCCACTATCCTAGGACACAAGCGTCTAGGGCGCCCTTGTCTAGGAAATTAGGTTGCAAGCCGGTGTGAGTAAAAATCAAGTAGGATCAAGGAACGGAAGGCCCAAACAACAAAGTGAGGCCGAAGTGTGGATAAGAATTGTATAGGGATACAATTTATGACATTACACCTACATACCCATCCTTTCATAAGCTCAAATTTAAAAACTAGTTTTTGATGTATCCTCATACCCTAAATATTTTGGAATGGATTTGTGATATTTTCCCATGTTTCCACCTAGACTTATCTATCTAGAGGATCGCTAACCTAATCACCTACATGTTTTTCTACACTCTAGTATTTTTAAATTAAAATTTTATTTATATTATTTATGGATGACTTGGAATGGTACTATTTCTAATATTTAATATTATTATTAATTTTCTATTTCCCAGAAGATTAGTCCTATCTCTTGTTTGTAGATACAAATTCAAGCTTAAGTTGAAATGGTTGCTTAAAATGTCTAACACATACAAGATCTCAATCACTAACAAACTATAATTTAGACTATGAGAAGAGTCCAATTGAATTTAAATATTCAAACTATCCTACTTCCTATGCCATGATAGCAAAGTTGGTCTCATTATTGTAGTTACTTCTTTGCATCATCTAGATAATTGAGAGGTTGGTATAGCACAAATGACAAAATGGATAGGAAACTCTTGAATCCTCATTCTAAATAACTTTTTCAAAAATTTGTTTAAAGATATATGATTCTCGTCCACTACCACAACAAATTAATATTATATGTGGACAATGGTCCTGCCACTGTTCTCATAATTGTACCTATGGGTTAGCCCACTCATTTTTGGCTGCTTTTAATATCAAAAACAAATTAATATATATTTTTCAATTTCTTATTTTTATTTTACATATTTAAATTATTATTTTTGAAGCTCCTATTTAAATTAATCTTATATACCAGTTACAACCTTTTTAACAAACACCTCCTCTATTATATACTTATTATTTAATAATTATACCGAAGGCATACCCTATATGAACTTTTCAACTTCCTTATTGAAATCAATGGTTTAAAGTTAACTAGAAGGATGCAAGACAATTGAATTGATCTCAATCGTAGGTTTACATTAATAATTTTTAAAAAAATGATTAAAATTTTAAAAAATATATTTTAATATAATTAATTAGAAAAAGAATGTGTACAAAAGAAAAATCTACTATTTTTTGTTTGTAATAATAATAATTTTTAATGGTATTTGTTTTTATTTGAATATTCCATATTTTTTTGAAGTTTCAAAAGTGGAAAAGACAAAAATGTTAAAAATAAAGAATTACCTTTTTTTCTATTTTTTAAATGATTAATATTTCATTAAGTGAAAATCTTATTTTTAATTATTTATAATTTTTTTATGAAATTACAAATAATAATTCAAAATTATTAGAGTTCATTTAATTTATAGTTATTACTTATTTGTCTTATTAATAAAATTTTAATTATTGTAGAATACTTATTTTTGAATTAGAAATCTATCTTTTATTTCGACATACTCTATATGAAGTTTTCAACTTCCTTATTGAAATCAATAATTTGAAGTTGAGTAGAAGGATGCAAGATGATTGAATTGATCTCAATCCTAGGTTTACATTAATATTAATCTTTTTTAAATGATTAAAAACTGAAAAAAAAAAACTAATATGATTAATTAGAAAAAGAATGTGTACAAAAGAAAAATCTACTATGTTTTTCTTTTAATAATAATATATATTAATGGTATTTACTTTTATTGGAATATTCTATATTTTTTTTAAGTTTCAAAAGTGAAAAATACAAAAATATTAAAAAAGAAAGAATTAGCTTTTTTTCTACTTTTGTAAATGATTAATTTTTTATTAAGTGAAAATGTAATTTTAAATATATATCATTTTTAACGAAATTATAAATGATAATTCAGAATTATTAGAGTTCATTTAATTTATAGTTATTACTTATTTGTCTTATTAAAATTTTAATTATTGTAGAATACTTATTTTTTAAATTAGAAATCTATCTTTTATTTATATATTCTTTTGATTAGAATTATCTCTTTATAACTACCTCTCTCTCCCCTTCTCTTCTTGTATATATCTATCTCTCACTCCTCTTCCAACTTATGCCTATCTCTTCCTTTATCTCCCTATATTTCTCTCCCTCTCCCTTCATATTTATTTGTCTAGCTCTAGTTCTCTATATATATCTATGTATCAATCTTTTTATTTCTCTCTGTTTCTCCCTCTCTCTATGTCTCTCTATATCTAGATATATCTCTATCACTCTATCTCACCATCTACATATCTCTTTATCTCCCAACATTCCTCTATATATCTCTTTATATCCCCATATTTATATCTTTTTATCTCACTCTACATCTCTTTATCTCTCTATCTATTTTATCCTCTTCCTCTCTCACTCTATCTACCTTTCTACCACTATCTTTCTCTCACCCCTCTATTTATATACATGTATCCCTCTATATATCCATCTCTCTCTCTCTCCCTCTTTGTCTCTCCTTATCCCTCATTTTAAATCTCTCTATTCATACCTATTTTCCTTTTTATATCCATCGTTCCATATTTCCTCTTTTCATCTATCCATGAATCTCTCTCTCTCTCTCTCTCTCTCTCTCTCTCTCTCTCCCTCTCTCCCTCCCACACACACACATCTATCTAATCCTATCTCTTCTCTCTCTTTTTCCCTCCATATATCTCTCATTTTCTCCATCTTTCTCTCTTCTTTCTCCATCTTCATATTCATATCATCTCCATCTCAATATTTATCTCTTTACATCTCTCTCTTTCTCTCTTTCTCTCTTTCTTCCCCCACCCCCCACCTATCTCTCTCTCTCACCTGATTGCAAACATAACATGAGCCTGTTGGTTATAGAACTTGATTTTCTTTCTAATTTAATTATTTTGTTTTAGTTATAATTGGGACCTTGTAAGGAAATGCAAAGTGGATTTGAAACTATCACTTCTCCATTGAGACCTTTGTTTCACAAGCAATATTATTTTCTAAATTTGGTCTACCAATTGATCTCATGTAATACACAAATTTATGCAAAAAATTGACCAAATTTTTCCCTAATTGACCTTTCGTACCTCTTCAGCATACCCATTGCACACTAAGTTACAATTGTTAGTTAATATTATATATCGTAATCATTTCTAATTAAAAAAATAATTAAAACATCTAATGAAACTAACCGTTTGAGAAACATCAACCACTTTATCACCTTACTAAGCATACCCATCATCGCACTCAGCACAAATTAATCCTTCATTTAAGGCACGCCAAATCTTATAGTTGGTTGACGGTTCCTTGTTCATATGGAAAGAAAAAAAACTGAATAGATACAGGTGAAAGATTACATTAAAGATATAATAGCTTACATTTTATCAACATGCTTCGGAACCCTAAAACCTTACGCTTTATTCTTAGACAACTTATTTTTTTAATTAAGTAGTGTAATAGCTTACGCTTTATTCACTTCCATTAACGCAAGATAGTTGTGGGGATGGAATTTATTAATGTAAGGTATTAAGATTTTTTCATGAATATATATTAGATTATATATAAAGAGGAGATATATCATAGCTTTTATTTATTTATTTTACTAAATTAATTTGTTAAATTAAGTTATTAAATTATTTAAATTAAGTTATGTTAAAATTGTTAATTTATTAAAACTTTAATCAAATCATAATCATAGTTGACTGTAAGGTTAATATAAGTTTAACTCTAAATCTATATTATGATGGTATTCATAAATGATCCCTAACACTAAGGGTAACCTTAAGTAAACTTTAACTAAAACATAAGAATTATAAAATTATGATTCTAATTGAACCCTATCCCTAACCCTCATAAAATTCTAGCTCTAACCTTTGTTGAGCCCTAATCTTAATTAAAAGTTAATAGTAATTGAATCAAACTAATTGCTAAGTTTAATTAAGTCTAACCCTAACTATAAACTCTAATATAATTTGGTTTAGGTTTAGCATTTAATTTGGTGTAGGGTTAAGATTTAATTTGTCATTGTATTAGGTTTCAATTTGGTTTAGGATATAGGGTTTATTTGTCCTTTGGGTTGCGGTAAGATTCAATTTGATCTATTATCTAATTAGGTTTAGGGTTAAGGTTCAATTTGAATTAAAGTTTAATGATAAGGTTATGCTTCAAATACTTTTAGTGTTAGGGTTCAATTTGGTTTAGTGTTATGGTCAAGTTACATATAAAATTAGAGCAAGGGTTTGTATTAAAAGATTAAAATTAGGATTAGCTTAAAATTGTTTTAATGATAAGGCTAGGTACATTTTTGTTTCGGTTTAATTGTTTAATTAAGTTAATGGTTAAAGTTCAATTTCATTTACCATTACAGTTCTATTTGGTTTAGTGTTAGGGTTGCGTTTAGCATACAATTTGGTCGAGGATTTATGTTCACTTTGGTCTAGGGTTAGGGTAATATTTGGTTTAGGATTTATGGTCACTTTGATGTAGAGTTAGAGTTTATTTTGATTTCATGTTTTATTATGTTTAAGGTTTAAGGTTACGATTCAATGTTGTAGAATTTTAGGGTTCAATTTGGTTAAGGGTCTAGGTTAAGGATCAATTTAGTTTAGTGTTAGGGTATACTTTATTGTAGTGTTAAATTATGTTTAGGGCTATAGTTTAGTCATTTTATAATGTTAGGGTTAGCATTTAATTAGGTTTATTCTTATAAATTTTTCTTTATTAAGATTAATCTTATATTTAGGGTTTTATTTGGTTTCTAATGATATGGACAGGGTTTGATTTTGTCTAGGATTGAGATAAGTTTGAATTTCATCTAGTATTCCATTAGGTTTAGAGTTAGATTTCAATTTTTTTTTTTGGGTCTAAGATTAAAGTTGTGGCTCAATTAATTTAGGGTTAGTAGTCAATTTAGTTTAGTGATCAATTATTATTAGGGTTAGAAATTAATTTGGTCCAATGTTTGTGAGACATGGACTAGCTCTGATACCATGTGATATTTTGCCAAGATCAAGAGGCAATGGAAAGCACAAATAAGAGAGACAAAATATATGATAGAAATAAACTATATTCTATCAAGATGAAAATACTAATCAACTGGATCATCAATCGATACATACAATGAATATGAGTCTACTTATATAGGCAAGGCTATATGGATATGTGAGCACACAAACATGACATGTGGCTCAATAAGAAACAAGGGTAGGTAGGAAATGGGTGTGGGCAGGTAGGAGAAACAATATAATAGTCCACATGAGGTGGATCACCCATTCAATGTGGAGTGTAACAATAAGATCATACCATAAAAGGTGGAATTCTCCTACACACACTATCCCAAAGTGGCACAAACACCCAAGTGTCTCATACCCAAACTACTATGAAATGCATTTCCTAAGTAAGCTTAAGTAAGTGTAATAATATCCAAGATGAATAATTATTTACACCAACACCCCCCCTTAAGTGCAACTTAGGGGAATGCAGTTAAGTCTACAATGCAACTAAGTAATGCAAGATGGGTCCCAGCTACTAGGCCATGTTGGGTACCCATGTACAAATGCAAATGCATGAAAACCAATGCAATGAAATCTCTCACAAAGTGGAGAAAGAGAGAAAAACCCAATGGGAAAAATCCCTCCCTCAAAACAGAGATGAAAACTAGATACAAAGAACTCTCACAAAAGTATGTGAAGGACAAAACCCCATGTGAGGAAAAAGTCCCCCCCATATGAGAGAAGAAGAAGAGAGACTAGGAAGCCTCCCCTTAATGTGGAATCTACACCAATGATAGAAGCTTGAAGATGAATGAAGAAACTGCTCCATGAATGTCGAACCACGTTACTCCCCTTAGGAAGAAACAAAACCAAAGGTGTATCCATAAAGTCTCCCCAATCATGAAAGGAAGATGGAGAAAAAATACTCATGATGAAAGGAATCTCTGAAAACTACTCAAGTGTCCCCATGTCGATGCTGAAAGTAACCTCCTCCAAAGGTGGTAAACTATGCCACACTGCTGAAAAAGGCACTCCAAGATCTAGTGGAGATGAATGTAGAACAATATCCAAAGACTCATATGTCTCCTCAAAAGATAAAGAGACCTCCTTGAAGTGTTGTACAAAAGTATCCACAATCATGTCAACCTCTAAAGATTGATCATGTAAAGAATGCACAAGAGGGCCAGAGTGAGCCCTTGCAACAATCAAAGTAGGATCATCTTCATCAAAGAGAAGATGAATGTCATCAATGGTGTCTCCCAAATCTATAATGTAGGAGTCCACAAACAAACCTGCAATGTCTCTCAAGTAGGCATCCCAATCAACTGAAGCTGGAAAACATGAAATATCCTGCTGCACTGAATCATAAGAAGGCAAAACTATCGTACTAGCTACATCATCAGGTGCAATAGGTGGTGTGATATCAAAAGAAGGAGATGAAATGCAAGGCTCAATAACGGGGTCACATGTGAGAATCCCCAAGTTCAAATGCCCAAAGTTCTCCTCAAAATCAAAATCATCAACATAGGAAGAATCAACCTCATCAATAGGACCAAAATCTGAAAAAGAGTACAACCGAGATGTATGATCAACCACTCTAGTCGCATTGATAGCTCCACTCTCCAAGTCTCTAATGATAATTGAATCAGGTGTGAACTCCATAGTTTTCCTAGTTGCCCCATGTGTGATTTGATAGATGGAAAGAAGATTATTTGTCAAGTGGGGTACACACAACACATCATTGAAGGAGTTATCCCCAATGGCAATAGATCCTTTCCCAATCATATCCATGTATGTATGATTGCCCATCAAAATCTGCTGCATGTGGCAAGGCTCAAATGTGGAAAACATAGACTGTGAAGATGCCATATGATGAGAAGCCCCTAGATCTAGAAGCCATCTCCCTAAATCATGACTTGTAGTAGCACAAAGAGCTTGTCCCTTTCCTTTATCCTTGGAAGAAGAAGCCGATGTAGACATTCTAGAAGGTAGGTTGATTCTGTTCTTCTCAAGAAGATTCTTCAACTCATCAATATTCTTCTTATAACAATGATGTTCATCATGTCCTGACTTCTTGCAATATCCACAAAAAAGATTGTCCTTATATGATTTCCTCTTAGGTGAGAATGGTGAATCACCTTGTTGTGGAGGGGAAGACTGTGCTCCATCTTGTTGTGGTTTAGACTTAGGTTGCTTTTGAATCTTGCCTTTTCCTTGATTACTTTGATTCCCTTTTTTAGCCACCAAAGCTTGTGACTTTGAAGATTTGAGAATCCCCATCGCGGTCAACTTAGATTGCTCAAGTATCAAAATCTCTGTGAATGAATCAAATGAGGGAGAAGTGTATGAGGAACCTTGAGCTAACCTATGGGTGTGAAAGCTAGATACAAAGGTTGCATACTCTGAAGGAAGCTTGTCCAACAAGTTATAAACCAATTGAGCATCATTTTTGTCAATTCCATAATCCTTTAGCTTTGCACTTAGCTTAGTTGCTTTTGTGACATAATCTTGGATTGTATCAAAATCCTTGAGATCCAAAGTTGTGAGTTCACTATCAAGCTTGTAGCCCTTAATCTCATCAACTTGACCATACAATTTCTTAAAAATATCCCAAGCCTCTTTAATTGTTGTACACTTATCAATGTGAAAAATGAGGTTATCTAATACATACTTTCTAAGAATTCCAAGTGCCATAGCATTCTTAGTAAGCCATTCAATTTGAGCATTAGGATCAGCCTTAGGATTGGGTGGTGCTATAATAGTTTCATTTACATAATGAATGAGTCCTTTTTCCATTAGTTTACTCCATGCCTTAATTTTCCATGATGCATAATTATGAGGAGTTAAAAGTGGAAATTTAAGAGAACCCATAGCACCAAAATGAAAAAACACAAGATAGAGAGAGGCACAATCACACAAGACACCCTCCAAAAATACTCAATCAAGAAATCCCCCCAAAATGGTGATTTTGGCACTTTATACTTAGTGTGTATACAATGCGCCACTTTTGAAACAATGCAAAGTGGACTTCTCATTCAATTTACAACTTCTCAAAATGAGATCTAAGAGACTTCAACAAATACTACTAGTGATCTAGATTAAGATCCAACCAAAATGCAAGTACCAAATATGCCACAAATAGGCAAATATTGAAAGTACAATTTCTACTTAAAATCACTACAAATAGATGGCAGATTATGAAAGTAGATGAAAAAATATGCACTTTAAAAAAAATGACACCTGAAAAGGAGTCCATATGAGCCCAAATGAAGCCTCCAAAGTTGTAAAAATTGGGATTTCAAGATTTCCAAAAAACCTGTATCCGAAAATCAAAAACTTCCTCACCACTATATAGATCATGAAATTCTACCCCAAAACAAAAAAAACTGCTTGAAAAAACGAGTCCGGATGAGTGAAATATCGCTATTTGAAAAATGCCTGCAAAATTATAATTTTTGGAAAATTTCCACCGCAGCATCAAACTTCAAATGCCTCTAGATTTGGCCTCCAAAGTTCGATTGGGATGAAACAAAAGAAAAAAATGACTTTCTTGGACCTCCTCAATCCAATGATAACCTCAAATTTGACCCATCAAGCTTCAATAATAACCTGCAATAGAAAACTCCAAAATGCAAACCCCAAATAGCATCAAATTTCTCTCAATTAGCAAACCAATGACACTCTAATGGCTCTGATACCATGTGAGACATGGACCAGCTCTGATACCATGTGATATTTTTCCAGGATGAAGAGGCAATGGAAAGCACAAATATGATAGAAATAAACTGTATCCTATCAAGATGAAAATACTGATCAACTGGATCATTAATCAATACATACAATCAATATGAGCTTGCTTATATAGGCAAGGCTATATGGATATATGAGCATACAAACATGACATGTGGCTCAATAAGAAACAAGGGTAGGTAGGAGAAACAATATAATAGTCCACATGAGGTGGATCACCCACTGAATGTGGAGTGTAACAATAAGATCATAGCATAAAAGGTGGGAATTCTCCTACACACACTATCCCAAACTGGCACAAACACTCAAGTGTCTCATACCCAAACTACTGTGAAATGCATTTGCTAAGTAAACTTAAGTAAGGTATAATAATATCCATGATGAATAATTATTTACACCAACAATGTTAAATTATGTAGAGGGTCGGTGTTCAATTTGATTTAGTGTTTGTGTCCAATTTACGTTATTGTTTAATTAAGTTTAGGGTTATGTTTCGATTTATTTTCTAGTGTTAGGAATACATTTCATTTTTAATTAGGTTCACAATTAGGGTTTAATATGGCTTAACAATAGGTTTAGTGTTTTATTTTTTATAGGGTTAGGGTAAGGCTCAATTTGATCTATTATTCAATTAGTTTAGGTTTAGAGTTCAATATGGATTCAAGTTATTGCTAATGTTATGGTTCAATTAATTTTAGGATTAGGGTTTACATTGGTTTAGAGTTAGAATCAAGTTACATATAAAATTAGTGTTAGTCTAGAATTAAAAGACTAAACCTAAATGGTAAGTGTCAGGGTTCATTTTGGTTTATGGTTTAATATGGTTTAGGGTTATTGTTCAATTTAGTTTATTGTTCAATTAGGTTTATGATAAAGGAATCGATTTGGTTTAGTGTTCAATTGTGGGTCCATGGATAGGGTTCAATTTTGTTTAGTGTTAGGGTTAAGATTACATTTGGCTTAGGTTAGGGTTTGATTTGTTTTAGCAGTAGGATTAGGGTGCAATTTAGTTTAGATTTACAATTAGGATCTAGTTAGGTTTAATATGGCACTCAGATTAATTGCTAAGGTTCAATTTCATTTACGATTAGAGTTTGATTTGGTTTATTATTAGGTTTAGGTTTAGGGTTCAATTTGGATTCAAGTTCAATGATAAAGTTATGGTTTAATTATTTTTAGGGTTAGGGTTCAATTTAGTCAAGGATTTATGTTCACTTTGGTTTAGGGTTAGGGCAGAATTTGGTTTAAGAATTATATTCAATTGGATGTAGGGTTAGAGTTTAATTTGATTTCATGTTTTATTATGTTTAAGGTTATAATTCAATGTTGTATAATGTTAGGTTGGGGTTAAATTTTCTTATGGGTCGAGGTAAAGGATCAATTTAGTTTAGTGCTAGGGTATACTTTATTGTCGTTTTAAGTTAGGTTTAGGGCTATGGTTCAATTTAATTTATAATGTCAAGGTTGGAATTTAATTATGTTTATTCTTATAGATTGTATTTGATTAGGTGTAATCTTATAAATAGGGTTTAATTTGATTTCTAGTGATATGGTTAGGGCTTGATTTAGAGTTTAGAGTTTCAATTTTCAATTTGGCCTAATATTAAATTAGGTTTAGAGTTAGAGTTCAATTTGGGATTTGGTCTAGTATTAAGGTTATGGTTCAATTAATTGAGGGTTAGGGCTCAACTTACTTTAGTGTTCAATTATTATTAGGGTTAGAAATTATTTTTGTCTGATGTTAAATTAGGTAGAGGGTTAGTGTTCAATTTGGTTTAGTGTTTGGCTCCAGTTTGCATTGTTATTTAATTAAGTCTAGGGTTATGATTTGATTTATTTTCTAGTATTAGGAATACATTTAAATTATGTTTAGTTTTATATATAGGGTTTAATTTAGTTCACAATTAGGGTTTAATATGGCTTAACAATAGGTTCAGTATTTTATTTTTCTTGGGTTACGGTAATGTTCAATTTCATCATTTATTCAGTTAGGTTTAGGGTTAGGGTTCAATATAGATTCAAGTTATTGATAATGTTATCCTTCAATTAATTTTAGGATTATGTTTTACTTTGGTTTAGAGTTAGGGTCAAGTTACATATAAAATTAGAGTTAGTTTAGAATTAAAAGACTAAATCTAATATAATAACTATCAAGGTTCATGTTGGTTTATGGTTTAATTTGGTTTAGGGTTATTGTTCAATTTCGTTTATTTTTCAATTCAGTTTATGATTAGGATTTAATTTGATTTAATGTTCAATTTTAGGTGCATGGATAGGGTTCAATTTTGTTTAGTGTAAGAGTTAAGAGTAAATTTTTCTTAGGGTAGGGTTTGATTTGTTTTTTTTACAGTTGGAGTTTGATTTGGTTTATTATTAGGTTTAGGTTTATGGTTCAATTTGTATTCAAGTTTAGTGATAAAGTTATGGGTTAATTAGTGTTAGGGCTATGGTTCAATTTTCTTTAGTTTTGGGGTCATGTTACATATAAAATTATAGTCAGGGTTGGAATTAAAACACTAAATCTAATATAGTAAGCGTAGGTTCCAATTATGTTTAGTCTTATTGATAGTGTTCAAATAGGATCACAACTATGGTTTAATATAGTTTAACATTAGGTTTAGGACTTTATTTGACCTAGGATTGGGGTAAGTCTCAATTTGATCTATTATTCAATTAGGTTTAGGTTTATGGTTCAATTTGGATTCAAGTTTAGTGATAAGGTTATGTTTTAATTATTTTTATGGTTAATGTTCAATTTGGTTTAGTGTTAGGGTCAAGTTACATATAAAATTAGAGTCAAGTTTGAATTTACAAGACTAAATCTAATATAATAAGGGTTAGTGTTCAATATGGTTTAGGGTTATTATTCAATTTAGGTTACTATTCAATTACGTTTATAGCTAGGGTTTAATATTGTTTGAGTTTTAGGGTACAATTTGGTTAAGTTCAATAATTAAGATTACATTTGGCTTAGGTTAATACCTTACGCTTTACTCATTTCCATTAATGCAAGGTATTTGTGGGGATGGAATTTATTAATGTAATGTATTAAGATTTTTTCGTGAATGTAAAGTTATTAAGTATATTTTTTCTTTTGATATAGTAATACAACAGTAATCAAATTAATAAATAAATAAAATTTAATATATTTTAATGAAGATTTAATATTTTAATTATTGTTAAGATTTTTATTAGTTTTTTACATTGACCAAAATATTTATAAGAATTAAATTTCTTAATGAAATATTTCTATTATTAAATAGATTATCAAGCATATATTTTTTTAAATATTTGTTTGATTATTTTTCATTTTAAATTTTTTTTTTTTTCTTTTTATTTTTCTAGGTTAATGGATTTTTTTCTATTAAATTAAGATATCAAACATTTTTCTTTATTACACTGAAGGCATTCCCTATATGACCTTTACAAGCTCAATTGGATGAACTACAATTCATATTATCTTAGAGGCTTGAAAGACAATTGAAACGTTTGCAATCATTAGATGGAAAAGAAACATAAATCGCACAAAACATTATTTAACGTAGATTTGTTTTTTTGAATCAATTTCATTTGATAAAATCCAATATTTTTGTATAATTAGATACATAATTTTTTATTTATTTTAAATTGATTTTCTTGTTTAAAGTGGTTTTGATTATTAAATAGAATGTCTTTTAGTGAATATATATATCTATTTGGTATTTGATATATTTAATTTTATTTAATTTACTAATCATTTAAAATTTCTAATATGAAATGATTTGCATGCAAAAAGAATAAATTAGAATTGAAAGTTAGTTTTAAATCTAGATTTTAGTCTTTAACATTCTAAAATTATAATTAGTCATTGTTGATTTATTTTTTAATAAAAATTTAATTTAATTGTATTGTATTAGATAATTAATATTTATAAATTTTAAAAATTACAATTTATTATAATTTTGAAGTTAATTGTAAGATTAATAATTTTAGATCCAGTAATACTTAATCCCACATGGAAATGGAACTATAATTAAAAGAACTTCAAACATTTATTATTAATGTCAAATTAATAATAATCCCAACCATAACCCTTATAATCATTAATTATAGTTTAATTCTAGCTCAAGGTGCACACACAACCAATTGAGAAAGAAAAATTCATAATTATATTAATTTATTAGATGCAATACAATATCTAAAGATCCAATTTTAAAAATGTGAGAACATAGCCTAGCTAACTATATCATGCATCATTTTAAGTATGATAAATCTTAAGGTTAATTTTTGGATTGTGATTCATAATTATAGTTAATTTATTAGATGGAATACAATATCTAAAGATTTGATCTTAAAAATGTGAGAAAATAGCCTAACTAACTATATCATGCATCATTTTAGATATTATAAATCTTAAGGTTAATATTTGGATTGTGATTCAATTAATGTTAACAATGTTTGTAATCTATTAATTATATTTTTTAGGTATATGTTTTATTAATATTTTAGATCTAATAAATTTATTAAAAAAATAATAATTTTTATTTAATTATATTTCAATTTAAAATTTTTATTATTTACTATTAAAAATTTAAATTACTATTTTTACTAATATTTGGATTTTTCATATATTTTGACTTTGCATCTAGTTTACTTTGGAATGAGTAAAGGGTTAAAATTATCATTGTTTTCATTGGTTGGAATTGGTTATCCTCTTTCTTAGTTGACTTTGGAATGTAATTATGAAATTGGGGTAAAAGCATGAATAATTGAAGTAAATTATTGAAAATAGACTATTATAGATATACCATCATTGTTAAAAGATGAACCTATTCCTCACTATCAACTCTACTAGAACACAGAAAGAGGGGGAAATATTTTGAGAATAGGGGTTTGTTGCCTTAGGTCAAACCCCAGTTTTTAAATTAACCATGAAATTGAATTGATAAACATAATGAAAGCTATAATATAAAACCTTTAATTTAAAAAAACATATAACGTAGCTCAAAAACTATAATTCGTATGTTCAAAACTAATAAATATGTAAACCAAAAGAAGGAACACTTGTCCCAAGAAAAAAACTAACATAACTCAAATATATACATAATCACGAAGGCAAAAGTGATAAAAAGATGATAATAAACCCATATACAGAAACCAAACAAACATCTCTCTTTGTAAGCATGCACATGGGAAGTTCCCTTGGTTCTGAACTCTAGAAATCTAGTATTTTATAAATCAAATCCATCTCAATATGAGCCTACGTAGATGATACATTCATAGGAAAGTTTCTATGAAAATCTCTTGTACTATCATTTTCATCTTAACATAGAACTTTGGGTATACTTTGCTAGAGAAGAAGAAAAGGGAAAAAATACTACAATAAATTGAGGCCCTGTCTAAAACATCAACCATGATCTTCTTTCACCATACTCCCATAATCACTACAGGAACTTCTATGAGATAAAAAGAGGATCAACATCAAAATATGCTTGGGAAGAGAACTCTATACGTAGTCCGAAACACCCAAGTAAAAGACTACAACAAATTGAAACTTAATTAAGAGAGTATTTCTAGATTCGATTGTGTGAAAGATTTTTGCATCAACGTTTCAAATCACACTCCATGATCCATCATTAGGATGAAGAGAGTATTTCTAGATTTGATTGTGTGAAAGATTTTTTGACTCTCTTCGTCCTGTTGATGGATCACGGAGTGTGATCTGAAATGTTAATGCAAAAATCTTTCACACAATCGAATCCAGAAATGCTCTCTTAATTATATGATGGATTGTGGAAATCTCTCAAAATTGAAACTTGACAAAGTTTGAATAAGGTATCATAAATAATCAATACACCTTAAAAAAACAAAAATCTCAATGTCATCTCAAAGATGTCAACAAGAAGTTTTCTTTGGAATCCAAGGCAGCACTTGTTCAGTTGTGGAGTACAATTCCCTATGTTGAGTCAACAAAACCTCTTTAGCTCCCCTATTTTATTTTTTAGACTCTTCATTTGCACCAATGAGTTATCTGTAAATTGAAAATTTAAGCATTTGGATTGATGAGAATTTTGCATTTACTGTTCTTAATAATAAAAAAACAAAATATTTCGCTTTTTCATATAATTTGTTGTGTTTACATAAAAAAATTATTTTATTTTGTTGTTGAAAATAAAGGTGTAAAATCTTAATTGAAAATTAGACACAAGAATTACAAAGAGAACTAGGGCCCCAAGGCACCATAAATTAACCACAAGCCTAGCCCAAGATCAACCAATTTCATACCCATCCATGTCCTCAGCAAAAATATTTTGGAAGTCCTGACAATAATCCAAGGAGAGATGCTCCCAACCTTCAACTTTCCAATCACTACTATGTTCTGAGGCCCACTTAGCCAAACAATCTGCTACTGTATTCTACTCATGAGGAATGTTGATGAAAGACACCTACTCCATTGACGAGCTAATATGAAGAATCTGATGAACAATCTCTGCCAACTGCCAATGAATCCCACTCACCTTCTCCTCTCTCAACACGTTCACAACAATTTGTGAATCTAATTCATAGATAACCTTCCTTCGACCCAACTCCCAAGCATGCTCCAAGGCATATAGAGAATTGCAAAATCCTCCACAAAATTATTAGAATGCCACCCTTTATGTACCAAAAATAAGAAGACCACCTCCCCCATATGATCCCTACTAGCACCACCAACCCTAGCAAGGCCTGGGTTACCCCTAGAGGAGCCATCGGTATTAATCTTGATAAACTCATCCTGAGGAGGCATCCATCTTCCCACCCTTTGAACCTTCTTCATAGTACGTCTACCTCTCTTGACACAAGCTGAGACAAGAGACAACTCTTGCGATCCCAACCTACTCACAGTATCCACCTCATCTCTATTAAGAAGAAATTGCACCTCACATTTAGCTTCCACTATCTCTCGAATCATAACAATGATTCTATTCCACACTTGCTAAACTACCAATCTGACCTCATGAAATATCCTCTTGTTCCTCTCGAGCTAGATCTGCTAGAGCATGAAAATGGGCCCAATGTACCAGATAGTCTGGAGGAAGGAGGAGAAGTTAGGAGGTCTACCCAAACTGCTCTAAAACTCCACCAGAGAATCTGCGTGAACACAAGAATGGTTCCACACCCCCCCACCAATAGTGCCAAATAAGCATAGAGAAGGGGCATCTAAAGAATAGGTGTGAGGAGTCTTCCTCCCCATTACCACACAAGGCACAAATGGAAGGACCCAAAAATATCCTCTTGTGAATATTGTCCCAAGTTAGGCATCTATTCAAAACCAAAGTGCAAGCGAAGCAATTACACTTTGGCCAAGAAAAATTATTCTATACTTGTTTCCACCAAAGCACCTCTCTTCCCGCAAGTCTTCGGTTCAATATTTCCTAGTATCCACTAGCCATAGTAAAGACACCATTAGGATTCGAAAACAAAGAAATTCCATCCCTACCCTTGAGTGAACTACAGTGTCTATTCACTAGAATGCCATGCAGCTCAGCACACTCTTCCTCTATTCCAGCAACCGACCACTCATTAGGAGCCTTCCACCACTCCATCCTCAGCCGCCTACACCTATTTACAGCCTTGAAGTCACTCACCCTAGACCATCTTGCCTCCAAAAACCTTTGGAAAAGATTCCCAAGGTTGGGAAACTGATCCAGGATGGGGGGGTAGCCATCCCAAGAGTCGTTCCAAAATAGGACCTCTTCCCCCCTTCTATAAATCCAAAAGAGACCTTCCTTAATTAGAGAATCCCCCTTCTTAGGAGTACTCCAAATCATTGAGCCTTTTCCTTCAAGCGGATATCTTGAAATTTCCTCCATTGGGATCCTATGCATATATTTGTAGGCCAAAATCCTAGCCTAGCCACAATCCTACTCAACACACCAAATCCCAATTGATGAGACTCCATTTGGAATAGGAAAGATTTCCTGCCCATAAGAATTGCCTTACCAGAGAGTCCAATCCCTTCAAGAACCACTTAGGAGTCACTTGAAGCATACATCGATAAATCAAAAGAGCTTGAACCACTGACTGAATTAGCTAAACCCTCCTAGCAAAGGATAAGCATCTATTTGTCCAGTGATCAACCTTCATGCAAAATTTATCCAAGATTCTCTAAGAGGGTTACCAGGAGAAATAGGAATACCCAAATAAGTCAAGGGCAAAGAGCCAACTTGGAATCTCAAGCTCAGAGCAATCCTCCTTTGAATAGTACCGGGACTATTGAAGAAGAGGATAGAAGATTTATTGCCATTGATCAGCTAGCCCAAAGCTATAAGATAAACAGCCAAAACCTTTCTCAGATTAGTGGCCTCTCTGATCTGAGCAAGTCCCATCAAGTTCTTGTCATCAACAAACTGCAAATGTGACTGTGGCTACAAGTCATTACCCCAACTCCATCCCTAAATAAAACCCAGACCCACATTATGCTTAATCAATCTCCCCAAACCCTCAACCAGAAGAATGAATAGGTAAGGGGATAGGGGGTCCCCCTGGTGATGACCCCTAGAAGCACCAAATAGCTCAGTATGATCTTCATTGATTAGCACCAAGAAAGAGGTAGACATAAAACAACACATAACCCATTAGATCCATTCGTTAGCAAAGCCAAACACCCTAAAAATCTTCTAGAGGAAGGACCAATGAGCTCTATCGTAAGCCTTAGCCATATCCAACTTAATAAACATAGCTTTTTCCTTAGAAGTTTTCATAGAGTGAATGATCTTTGTAGAAATGACCACCCGGTCTAGGATTTGGCACCCTTCCACAAACCCACTCTGCTCCTCAAAGATAACATCCCCTAGAAACTTTTTCAACCTATCTACTATCAGCTTAGAGATGATCTTGTAAATCACATTACAGAGAGAGATAGGTTGAAATTGGCCTAACCGGTCAACCTCATCACACTTGGGGATAAGTGCAATGAAAGTCACATTCAAAGCCTGAAGCATCTGCTTATTCCTCTAGGACTCCTGAACTGCTTCCCATAAATCCAGTTTGATAATATCCCAGAAATCTTGAAATAATTCAATTGAGAACCCATCCGGTCCAGGAGCCTTTCCCTTTCTGATGTGAAAAACAATCCTCTCTAGTTCTTCTAGCAAAATGGGACCCAGAAGATGCTCATTCATCTCCCTAGTAACTAGAGAAGGGATGCAATAGAGAACTTGATTTTCCTCCACCGACTTGCCCTAAGAATCCTCCTTGAAGAGGGACCGAAAATAATGTAAAGACTCCCTAGAGATCTCCTGCAAGGATAAAATCTTCTCACCTCTATCATTGACTAGAAGAAGAATGGCATTTCCATGTCTTCTTGCTTTCATTGAGTTGAAGAAGAAGGAAGTGTTCTTATCCACCTCTTAAAGCCAATCAATATGAGCTCTCTATTTCCATTATATTTCCTCCCTAATCTCCCATTCCTCTAAAGTCTTGACAGCCCCATCTTCCTCCCTAAGAAAGGCTTTAGACAAACCATGCTCTTTGGTGTTGTTGGTGATGCCATTCAACACTATCTGAGCAGCTTTCTTAGCATGAAAAATATTCTCGAAACCCTGACAGTTCCACTGTTTAAGCTGAAACTTAACAAATTGCAGTTGCTTGGAAAAAGTGTACATAGCAGTGCCAAAGGCAGGCCTCCCTTTCCTGCATGACTCTGCTACAAGAGTCTGCAAAGAAGAATCCCGAAGCCACATAAGTTGGAATTTGAATGAAGGAGAGCGAGTGACCCGAGCAGAATAAGAAACCATCTTGATGGGCTAGTGGTCAGACCCTCTCCGGTCAAGAATCTCAAATCTTGTGGACCACTCCCCACCAATCCAAAAACTAGAAGCCAGAAAATGATCCGACCTTTCCATAATCCAATACTCCCCTCCCCTCCTATTGTTCCAGGTCAACAGACCATTACCAGGATTAATGTAAACAAGATGCAACTATGCTATATTATCCCAAAAAAGGAAAGGCGAAAGTTCCAAATGCATAACACCCCCCTTCTTCTCACTCAACTCAAGGATGGCTTTGAAATTGCCTGCCATAATCCAAGGATGAGAAGGGACCAACATTCTCATACAAGAAATATGGGACCATAAGTTTTTCTTACCCTGAAGATCAGTGGGGGAATATATGTTAGTAAACAAGATATATTCCCCAGTCTCAAGACTAGAGACAACCCTGGATAACGAAGATCTGGAGGCCAGCCACCAGACAGGATGAATCCTTAAAGGGTTCCAAAGACAGGCCAACCCTCCCGAGCATCCCACAACCCCAATACACTGACACTGGCATCTCCCCCATAGCTTTTGCACCAAAGCCATCATACTTTCCACATAAAGTTTTGTCTCCTACAAAAATAGGATATCAGGAGAATGACTCCTTATCAACTCCCAAACAAATTTTTGTCTAGGGCCACTATTCAAGCCCCTCACATTCCATGATAAAGAAATCATTTAGGAGGATTGGAAAAGTGAGAATCCAGAGTCTTTATTGACCCTGAGTCAACTAAATTTTCCCTCATCAATTTGATCTTCTGCCAACCTTTGAACTCTTCTCCATTGATCCTTTCTTAATGTCCTTCTGCTGGAGACCCAAATGTAAGCCCCTCTTGTTACTTTTGGCCCTAGTAGATTCTAATTTTTGAGTTGAAGGAGAAACATCCCCCCCAGCCAACACCACTACAGCACTAGGAATGGTCTCCAACTGAGCCACAACTAGCAGATCTATCTCCATTTGCTAGCTCCCAGCAATTTGCAAAGCCTGGGTTGAGGCCCAATTCACACTATCATTGACCAACCCTGATGCACCCTGATCAAAGGAGTCAGCCCAGGGTTCACCTCCTGCTAGGTGAGGTCATCCAAGGCTTCAAACCTGTTAAAGGTATCCTCCTCTTGTCTCTCCTATAGGGGCCTCTTTTGTCCCTGATTCTTGTTCTTTGTCTTAACTGGGACAAAACCATCAGTACCCACAACTTCCCTAGTCATGACAGCTTTTCCTTTGTCAGCCCCATCTATGTTATGGGTTGGTTGTTGAGGTTGGTGCACCATCGATTTATACCTAGGACACTTGCACTACAAATGACCATACTCATGACACATACGACACCAAAATGGTAAAGTCTCATAATCAAGCTGTTGAACCTAGGAATAAGAACCTGCACACATATCTATAGCATTTGGCAGAGGCTTACTAAGATCAATTTCAACACAAATACGGGTGAAGGTCATAACCCTTCTCCCCAGGGTTTGTGTTGAGGCTCCAACTAGCCTCCCAAGCACTGAAGCGAGCATCTGTAGCACATCCTCCCAACAACATTCCACTAGAAAACATAGTAAATGGACCTACACTGGGACCCTATTTGGGGTTTCCTCTGAAGGGTTGAACCCTGCATACTAAGGTTTGATGAACAACCCCACCTGGTTGTAAAAATATAGCCCTCCTTCAAAAACCCTACTCTGATCCTCCATGCAATTGAAGGTAACCATGAAGTAGTTGTTTGCTAGTAACATAAACTCCATTTGCCCTTCCGGTGCCCAAGATCTCTGAGCCCAGTTCTCCAAAAACTATAGAGAAACCCTCATCCCTAAAAACTTACAGTATAATGAATGTTTTGAAAAGTAATCAACATCTTCCGCTATCATCTCCAGAGGAATACTCAACCTTGGCCTCTTGTTGCACCTCTCCAGGCATCCATTAATCTTCAAGATCAGAGAGCCCCCAACACTTCCAACCCTAGACTCTGAGGCAAAAAGGTTATTATCAAAGGTCTTTACATTTTGGGGTGGAGATTTCAAACTCACCGCAGCTCAGAAATCTATATCATGAGATGCCTTTGAGGCCTCTCCACTAGATCTAAACATTGCACCACTCGGAGATCCCACCTCCCGAAAGGAAATGGGCAAGGATGCCACACCCCCTTGCAAGAACACACACTCTCCCCACCATGCATATTAAAACCCCCACTACCTTCCCCACGAATAAGCTACGAATCCATAGGAACCCCAAGCCCCTACCTCCCACAGCACCTCCCACCACTCGGAGCCACTGCACCACCTTCCAGCCCCGTAGTCCCAAAGCTAACCCCTCCCAAAGCAACACCCACACCCATAGATGCTTCCCTCCTGCCGTCGCACCAGCATGCAGGCTCCACTCATGAGCTAGGGTTGCGATGTCCTACCCCACGTACGGCTCCCACCATGCACAACTCCATCCAATTTGCATTTATTTTTCTACTCAATGATATATATATTTTTTATTTTTTTAGGCCAAGGAAAATTTGATAAAACCATTATCAAACAAAAGAAAATAGAGAGTGCAACAAATGAAGAAATGAAGAATCCTCCTACAAAATTTCAGAATTGGAAGTTACAACCAATTCGACTTAAACAACATACACTCAATATTGACTAATGTGTGCTTTCCTGTGTAAACCTTCCTCTAAATTTCATTTCGTTTCATTCGACCATTTCTATTGATACCCCATATTCGTTAGACAATAGAAACTACCTCCGCTGTAAAGAATGTGTAACCTCCATATTTACAATATATGGTTATATTGCAAAGTCTCTCATATTGAACAAAAAATAATTGTAGATTCATATATAATGATAATTAATAGATGAGTATGATAATTATATAATATATTATAGTATGATAATATATCATATTATAATATATATTTATATTATATTACATAATATATATTTAATCAATTAAATATATACAGGCATATTAATGGAAATTGTTTCATGAAGTATAAATAAAATTTAGAAGCAGGTTCATATATGACAACACACACTAGTCATTGCTTATTGTGTGTTGTTTAAGCTCAACCATTGCAACTCCAAACATTGTTAATTTAAAAATTCCTTTCAACCATGTTGAAAGAAAAATAAAAAAGGACAACCTATGAGGAGCACTACATGAGGATATTTTCATCTATTATCAATGTGTTTGAATTGGAAGTTGTTTATATATGGGTGGTTACACATTTCATTTGGACACATCATATTTATGTAGAATGAAATTATGTGAGTAGAGAGTCTAAGAATTTTATGATGTTAACAATCTTGAGTGTGTCCATTTTGGAAAGTTTTTAAGTGTACTTTCGATGAACTATGTTGAACATATGTAGAATCTATGTGCTATTTATCTATTTGTGTAATATTGTTATAATCATGTAGTTGTGTTCTAGCATGTCAAAAGACCACTTCTAGCAAATTGTTACATACTTAGGATTGAATTTTACACTTAGTGATATTTTGAAGGTTGAATTTTTTCCCTTGTTAAAGATTTTCGTATTGTATATCTTGCATCAATTTATTGTGGTTATTTTATTTATGTTTGTGTTATTTATATCTTGGTTGCATGATTGGGTCATCCTTTATTACATATTTTTCCTAATAATGCATTATAGATTGATTTAAAATGGAATCGCAACATAACATGTTGTGGAGACTAAATTTTATAAATGGCAAAAAAGATAAGCGGGAGAAAGAGTGGGCATGGTTCAAGGGTTAGGGTTTTCTACTGAAGATAAATATGCAGAGGAGGTGCACGAGGAGGATGATGGTGGTTTGGAGAATATGGAGGGTGTGGCTTGCACTCTCTCAGTTCCATCGAGGGCTTTGTTCGAGGAGGGTGTCTACTCTTGGTCATTTTCCCTTTTTCTCTATTTGGGAAACTTTGTTTTGGCTCAAGACTTTGTGAGGGCGCTGAGATGGAGTCATGTTGGTGTTGCAAGTTTCTTTTGTTTCAACATTGCTCTATGTTCCCTGATCTGTATGAGCCAAAGTGGGGTTATGGGCCTATGTTTCTATCCCAGCTATGGTTTTGTTATGATCCTGTGTTGTAGTGATGGGAGAATTTGGGATCTGAGTAGAGATGTCGATGTGGGATTTTCTCTCCCCTTGAGATTTTCTTTAGCTAGTGATCCTCTTCTCAAGGATATGGCTTTGGTGTTGCAGGAAGTTCATTCCCATGATCTCTACTTTCTGCAGTTTTTCTTGTTTGTGTTGGGGGTTTTCTTGGCCCTCTTTTCTCATTTTTTTGGCGGTCCTCTAGAGGGATGTAAATCCTACTTCTTTTTGGTAGGAGTGTGGACTATGTACTTCACTATTTCTATTTTTCTCAAGAGGTTTTTTGTGGGGTCTCTAGCTTTCATCTTTCTTTTCCTCTCAGCCTATTCTATAGAGGTGAATCACTCTTCTATTGAGGGGAAGAGTGGTTGACTAGTTAAAGATGGATGGAGTCCTTTAGGGATCTTTGTTACTCTTTTTTTAGGCCTCCTATCTATTTTATTTCATCTCCGAGTTGTTGGGTCTCTGTCACTTTTCTCCTATGGAGGTGGAGACTTTGGTAGAGCTTGTTTTCCTGGAGTTTGACTTTATTTTGCCTCTTTTTCTTCTTAAGGTTTTGGGAGCCTCTCTAAAACTAATAGTCTAGAAAATCGGTGTGGTCTCACTACTTTGCAACCAGATTTGGTGTGGATGAATGGAGCTTGGCTTTTTCAGATGGTGGTCTTTGTCTTTTTAGCTCATATTGAGGTGGGCCCTTGTCCTATGGAGGTGGAGAGGAGCTAATAAAATTAGAGGTAAAATTAGTAAAAACCCTAATTTATTACTCTAAAATTAACTTGTGAGTTGCATAATTTTATAATTATATTTTCATATCTAATTGTTATGACATGTTATGTTCAGATTTAGATGCATTCAATAATTATTTATGTACTTGCATTATTGAAAAAATCATAAAAATTACACATTGTTATCTCTTTCAATCATGTATTTGTATATGTTATCATTTGAAAAAGAAAATTGTTGTCATTTTATTTTCATTTAGTTAGTTCCATGATGCATTTGTTTCATAGATGTGGCAATGGATTATCCTCTTGTGTTTCACTTTATATTTCTCCTAAAGATCTTCCTACTCATAAGGAAATTTTAGTGCAAAAAGAGACCATTAACACTTTTTTCAAAAGTCTCCTAAAGATGAAATTTTGATTAATGATGTTGGTATTTCTTATAAAATGTGTCTCTCCCATGAGAGTATCTTAGAGGAAGAGGATGATATCATAAACACCTTCCTTACTGTTACCTTACATTCCATTCATGGTAGCTCTCCTAGGGAAAAAGTGTTGATGGACATTGATTTATCCACTCCCAAATTTTGTCCTACCAATGAGGGCACATTGGTGGAAGAAGAGGTTATAAATTTTTCTTTCAAAACTCTCCCTTCTAAGGATAAAGCTTTGAAGAATTATGTTCATTATCTCCTAAAATTTACTTCCCCCATGAGATCATTTGGTGCAAGTGGATGATATTTTCATTGCCCTTCCTAGTGATACCATACCCTCTTTTCATTTCAACAAATTTTCCATTAGAGCTGAACCATTAATGAGTTATGTTTGACCTTCTCATAAAGCTTGTCTTACCCATAAAGATAACTTGGAGCAAAAGGATGAAACCATTAGCAATTTCCTTGAATCTCTCCCTTCTAAAGATGTATCCTTAGAAAACAAAGAACCTAATCAAGAAAATACCATTCATGTTTATAGTTATGAGAAGCCTAGGTCAAGAAACCTCCCAATATCCTAAAACTTGAAAAATACATATGTGAAAGAGGTTCTATAAAGAGGAAACTATCACAAAAATATGGTATTGAAGTTCCTAACTTTAAAAAAAGAAAGATTCCAATGTTCTTCTCACTTCCCTTCCTTCACCTCCTCATCCTAAGAAGCATGTTAATAAAGAACCTAATCTTGATGAGAAACTCCATGATATCTTAGCTAATATTTCCCTTTGTGACTTGATTCAAACTTCACCAGCATACCATAAGTTTATCCAAGAAGGCTTAAAAATGGTGATTCCTCATCCTTCTTCTAAACCAAATTATATTACATCCTCACAAGATGAATTGCCTTCTATATAGGTTAAAAATAGAGATGATCCCCTTATGATTACTCCTTGCATTTATGAGAAAAACATAAGAGGTACCTTAATTGATAATGGATCGACACTTAACATTTGTCGTTTTGACTTATTGAATAAGATAAATTGGGATTATTTTTCTATTCAACCTAATCCTCTTTGTGTTCATGGCTTTGATAATGTTCCTAGAGAGTCACCTAGTATAGTCATGTTACCTATCAAAGTAGGATTCATGACTTTACCTACTCCTTTTTTATGTCATGCCCAACCATCTTAATTATAACCTTCTTCTAGGTAGACCATGGGTTCATTCTATGAAAACAGCCCCTTCTACTATTCATTGCACAATCAAATTCATATATAATAATGAACTTCACATAATCAAGGCTAATTAATTTCATTCATGATTCACAGTGGGATGTATTTCCCCCTTCAATACTATGATTCCTTCAACAATACAATTTCCTATCAATGTCGCTTCCTCACCAAGGAATTGTTAACATTAGACTTTAAACCCTCGTTCAATGGTTGTAAGATATCTCAATCTAAGAATGAGCCTTGAAGGAGCCATGTATCATTTATCCAAGCTTTTCCTAAATTAATTCTCACTTCTCCTTCCAACACATGTCTTGATGATGATGGGGGATCTTTATACTTTGACACTAAGAATGAGCCCTCTCCTCTATAAATTTTAATACATTGGATACACAGATAGAGTGGACATGGTTTAGGATATGTACAACAATTTTTTGATAGTCATGAGAAATCTACATCACACTTTTCCAAAGAGGGTCTAGGTTTCCAAAGTCCACCCTTTTTGACATCCCCTCCCCCATTATTGAATACATCTATGTCTTGTTACAACAACTCATCACAACAAGAGAGTATCTTGTATGAGCTTCTTAAAGCCAACTTGATTGCTCTCTCTTTAAACAATCAAATAAAGAATCATAATAAAAACCAACACAATTCTTATTTTTACAAGTATCAT
Source organism: Cryptomeria japonica (assembly GCF_030272615.1). Lineage (NCBI taxonomy): Eukaryota > Viridiplantae > Streptophyta > Pinopsida > Cupressales > Cupressaceae > Cryptomeria > Cryptomeria japonica. The sequence goes on along the minus strand of NC_081411.1, from coordinate 184,774,537 downwards.
TGAATTCATTATCATTCCACTAACAAATGTCATGATTTAGAGGATAAAATTTAACAACTTATTGTAGAATGGTAATGAGTTGGACTCCTATCTTATTCCTTTCAAATAACATTTATGTTCCTATTATATTGCTCTTTATTATGTCACATTGCTAGCTTATTTATTGGGGGCTCTTTGTCATTCATGGTAATACAATTTTAAGTACAATCATACTTAGATAACAACATAATAGCATTATTATTCTTGTTTTCATGCTTTATGGGGAAAGAATATCCTTTCACTCATTCTTCCTTTTTAAGGATCCACTTTTCCTTTGTTGAGTGGTGTTTGCTTGCGATACAATGTTATTTCTTGTGTGAAGTTGTTTGTTTTCTCAAAGATTCTTTCTTACGCAAAAGATGTGTATTCTTGTGCACAACCTATTCTTCTCTTGGCTATTTATCTATATTATAAATAAACCCCTCACTTTGGGTCAAAAGTGTATTATCCTTCATAAAGAATCGCTCTTTCCTAGTAGTAGGAGGAAGGTATGAATTCTTGTTCTCCTTCCTTTTGGTCAATGATGTCATTTCTATTCAAAATCTCCTCTTGGAGGTAGATGTCTTTGAGAAAAAATCTCTTCCTCCTTCTCCTCCAAGGATTCCCTTTACACTTGTTACAAGATATTTCTCTTACAAATTGTAAAGCGAAAAATCGTGAGCGAACCCTAAGTGTTCCCCCCACCACTCCAAGGGGAGAAGGGGGCATCACTTAGGATTGACGGTTTTCACTTAGGGGAGACTTTACATTCAAAAGAGGGGTTGAAACCCACAAGATCCAATCCCACACAATGCAAGATTGGATTCTAAATGAGTTTCAAGGGTTAAGACAGCAAGGCTACCCTCTTTTGTAAAGAATGTAGATAGAAAGATTAAGCTAGGAATGCATAGAAAGCGAGAAAGATTCACTTATAAACAGAGATAGGAATATAGGATGAAGCTGTGGACCTGGAATTAGCAGTAAAATGTTGAGACGGCACTGTCCTGCAAATTTGAGCGAAAGTTGACAGGACGATGGCGCCCGGCATGCACACGGTCCTCCGAAAAATATGCGAAATGAAGGGGGATCTGTTCGTCTCTGCACAAGGATTCCAGATCTTCAATTTAAGCCGTGTACCTGCAACCTACACACAGAAAAGTGAAGACAATTGGGGGGTTAGGGATTAGGGGTTTGCCCTTAGGTCAAACCCCGGTTTTGGAATTAACCAAGAAATGAGAATGCTGTAAATGTAAATGATTGTAATATAAACAAGTACTTGATACCTTGTTGTAAGAATGTTTGTATTCTTACATGCGAAGGTGTAAATGTTGTTGTATGTTGTATGTTGTATGTGATCTCCTCTTCAATGGTTGAATCCTTGTCTTGAATGCAACACTTAGCCTTGAATGGAGACTTAGAATGATCAATTGCTTGAAGGAATGCTTGAATACTTGAATGCTTGAATGTTTGAGTATTGCTTCCGCCTTTTTTCCATATTTCTCCCAAAATGGGAGAGGAAATGTAGTTTATATACTTGCCAATTAGGGTTGATAGACTGATTTTTCTGACCTTAGGCCGACGAGGAAATAATATTTTCCAATTTGCAAACTAAAAGACCCGAAGCCCCATAAGAGACTAGGCCCAAAATAGGGCCAGGGACCAGGGCGCTGGGCGCCATGGTCCTGGGGGACCAAGGCGCTGGGCACCCTGGTCCTGAAGGACCAGGGTGCTGGGCACCATGGTCCCACCTCCAGGGACAACAAGGTGCAAGGAGGATCAGGCCAGGGTGCTGAAAAATGCAGTTTTTGATGTCATGAACAAGTTTCGGGGTCTCCATTCAGGTTCCGTGTTGCATCACCATCGTGAAGACCCAAATGTAGTCAAAATTGCTAGTGTCGCAATTTTAGGACACTACATTTAGCCCCCACTTTAGCGGGAGTATAAGCGTATGCTCATACTTCCGGTAAAGTACAAGGAAACAATATTGAAAGACTTTCACCACGTCAAGGAGGCAAAATACACCAAGCCCCTAGTGGACTAAGGATCTTACGACTTCGATTGACAAAGCAAAAGGGAAGATCATGAGGGAGAACCATGACTGTCAGTAGTAAGGTTCCCTCACTATGAGTCATGTAAGAAAAATACCAAAAATTTTCAAGGCAAAGCTAAGTTCACCAAGAAATTTTCAAGTATCCTGAAGGGATAGACGGGGTGTATGCCCCCCTATGTTAAAGCGATCGCACATGCCTCAATGGGGGTGATTTCTTTAAGGTAGTGATACACATAAGAAATGAGAAGGGAAAGGAGCACGTTATCGCAAAGATTTAGCCCCCAAGTGTGAGATAAACCCAAGGATAATAGACACAAAACACAAAGCACGAGGTGACTTCGCTTTCCTTGGGGTCAGTATTCATGTATATCATATGTATGTATGCATAATTGTTCTTCATTCCCCAATCAAGGAAGGTCACCTAGAAGAAGGGAACACATGTGTCTTTTGAGTCAACATGAGAGAGACCAAAAGAGATCTCAATGCTTTGCATCGTCCTCAAGTAGACAACACTAAGGACAACAAATAGAAGAATGATAATAACACATAGAAGAAGTAACAAAAGAGAGGAGGAGAGGATCTGCTATGCTAATGAAACTAGTCTAGCACGTCATCTACCCCCTGATCTTGCTGATCAATGTTTCGGGAAGGCAGGGAACACGCTAGAGGAGGAACATCCAACACAGCAGATGGAGCTATCACAAGATCCAAACAAGGGCTATGTTCATGTTCCAAGCCACGTTGTTCTTGTCTAGGAGCTTTGATAAGTGCTTGAGAAAATTCATTAGATAAATGGTTATCAATATCAACAAGTTCATATTCACTATCAAAAGCAAGAGAAGTAACATTTTCATCATGAATAACATTTTCATCTATATCATCATCAAGATTTATAAAAATAGGGTCTTTAACTCGCACAGGATCAAGACCATCATGCATCTTACGTTTAGGAGATTTTGGAGAAAATGGAATAATGCTTGTTGAAGGTGTTTTTGGGGACTGCAAAGTTTGAGAAGCAGCTGCTTGAGCCCTAAGATGACGCTTTCGTCGGCGTTCACGCGCAGAATGATTTCATCTAGTCTTAGTAGGAAGTTGAGGAGATTGAGGAGGAGGAATGTTCTCATCCTTATCACTTGGGTGTTTAGGTTGTGGTCTCTTAGGCTGGATAATAGGAGAAGAAGAAGGTCTCTTCTCTCTATAGAAGGAAGGAGGAGGAACTGCTCCATATAAAGGAGGAATATTTGGTTTAGGAAGAAGACCAAGTCCATCATGACGAGAAGGTATAGGTCTACTTTTAGAAAGTTTATTAGGCATAGACATAGTCACATCCATAGGGATGGGTTGGGAATCTTCTTGAGGAAAGACATTAGTTTTATCTTTCAAAGGAAGAACTTCCTTCTCAAGAACGATAGGAATATCAAGTTTGGGTGTTCTAGGTTCACTTAGAGATAATATCATATCTGTTTTCCACTTCTGATAAGATTTGAAAAGATGATCACTTCGCAGAGGAAGAGATTGGAATTGTTTAGGCCAAAAATAATCAATAGGAACGCTAGAAGTTCTTTCAGCTGGTTTAAAGAGACTATGATTGACAGTAACAACTTCACCATTATGGGGAAATTTTAAACACTTGTGAATAGGAGAAGCAATAGCTTTCATGGAAGATAGCCAAGGATAGCCTAGCTTCACACGAAATTGTTCGGATGAAGGAATAATAGCAAAGTCCACATCAAGGGATTTGTTATGGACCTCAATAGGTAATGTAATAGAACCAATTGCAAGAGAAGAAAATGCATCAAATAATTTCACAACCACATCTGTTTTGTCATAGATCACTTGATTTAATTGCAAAGTAAAAAGAAATTCCTCAGTAATAACATTAACCATGCAAGCAGGATCAATAAGCACTCCATGGCAAGGTGTATTCTTGACTTTCGCAACTATATATAAAGGACCATCAGGTGCCCTGATAGTTTCACTAGAATCAAATGTGATGGAACGTTCTTTAGGGTTTTCTTGCTGCTCTACAAAGTTAATCACATTCGGAGTCATAGACACAAGACCATCAGATGAGAAAGAAGAATCATTAGCCTCAATCGCATTAGAGGTATGAGAAGGTAATGGATCAGTAAAAATCTGAAGATTTTGGTTAGGAGGAGCTACAGATGTATTGCGTTTATCATTCACTCCTGAAATAGAGATAGTATTATTATCAATCAAATCTTGAATTTTACCCTTTAAAGAAAAACATTTTTCAGTATCATGCCCAGGTTGACGATGAAATTGACAAAAAGATTTGTTATCAAAATAGGGTGAATTAATCTTTGAAGGATCTATTTGCTTTATAGGAGGAAGAGTAAGCACATTTTGTTCCAATAACTTATTCATAATACTATGCAATGATTCATTCAAAGGAGTAAACTTTCTTTCTTTCTTGAAAAACTTAGAAATAGGAGGCACACCTGATGCTGCATTCACATTGTTGTTGATGATGTTTTCATTGAATTTAATGGACTCTCTGTTTGGTTTAAACTTCCCAAATGGTTGTTGACTACTATCACCCTTATCACTCGGAGCCATAGGATTTGCTTGTTCCATTTGACTCACAATCAATTGATAATTGTGAAGAGTTGCACACAACTGTTGGAAAGAAGTAAACTCAGAAAACAGGATTTTTTCTCGAATATCTTTTTGTAAATTAGAAATGAAGATTCTTTGAATATCATTGTCAGGCACTGGAAAAGAAATTTGAGCATACAAATGCTTATATCTACCAATGAAATCAGTCACTTTTTCTTTAACACCTTGTTTACAATGCATTAAATCAATCAAAGTAACTTTAGGACTTATATTGTTTTGAAATTGTTGAATAAAAGCATTTGCAAGTTGTTCAAAAGAAGTAATAGAATAAGAAGGCAACGAGCAATACCATTGTAGGGCTTTATCTCTTAATGTTCTAGTAAACAGTTTTGCAAGCAACCTTTGGTCATAAGCAAAATCGGTACATATTGTTTGAAAAGTCTTAACATGTGTTAGAGGATCACCTTTACCATTATAAAGCTCCAAATGTGGGATTTCAACATGTTTAGGAGGGATAGCTCGAACAATGTCAAGAGAAAGTGGGCTCGCAACATCAAATGTGGGCACACTAAACTTAGATTGATTCATAGAGACAATTTGTTGCTGTAAAGAAGAGATAGTTTGTGCAAGATTGTTAATGGTCGCTTCAGTTGAAGAATTCATATTAGACGTGTTAGATTGAGATGGAGGTGTTATGTTATTGAAAGAAGGTAGAGAGTAAGGTGGCAGGACACTATGATAGTTAGTCATAGGAGATGATTGGAAAGGAGGAACACTACAAGGAGGAATGGAATGGTTAAATGAATTGCCCCCTTCTGTCATGTTCATTTGTGGAGATGTAATAGGGACACTCATTGAAGGAATGAATGAAGAAGTCGGATTGAATGAAGGCAAAGGGTTAATTGAAGAAGAAGGATTGCCCCCATGACTGGTGATCATAGGCGGAATGTCTTGTATAGAAGTAGTCATTATGTTTGATGTAAAGGTAGGTATGCTAGCAATAGAAGTTGTCAATGGAATAGAATGATTGACTTGAGTAGGAGGTTGTGTATAACCTAAATTTTCAGCACAACTCTCCATAGGCATCACATTCGAATCCACAATGTGTGCAATACCACGCAAAATATCAATTCCATTCTTATCACTTTGAAGCATATGTTTTAGACCCTCAATTAAAGGAAGAGCTTGACTATCGGGATACTCATGAGACATCCATTGGTGAAAATCATCAAATTGGTTATCCAATTTCGAAAGTTGTTCTACAGAAACCTCATGGAGAGCTTCTTTATTATTAGGAGGATTAGAGGAATTACCCGTGTCCTTGTTAAAAAGGCTATTCAAATTAGGTTCCATCTCCTCAATAATTAAACCTTGGAAAGACTTAATTCTAAGGCTTTGTCTAACGGGAATAGTGTAAGTAGGGCTTATTGTTGTAAAACTCATGCACTAGAGAGGGAGAGAAAATTTTGAATTTAGAGGTAGCAAATTTCAATAAAATCAGCCAATCTTCTAGATTCAAGCTGTTAAATGCAATCACGACAATCTCCCCAAATTTCAGAAAAAATGTCAGGGACCGTGGCGCTCGGAGTGCACACGGTCCTTGCAACTTTTTTTGAAATTTGCAGGGATGACAGTTATGATGATTTTAGAGCTAATCTGAAAAAATTGAGTGATTTTATGATCTGTAGATAGGCAAAATTAAAGTTGCAATCCCAAAATTGAACCCTACCAAGATTGTTGAAAATATGCAAAATTTGAATTTTGAAAAAGAGAGGGAAACTGAAATTTTGAATTTTATGATTTTAGAGGGAATATCAAAAGCAATGCAAGTTTCAAATTTTAAAAGTTGACTCAATTTCACGCAAAATTCAATTTTGAAATCGGAAATCAAAGTTGGTGTAATTAAGCACTTAATTTCAAAAGTCACAAATTGCAAGAATTTGAATAAAGCATTGAAATTTCGAATGAATGCCAACACACTTCTCAGATTTAGGATAGTAAGAACACAATTTTGACACAAAATTTTAATTTTGACAATTTTTGAATGATTAGAAGCTTTAATCCAAGCAATCCCTAGACCAACTTTGACTTTAATTTTGAAAGTGTTAGAATTGATGATATCAGCCAAAATTCTGGATTTTAGCAGAAAAATATAGTAAGATCTCACTCCCGAAATTTCGAAAAAAATGTCGGGGACGACGGCGCTCAGGGTGCACACAGTCCTCGCAACTTTTTTCCAAATTTTTAGGGATGAAAGATATTATGATTTTGTTGCGGAATCCAAAGTTACAGCTGATTTGGAGATGTTTTGATCAGTGAAATTATCAATCAAAGGTTGAATCAAGAGGGTTTAAAAAATTAGGGTTTTAACACTTAACCACTTAATTTTCAGAATTAAAGCACAAATATGAATTGATAATTTGTAATAGAAGGGCAGATCTGAAACAAGCATTAACATTTAGACATTTCACAAGCTTAATTACTAAAAAGAAAATTCAGGGTTTTTATGTAATCAACCTCTAAAATTTGCAAAAGATCAAACATGGAAATGTAATCAATGAAGCCAATTTTTTAGATCTAATGATGAATAATCAGAAAGGATGTTCATGTCAGGTTCACCAAAATGTAAAGCGAAAAATCGCGAGCGAACCCTAAGTGTTCCCCCCACCACTCCAAGGGGAAAAGGGGGGGTCACTTAGGATTGACGGTTTTCACTTAGGGGAGACTTTACATTCAAAAGAGGGGTTGAAACCCACAAGATCCAATCCCACACAATGCAAGATTGGATTCTAAATGAGTTTCAAGGGTTAAGACAGCAAGGCTACCCTCTTTTGTAAAGAATGTAGATAGAAAGATTAAGCTAGGAATGCATAGAAAGTGAGAAAGATTCACTTATAAACAGAGATAGGAATATAGGATGAAGCTGCAGACCTGGAATTAGCAGTAAAATGTCGAGACGGCGCTATCCTGCAAATTTGAGTGAAAGTTGACAGGACGATGGTGCTCGGCGTGCACACGGTCCTCCGAAAATTCCGTGAAACGAAGGGGGATCTGTTCGTCTCTGCACAAGGATTCCAGATCTTCAATTTCAGCTGCGTACCTGCAACCTACACACAGAAAAGCGAAGACGATTGGGGGGTTAGGGATTAGGGGTTTGCCCTTAGGTCAAACCCTGGTTTTGGAATTAACCAAGAAATGAGAATGCTGTAAATGTAAATGATTGTAATGTAAACAAGTACTTGATACCTTGTTGTAAGAATGTTTGTATTCTTACATGCGAAGGTGTAAATGTTGTTGTATGTTGTATGTTGTATGTGATCTCCTCTTCAATGGTTGAATCCTTGTCTTGAATGCAACACTTAGCCTTGAATGGAGACTTAGAATGATCAATTGCTTGAAGGAATGCTTGAATACTTGAATGCTTAAATGTTTGAGTATTGCTTCCGCCTTTTTTCCATCTTTCTCCCAAAATGGGAGAGGAAATGTAGTTTATATACTTGCCAATTAGGGTTGATAGACTGATTTTTTCGACCTTAGGCTGACCAGGAAACAATATTTTCCAATTTGCAAACTAAAAGACCCAAAGCCCCATAAGAGACTGGGCCCAAAATAGGGCCAGGGACCAGGGCGCTGGGCGCCATGGTCCCACCTCCAGGGACAGCAGGGTGCAAGGAGGATCAGGCCAGGGTGCTGAAAAATGCAGTTTTTGATGTCATGAACAAGTTTTGGGGTCTCCATTCAGGTTCTGTGTCGCATCACCATCGTGAAGACCCAAATGCGGTCGAAATTGCAAGTGTCGCAATTTTAGGACGCTACACAAATATATTTTCCTTTCTTCTAAGAGTCGTATATCTTTAGGTTGGATTTATGTATGTTGTAGACTAAAGGATATCTCCTTGGTGTTGAAGGTGTGTATCCTAGTTTCTAGCTTCATTAAGACATCAATGCACCTTTATGCTGACATCTTAAGGGGGGCATACATAACACTGTTGTTGTACTATTTTTTAAATTTTAATGCCTTATATGGGGTGTTCATTCTCAAAACCAGACCAATAAGTCTTATACGAGATGCTTCATTCCGAAAACCAAATGCAACCTTTTATATGTCTTATACAAGTTATTGCATGCTACAAACAATACCAACAAGTCTTATAAAAGATGGTTAACTCCTAAAACCAAACAACCACAAATATAGTAGGGTGAGTTGACTAGCATAACACAGCTTGCTAGACCATTCAGCTCTTCCTTTTTCATACAATGGAACTAGCATAACAAAATGTGCTAGAATATTTTGACTCTCTCTTTATATAAATCACACAACATAATATAGCTTTTGTCCCATGAGTGTTCTTGTTCTCATGGGTCACCTAGCATAACACTACTTGCTAGAATGTCAATTCCACGACCTCTCTTTCTCTTCTTCTCATGGATCACCTAGCATAACATAACTTGCTAGCTTGTGGCATCCATATTCTCTCTTTTCTCGTCCCCATGAGCTCATAGCTTTTCTATTTATGAATCATTGTTCATCATTTGATGCATGCTCTTGCTCTTTTTATGTGACCATTTGTGTTCTTATGATAGCGCTCCAAGAATGATATTAGTGGTTGAGACATTTGATTATAAGGCTCTTTGGAACTATTTGACTTGGAGCCCTTTTTTTTTAGTACTAACCCCTTATATTATGTGTCTTTTGTCTTTGCTCGTTTTGTTTGTCCTTCCATGTGATTGTGTTAGAAAGAAACATTGAAAGCGATGGATGATTGAAGTTATCTCAATCATCTTGCATCAGTAGACGTGTCATGCTAGTCATTGATCTACTCTAACAGATCACCTATCTCATATAAGACGCCTTCGATGATTTAATTAATATGAAATAATATATGATTAATTTACCTAAATTAATCATAGAGAAAAGTTTATTTTTCTTTTACAAATATAAAATAATTTAAAATCTAATTAAAAACATGTTTTATTTGCATAGTCACATACATGTGCATACTCCAGTATATGCATCCCATCCCCACAATCTTATTTAACCATTTTTTAATTAAAAAATTAATATAATAAAAAATACATCCTACATGCTGCATAGACAAAAATTCTCATTTAAACCCCTCTCTCCTCTTTGTCGACAATAACACGATTTTGACGCTTCATCTAAACGTTATTACCATTTCGACCAGACTCACTTTTAGGCTGATTGCTATCTTCCATATGGTTTTGCACCAGCCCCCCATATTCGTCCACACGTACTCCCCCACCCGTTCAGTAAGATAAGGAAACAGACCATTGAGGTGGTTAAACCTAGCCTTCTTCACCGAAAACTTTGCAACCATGTAGAAAAAAGCCAAATTAGCACAGGAGCAGATGAACATGCAGGACCCAAGAACAAGCCAACCCAGTTTGGGAGCTTAGTTGAAAAGCATGGCGTACACTGCAAGCTGAAGCCGTAGGCCGTAAAGACAAAGGTGGTACAAACCAATAGGTTGGTGACACAGAGGAACAATACTTTATCTCCTGTGGTGATTGGTGTACTCATCTGCCACATCAGCACCACGAAAAGCGACAGATGTGTTTCAGATCAAATCTCCAGAGGAAATACTTTCATTAATTTCACTTTGTCGTTACCCATTTTAATAGTTCACGAGATCCGGTTAAAGGAAACAATTTCAGTGACAGTGGAAGATTAGTGTAGAAAGAAACTTACATTGAAGTTGTTTTTCCTGGTTGCAATTTGCAGAGGATTTTCTCCAGCCAGGTCTGTGCTTCCCCTGGAGGTTTGTCAAGTCCCTTGTTGACCAGATCTAGTAAGCATACTGTTCTATTCAAGTAATCAACGATTTGCACTTGGCTAACTTGGGCAACTAAGTGTAGCACGTTCATTCCAAGTGCGAACACTGTTTTATCTGGAATGAACGTGCTACCCCAATTTCGCTGCCATACAAAGAGCAGTTTCTTCCTTGCCATTTACATAGTACCAAAGCTGGGGCTCAAAATTTATTAATCGCTTTATTATACGTATCCTCGGTTCGAAGAAATGGGGAAAATAGTCAAAAAGACGTGGAAGAAAAAAGACTCCAAATCGGAAAGAGTGGTAACGTGAGCCTCGTTGCCTTATTGTAGATTTCTTTTTCCTTTTAAACGAGACACATGAGGACTGAGACGACTTTGTATAGCTGGACTCATAGCTTTCTTTAGGTGGAATCATATATAAGATTTGAAAGTGGAGTAGGTGCAAATGAGGCATTGAATTTACAATTTTAAATTTGTTTACATCTTATAATGTCACTTGTAATATGAACTTAGATATAGTTTTGGATTCATTTTGGTGCAATCGTTTAATATAATTATATAGAATATAAACATATAGAGAGAGATAGTATATTTTTCAATAAATTTTATTTTATTTTTATAATATTTATTTATAATATATTTTATTTTATTTTTATAATATTTATTTATGACTTTGATATTAGTATTTTTTATGTTTATATATTTTTTGCATTGTATAGTAGTAATTGTATGTTATGTGAAATTTGTTTTTAAATTTAATATTTAAAATATTATTTATTTATTTACGTAAGTGGTATCCCCTTTTTTTTATAATCATATTTGACACACATTACATGTGATTAGTTGCTATATCTTGATATTGAAATTCATTCAATATATTATAGCTCACAACTAATTAGTATTTGAAAATCATGTGTTGTGATTGATCATTCTAAAACTATTTGCGATCATTAAAAGGAACATAATCTATTAATACGTTCATGTTTTAGGTCAATCCTATTGTGTGTGAAAGTAAATTTGGAGCATGTGGAATTGACCCTTCATATTCAAAATTCAAAATTTACAATTTGTTGACCATTTATTTCATACTCTTTATGGTTGCACTAGATACTTGTTATGTGTGATTAGTCACTATGTTTTGGTATTTGAAGGCATTCAAAGTGCATTAAATCACAAACAACTAATATTAAAAAATTATATGCATCGGGAAGAGAATAATTTGAGGAACGCTTTTCTTACAAGTATTAAAAGAAATCTAATTTCGCATTAAATAATCTTTTCACATCTACTTAACTAAAGAGTGTTATCTTTAATCATTTACACAACCTTAAAGGAAGTCTAGTCAAGTGGCCAATCTAGTAGTACACGACTCTTGCAATTCAATAATTTCCCCACAACATTTTTAAACAATGCTAGTTCTTGCACATCCTCAAACATTAGTGACAAAGGAAAATCAAAGTAGGAAATTCTATAGCTAGTCATTTCAAACTTGCATGTTATAGGTCAAATATGTTTGAATTGTTACATCCATGACTCTTGGATCAATTCCATGGTGTGTGTGATTAATACATCAAATTTTGCAAGTGATCCAATCTAGATTTTACATAATTCTTCTTGAAAATACAAGAAGTTATGATTCTATATTATGATTCAAATGACTAAAACATTAGACGACTACTATCGACCATTAAAATTGCTAAATATTTTATTTTGATTATTTTTTAATTTCATTTTTTTTTAATCTATCTATCTCATCTTTAAATTTGATTAAAAACCTATCCTATTCATAAAAAAATAATTTTAGTAAATAAAATTATTTATTTCGTTATTTTTTTAGAAAAATAATATCCTCTCACATGTTTTACTTTTCTCTCTACTATTTCACACACACACACACATTGAAGAAATAGCATAAGAATAGGTAGGGAAATATTTTCAGAATCTTTATTCTATTTCTAAGATTCTAAATGGGTAAGAAGAAAAAAATTTAAATAGTGAAGGAGAAATAAAGCTAGAAAGTGATAATTACAACACAAAAAGTGATAAATTTTTAGAAGCTTGGATGAAAAGTGAGCCTAACTTAACATCCCAAAGGCTATACAGATTTTGGATAGAATTTAAATACAAACAAAACCTAGCACTACACATAAAGAAAACCATAAGTTTCCATTATTCAAACTACGAAAGAAACCAACTTGCACATTGACTAAACAACAATACATGGTCAAACCTTGGGAATTTTAATTGACCTATAAAAGACATATATCTAGGTACACACATAAAGGCAAAACATAATTTATAGGGATCATACTAACTAGAACATACCCCAAATGGTAACTAGTAGCCTAGCACTAATAACCCTAACAATGAAACAAAATCCAAGGAGAGTCAAACATGGAATTGGGGAAAACAATGATAATGGTGAGCTGATATAAAATATGAACAAGGGTATCATAAATACATAGGAAAACTAGATGTTACAAACCAAGAAAAGCTAGCCATAGGAAATAATAGACAAAAAAGGTGGCAAATGACTTAAAATGGCTACAATATTTAATGAAATTCCCAAAAGAAAACATATAAAATACCCTCATACTTTTCACTGACTCACTTGTCTCTTTTAGCTTCCATTGTGACCTAAAGCTAAAACCACTCTTATGCATACAACTCAAAGTCCTCTTATCTTCGAACCCTAAGCACCTATACCATCACTTATGTTCTAACTTCCCACCATGGTTGTCCCTATTTCGATCTCTACCATAGCTAAGAAATGGCCAAAATACAAAAAAAAACCGCTATGAGTCAATGCAAACTAACTTGGAAGGAGAATTCTTGAGAGTACCAATTGAGGTAATAAATAGAGAAGATGTTTGAAAATACATACACTCACCTTTAGATGAAACCTGTCATACTAGTTTTGATGAGTTGACACATACACTCTTGAAGATAGGAACAAACAAATACAAATGAAATTAAACCCATATCAGGGACACGGAGCTCGTTATTTTTAAATACTTCCTCAATTTCACAAAGGAGAGGAACTAACTAGTCCTTAAATAATTACATGATAAGTATTTGTATATTTTGTGCATTCTTAAGGAAAATAATTTTAATTGTCATGAGGAGGCACTAGGAAGAATAAATTTTGTTACTAGCGGTGCCATGAAAAATATTAAGAGATTTCTAAGTCCACATGAGAAGTATTATTAAAAATTTGTGATAGAAATTAAAAGATATGATTGGATGATAGATTCCCCTTTTCCATCTTTCTTGAAAGATGATAGAATAGAAAAAGTTCAAGAGGAATTGAAGATGGAGATCATATAACTACTCCCAAAAATTGATATCATTATAAACAGTGACAAGGAGAGGATGGTAGACAATTTGAGCTTCCAATTGGACAAGTTATTTGCACTTGAGTATGTGATGAAGCATATCAACACAATAAATACAACATTTGCCAATTATGAATTTTTTGAACACTTATCCCAATTAATTTATTTATTCAAATATATTTTTTAACAAGAGGGATAAAGAATGCATTTGAAATTATACTTTATAGATTATCAAACCTTGTCAGACCCTGAGGTCATGGATGTCTATTGAGTTTCAATGAGATAAGAGTATACTGAAATGAGCACTCTTATTAGTTTTTAAGTTTTCAATTTCTCTTTGTTAATTCCATGTTGTTTATTTTTTTTAGAAGGCACTTCAAATTCAATTGAGTATATAATAGAGGAAGATGTAGAGTTGGGTTATATGTCGGTTATTAGGGATGGGACCTTGCCAGATCACTAAGATCACAGGTTCCCTATCTTTATTACAAGCAACTGGATTTACACAATCTACACATTAATGATTTGTCATTATATTTTAGTCCCTTGGTCTCTCATTTTCTTCTTATTACCTGCCATCTTCTATTATTATTGTGATTAATCCATCTTAGCAAAAGAAAGTTTAAATTATGAGTTAGCACCAAAGTCTGCACTATTGCATCAAAGCAATTTTACCTCCAACAAGTAAATGGTTGTTTTCTTATATGCAAGCAAAGGTGCTTTTGGCACATTTTACAACTTTGAAGATTGTCAAATCAAATTGTGATATGTGTACAATGATCCAAAGCTTGTTTTGATCTCCTATTCCTATAAAGGAGAATTAAAGAGAATTTTTATGGAATATAAATATTTGGTTAAGGGGAGTAGATAGAGAAAGTGTCCAGCTAGAGTCATAGGAGATAATTGTAGAGAGTTTGTATATCCATGTAATAGATTCAATCATTTTGAAGAGAAATGAAAATATTATAGATTGGTCTCCCAATTGTACTCTCAATTTTCATAAAGATAGAATATATCAAGCATATTTTGGTTTATCATTATAATTTCCATGTAACTATTTGATGTTTGTGTGGGTTTATTTTAGTGAAATGATTAAATTCTATGTGCACATCATTGTGATTTTGAGAGGATGATAGTGATCCATAAGTAAAATTTTGTGATAACAAATGTGAGAACATTTATGTAATTCATGAATGCTAAAGTCTAAATTATTTGAGTTGATTATATTGCATGAATATGTTTATGATTTGTAACTTGACATCATTTTTGTAGGATTCAGACATTGATTTGTTTGAATGTTCATATTAGGTTATAAAAAAACTCAAAATGATAAATCCTTTTAAGTTTTTGTTCTTAGGCGTAAATTAGCTTAGAATTTGTACTCAATTGTACAAATGCAGATAAATAGCCATGAATAAAGACAATTTAGGGTTGAAGTATGCTGCCATGGTTGAAATCCATTAAGAATTGTCTACTTAATTACAATATTTGATAAGATTTGCACAAGACCTTAAAATATTATATAGGGTGCCCCCCCTTGGTCTAACAGAACTAGAAGTTTAGGAGATATTAGTCTTGTGACTAAATTTCATTCGTTGGCCATTGACCTAGAGATTTGTTGATTGAAATTGGATAATTCATAGTGATTTCTAGATAATCAGGTGGAAACACCAACATGGCTTAGCAAAAAAACATTTTGGTGCCTCTACAATTGTCTATATGAGCTTCTAGATTTGATTGTGTGAGCTTTTTTGCATCAACGTTTCGGATCACACTCTATGATCCATCATCAGGATGAAAATACTTGTGCTCTCTCTTTTCTTTCACCATGATGATGGATCACAGAGTGTGATCCAAAAATTTGATGCAAAAAAGCTCACACAATCAAATCGAGAAGCTCATATAGACATACAAATGGATTGTGGAAATCTACTAATATTGGCTCTACAATTTCCATTTATTTTTTGCATCCAAGTTTATTTCATATTTTCATGTTGCACAAACTTGGTTTACCTCTCAAGATCATAAAAAGATTACAAATGATAGAGGTTAATCTCTTTGTCTTGCAAATGACTATTAGATTCAATATGATCTAGAAGCCTTGACTCAAGAATAAAAATTTTCATTTTCTCTAGTTCTTAGTTTGTCATTAATTATTACTACAACAAAGACTAAGGCATAGTGACTTTCTTACAATACATAATATTTCCATACACTCAAATTTAAAAATATTTTTAGTTGTGCCCTCAGAACCAAGATGCTTGGAAATGGATTTGTGGTATTTTCCCACCTTTCCTCCTAGACTTATTTATCTAGAGGACTGCTCAACCTAGCCATGTACGTTTTTTCCTACAATTTAGTGTTTCTAATTTGAAAAATTATTTTAAATCTCATATATGGATGACTTAAAATAGTACTATTTTTAATTTCAAAGAATATTATTATCTTAAATCATTTATGAGAAGATTATTCCTATCTCTTTATTGTACATACATATTCAATCCTAAGTTGAAGAGGTTACTTAGGAACTCCAACATTTACAAGATCTCCTCAATAACTAAGGAAGACGAGCTTAGACTATGAAGATTCCACTTGAATTAGAATATTGAGACCATCCTGCTTCCTATGACTTGCTAGCACAACTACTCTCATAATTGGAGCTACTTCTTGCCATCATCTAGATAATGGAGAGGTTGACATATAAACAAAGAATTAGATTGTTATTATTACTCCATCAATAAGCTGGGGTATTTTGATCATTTCTTTTTTGTGCACAATCTACAAAATGGGTGGGACACCCTTAAATCCTCAACCTAAATACTTTCTCAAATTTTCATTTAAAGATGTATGATCCTCCTCTATTACTAGAAAAACCAATAAATATAATTCATTCTCTTAATTTTACTTTACATATTTAAATTATTGTTTTAGGACTCTTAGTTAAATCAACATATATACCAACTATAACCTTTTTATTAAACACCTCCTATATTACATGCTCAATATTTAAGGATAAATATGATATATTAAAATCATTTGCTTGTTATTCTTTTGGATTTGACCATGTAAATTTTTTTGTTGCCAACATTTTAGATCAAACACCATGATCCATCACCAAGGAAAGAGAGCAAGTGTGAGAGAAAGATAACATTATGAACAATGGATTTTTAATGATTATAATATTAAAATCATTTTCAATAAAAACTTGAAATATTGTACGAAACTAGCTGTCTAAAAAAATTGGTTTAACATTAAACATTTTACCACCTTACTAAGCATACCCATCATTGTAGCCAACACACTTCAGTCCCTTATTATTTTAAGTAGTGTAATACTTATGCTTTACTCTTTTTCAGTAATGCGAGGTTTGAGGGGTGGGGGGAATTTATTAATGTAAGGTATTAAGACATTTTTTCATGAATTTGAGTTATTAAATATATTTTTTCCTCTTTATACTAAAACAATAATAATTAGATTAATAAATAAATAAACTAGTATTTATTCACAAAGTTTTAATATTTTAATGATTATTAAGACTTTTATCTCTTATTAAGAGTGAACAAAAGTATCAAAATAAAAGTTATTAATAGGTATTTGAAAAAGAAATATTTGTATCATTAAATAAATTATGAAGCATATTTTTTTTTAACCTGTTTGACCATATTTTGTTATATTCTCATGTACTCATTTTTATATCAAACATAACCGTTTTTCCTTTTTACAATCTAAATACCATTTCTTATATTCTTACTTCTTATATTATTTTGTAATATACCTTATTTCAATACAAACATAACCTATTTCTTTTTAACAATCTGATTAACATTTCTTCTATTCTTAATTCTTATACTATTCTGTAATCTACTTTATTTGTCAACTTTTAAAATTTATGCTAGATACTTATCATTAAGTTTAATTTATCTGATTATATATAACTTTTAAATATTTTTTCAGTAACGCAAAGTATTAAGATAACATTTTCTTCCATTCAAGGTGTAGGTCTGTTTAAATATCATCTTTTTCTTAAATTTGCAAAAATTTTCCATGGCAACTGAACGTGGACAACCCAACATAGGTATCGATTGCAACGTATACAATGCTGTGGTATGTCCTGGAACAATAATTGAGGGATCCAAACTTCTACCAGCTCTCAATTGTACTACACCTAGAAGCATAGGTGTCCACGCATTGTGCTAGTCTCCATATGAATCATGCTAAATAATGATGAGTGGCAAGAAAAACCCATGGCTAACATGAAATTAAAGCTGAAAGATAGGTGCTAGAAAAAGTGTCTTGAGCATCCGAGGTAAAAGGTTGATGCAAGGACTAAAATGAGCCTACTCAAATGTTAGGGTAATGGACACTAAAATGAATACAAAAGCGTAGGTTGAATTGCAAAGGGGTATTCAATTTTTGACACTACACCAATTGTGGAATTACAAGTCTTGAGGATCTCTAAAGATCCAAAATTCCACAAATCAACTATGACTAGTAAAATATCTTAACATGCCTCTATGACCTTAACTCTTGGAGATCATTTTGGAATTCCATTCTATGACACAAGTATAGGACCTATCTACTTTTGAAACTCAAAAAATCAAACGAAATCGCCAAAGAATCACACACATGCACAAGAAGTAACTAGGGCACAAATTATGGCCTTGATAGCATTGAAAATTCAGATCTTGGTAGCTTAATCACTTGTAGGTCTCAAAATACTAGGGCGCAAATGATGGCCTTGGTAGCATTGACAGTTAAGGTCTTGATAGCTTAATCACTTTTAGGTCTCAAACTATCTCTTAATTAAAATGAAAAGTGTATTGAATGGGCTCAAAATTCAAGTTAAGTACCCATTTTGAAACTTGGCACCACCATTAATGCAATGGTTAAGCTCAAGACCCACATATCCTCCAAGACCTCAAAATCCTAAAGGATAGAGAAAGCATTTGAGGGTGGGAATTCAAAACTATCAAGGACCTTAGGACCAAGTCCTAAGATACTTGTGGGTTTGGATTCATAAAGAATAACAAATTCTTTTCAAATATAGCTTTTGACATGGGTGTATATCAATAGTGAAGGCAAAGGATATCTTGTAACTGTTCACTCTTCTAGGTTGTTCATGCTTATTTCCTAGGCCAAATTTTTATGACTGTTGCAATCAAAATAGGCAATAAACTTCTTTGTAACGCCAATATTATAATACACTATATAGTATTATATTGTGAAATTGACATGGCCCTATAGAAGAGAATATTTAGCCCTAGTGAAAAGACATGAGAAATATATGTACATAACCATAAAAGAGATGTGGAAAAATGACATAGATTTTGTAAAGAAAATTAATCCCATGACTACAACACTAAAAAAAATTACAATGTTATAGTGATTTTTAACTCTCTTTGTCTATTCCATTTCAATTACCTTGAATTTAATTTGTTATTTATACCTTCAATATGATTCTTTATAATATCATAAAATAGTATGGCATATAGTATTTATGTTATTAAATGAATATGGCTCAACAAATTAGAATATATGAATGCAGGCAAAAGAGTGGTAACAATCTTTCATTTTAGAATTTTGTGAAGTTGAAATTAAATATTGGGTAAAAATAAGGCATTGATTTTATACATTTAATTGTTTTTTAATATTTTAGTGCGATTTGTTATACTTTAGAGTACCTATATATGTACAATAGAAAATAAACCTTTCCTGAAGTTCAATTATAAAGTATTAAATGGTAGTTGTTCAATTTAAAAGTAATCTTAAGTTATTATAATAAATTATTTATATTTAATGAAAATAATATTTTAATGTGATGTTAATTTTAATAAATATAATTTAATTTCATCTTATATTTATAATTTAATTGTATCAATTACAAGTATCACACTTTCCTCCAAACTTTACTTTTTCTTACATATTCCTACTAGGACTTTACTACCTTACCTATATATCTATCTGCTCATACTCTTGGCTACCACATTAGGATATATATGGCTATCTTAGTGAAAAATATACCTACATGAGTATTCTTATTCACTAAAGTTCAAATCACCATATTGCCTTAAAAATTCTATGATGAACTAGCCTAACCTTCTTGATATTATATCCATCTCATATGTTTCTTCCATGCCCTCTCATTCTAGATGTTTAGATGGTCATTACATAATGTAATTGTTATTACTATTACTTTATTCATATTCTTATCTCCAGATTATAGTTATTTTCATGTATGGCTTCACCTCTTCCTCAAATCCTTATATCTTATGGATACAAATAATTTAAGGGGGCATATATTATCAAAAAAAAATCTTATATTGATATTCTAGGTAGTCACAAGTATTGTAGAGACTCATTATTGTGACTTAAAAAAATAATGTAAAATGATGTGCATTGTGTTTCATGTTTGTGTCATTCAAAGGTCACTATACCAAACAAATCATTGTAAATTTCCAAGTAAGAAAATTTCACATTCTCATTTCCTTTTTTTTTATTTATTACACAATCCAATAATCTCTTAAGATTTGGTACTTAATTTTTACTTATGAGACAATGGTTACTCATGATATATTACTCTTATATTTTGTATGTTTTCATGGAGAGCATATGATTAAAGGACATATACTTACATGAGCATAACCTAGCAAGTTCCATTAAATTTCTATGTATATCCTTTCATATCCTTTATTGTCCAAACATTAAATTTAATATATGTTTCAGTGTTACATATTTTGAGATGAATGCTGATTTAAGATTCCTATGAAACTCAAAATTGGTGAAATTTATTCACTAGTCATAGTTAATGTTGTTAAGAATGGGAAACGTTCAAACTAGAAATTAGCACATAAAATAAAAAATATCTCTCAAAATCTTAGTAGGATCCCAAATTATATATTTTCTCATACATACCAAGAATCTAATAAGCTACAAGCTTTTGGGCAAACATGGGTGTCATCTCAAGGTGCAAAGAAGTTGTGACAAATAGTGTTGAACACTAGAAGGATCTCCAAAAGATCATTGAAATTGATCATTCTAATCTCAAAATTCAACATCAAATAGGCGTGTGATAAGAGAAGTGCATATCCCATGACAATTTGAGGAAGCCAAATGAATTTAATATCTAAGCAAGTATATGTTGGGTATATGAAGCCCAACAGTCACATGGTTGTTTGTCTTCCCCAAAAGACTCTTCATTTCATATCTGAGATGTCTCTATAAATGACTAAGTACAGTCATGTATAATTGTAGAATTGATATTGGTTAATAAGACAATTCCCTGTGTTTCTAGTGGACATAGCCACTTAGTGGTGAACCACGTTAAACTTTGTGTTATGTGTTGTTATGTTTTCATCTCTATTTTATTGATGATTGTCATGTTTTTCTGCTCGGTTTCAAACTAACAATTGGTATTAGAGCTATGGTGAAATTTTGAGCAGAGATGTTTGATTGGGTGGTTGATCTTGGAGATGGGTGCCCTTACTTTGTGTTTGATCTCGGAGCTGGGTGATTTTATATTATCGAAAAACAAGCCGAAGTTTCAGATGATGAGGCTGAATCAGATGATGAAGCTGAATCAGTCATCAAAGAATCTCTTGGCAATCTAGACTTAGTAGAGAGTGATGTCCAAGAGGAGGTTGAAACCAAACGTCATTGGTGGGATGACTAGAAAAAGGAAGAGACTTCGACTGAAAAAGAAGAGGATTTGTTGTATTTGTTGTTTGAAGAAGAAGAGACTGATTTGTTTCCCTTCCAAGATGAGGAGGATGCCTCCTGAGGTGAGGAGGATGTAGTCTCGAATCTAGCGAATGAGGATGACCCTGAAGAAGAAGAGACAGATTGCAGAAGTGATGATTTATTGATGAAGATTGCAGAATGGAATGAAGGTAGAGTCAAGGTGTGATTTGTACGCAAACACCTACGACAGGCTGGAAAAGTCTGTGCCTGTAGAGGACGAAGAGGGTGAGGGAAACTCTTGTGATGGCGAACTTGTGAAGGAACTGGAGACGATGTGGCTAGAGGAGTGCAAGGCATCGAGTGTTTGGTTTCCCATAGTGACGGATGGAGTTCTAGGATGTGTTGCAGGGACACTTGCTTCTAATAATGATGCTTCATCACTCAATGGAGATGTTATACATTCAAAGGCTGTAGATATTAATATGCAGCCAATACATTTTTTTGGGTGGAGAATTCCAAAACGCAGGCAGAGCTCGATTTGTTGAAGGAAATTGATCTGGAATTGGTGGACAGTAATTGTTCAGGAACTGCAAAGGAGATGTCGAGTCAAGAGTTGACATCGAGGTATTTGTGCCATAAGTCCAAGCCCTCTTTTAAGGTGAATTTTCTCAGAGGTAGTTTTATTGTGCTCCAGGAAGATGAAAACTCTCAGTCGACATTGGAAGTAGCAGTGTCGTCTGAGGTTGCTGAGTTCGGAAATGATGTGGAGACTGACACCGATTCTGTGGCTTCAACAATGCCCACTATGGAAGATGACCCTGGTGATGAACAAATCTATCCCAGTGTGGCACACAGAGCATACCCCACGGCATCCCCCATTTCAGAAACAGGGCAACCACGGCTTGTAGAAGGTGTCTCCTTTGATGCGTGACCTGGCTTGAAGCATATCCCACGGCTTGCGTCCCAGTCTACGCTGCTTGGCTTAAAGCAACCTTCACGGTTAGTGGGACACCTAACACGAATGGGCGCTTCAAAGGAACACATGGATATGATATGGCCAAATCAGGATTTACGTGAAGAGGGTTTTGATTCACAGGTGGTCTCGAATGGTGGTTGCATGTATGCTACTATAAATTGATATGAGAGTGTTTTGGATGTAGTCAAGCAAGACTGGGATGACACCCACATGCAGATGGACGAGGTGCTTTCAAGTGTGGCAAATTCCATAACAAATTTTGCGGTTACAAAAGTGGTGAACATCATGGAGGTGTTTTCAGTTTTGTTGCACGATACAGGAAGAGCAATTTTGAATTCGTGGAACGGTCCATACGGGACTGTAGGCGAATCAGTCACCCAACCTACAGATTAACTGAAACTTGCAGAGGCGGTTCAGGTGGATAAGCGTTTTCACCACTCAGTTAAGATGGATAAGTTGGTGTCCGAGACAGAGGAATTCGTGATCCAAGTGGCAGACATTCTGCCTCTCAACGCTTGCAGAAGAATGTGTAACCGTGGAATTTTGGCCATTTCCAACAATCATTATGCCAACAAATCTAACGTACAGTCTACGGTTGAGGTAGAGCTGGGGCAAGTGAAAGAGATTGTGAATATGCAATTGGGAAATGAGGAAGAAGATTAGGGTGATGTTATTTTTGATCATGAATTTATGGATGATTTTGCATCTGTAACAATTGTAAGAGAAGTTGTTCGACTGTTAGAATTTATTAACTCCGATTTGATTTGGAGAAGGTTAGTTCACAGTGTTCGTGAACAAGACTTCATAAAATTAAAGTCTTGCCAATTAATTGTAGTTTGAGCTTTGGAATGGAGATGCAGGAATGTTACAGGCTGTGTCGGTTGGACTTCACGGGGGAGATTGTTGGGTATATGAAGCCCAACAGTCACATGGATGTTTGTCTTCCCCAGAAGACTCTTCATTTCATATCTGAGATGTCTCTATAAATGACTGAGTGCAGTCATGTATGATTGTAGAATTGATATTGGTTAATAAACCAATTCCCTACGTTTCATGTGGACGCAGCCACTTAGTGATGAACCACGTTAAACTTCGTGTTATGCATTTATGTTTTCGTTTCTGTTTTATTTCTCTATTTTATTGTTGATTGTCATATTTTTCTGCTCGATTTCAAACTAACAGTATAGGCCCATCAGAAATACTTGAGTTATTTGAAAGCACTCGACAGAGACACATAAGCAAGATCATCAAACTGCTTTAGAAAAAACAAGATATGGGATGTTCGAAACAGATTGGAAATCTGCTTGTAAGATACGTTGTAAGATTTTCGTCCTAATTTAAGGACAGGATTTCCTCAAGATTTTGAAGTAGCCATCGAGAAACAAGGCAAGCCTATCTCTTAAGCTATATAAACACCCTTATGTTGTGGTCGTGTATCGAGATAAGCTTCTAAGAACAGAAAGCTACGACGAAAATGAAGTATTTGGGGATCAAATGCAACTGTGTAGAGCAGGACTCAAATACTCAAATTCGCAGGTTGTTCATTGTTGATGAAGACTATATCCTGCCTACAATACATAAATTTTAGGGTTGTGATTCCGATTCAGGGGCGCATGTGCATGATGGAGTCTTGTTAGAGAGGTTACTCTACATGGTGGTTCAGGCTCCTGGGTTCGACTACAAAGCTGCCAGGTTCACAAGCAAGTTGCTCAAACTAGAGTTTAAAGATGCAGCAACCAGTGAGTCTGTCAAATAAAGGTCACTTTAAACTTTGGCAGTTATGTTAGTCTATAAGGGGATCTATTATCAGCCTCACAGATTGAGATAATCAATATTTTGGTTGAAGGGATGATCACTCTTGGTCATTGGGTGTACTGAGTTTATTGGTACCCTTTAGCTTTCATTCCCAAATTTGACTAAATACAAGTTTACGTTATTTTGTTCTGTGCTAGTGCATTAATTTCATATCTCTCATCTCTCAAGCATACTCTCTGACCTTAAGGCACTAAATAAGATTAAATTGTGAAATTTTTGGATTACAGATATGCATTTTAGGACCCTTGCCTATTATCTTTGATCTTTATATTCTTAACAAGAGTTGATCTAATGAGAGCTTGTCTCCTTCTAATGCAATGACACCTTAGAAGATATTTTTAATAGCAGTTGTCTATATATCTTCAAAACTAGAGTAGACAAAGTTTCACTAGGCAAGTGAAACAATATCGTACAATAGCTTAGTAGGGTCAAGTTTTCAAGTACAAGAAGAAATTATGATCGTGGTTTTGGCTCAAAGTTTCAAACTTAACTAATCACATAGTAGAAAATTAGCTCAAAATTTGAGATATTCTTACAACTAAGAGAACACATTTTCAAGATAGAAAGATCAAATAATCTAGAATCTTAATTGCAAATATAAATATCTGTTCAAGCAACCAAATACCCCTATCTATCTTTCTTTTTTTTCAAAAAGATACAATCATTTAAATTTCTATTAGCCAACTCTAATTAACTACTTTAAATTAATTTATATTTTTAATATATTTAATTAAACTAACCTAAAAATATTAAACCATTTAAAAAAATTAAAACATATAAATAGGACATCAACTGGAAACATGCTAAGTATCTGATTTGTGTAAGTAAAACATATATAATTTGTAGTCTTAGTAATATAGTAGAATATTTGGAAACATTCATCTTCTAACATTGACTTCAATACAATCATAATTCATGCAAAATCTTTTGATAAACTTGTAAAAGCTACTTTTTTAGACCTTATTAACCACTTTATCCTCGTTTCTGATACGTCCACTAGACCCACTTTCATACTCTTTATGGTTGCACTTGATACGTATTGTGTCTATTAGTCACTATGTTTTGGTAATAGAAGGCATTCAATATGCATTAAATCACAAGAAACTAATATTAAAAATATTTATTCATTGGGAAGAGAATAATTTAAGGATTACTTTTCTTATGAGCATTAAAAGAAATCTTATTTTGCATCAAATAATATGTTAACATCTACTTGTCTAAAAGAAACCTTATTTTGTATCAAATAATATGTTGATATCTACTTGTCTAAAAAGTGTTCTCTTTAATCCTTCCCATAGAAAGCAAGTCTGGTCAAGTGGTCAATCTAAGAGGACATGACTCTTGCAATTTAATGATTTCCTCACAATAATTTTAAACACTGTTAGTGATTGCACATCCTCAAACATTAGAGACTAAGGCAAATCAAGTTAGAAAATTCTATAGCTATTCATTTCAAATTTGCATGTTATAGGTCAAATATGCTCGAAAGGTTGCATCCATGACTCTTGGATCAATTTCATGGCATGTTTGTCTATGTGATTAATACATAGAATTTTGTAAGTAATCCAATATAGATTTTGCATTATTATTCTCGCAAATATAAGAAGTTATGATTCTAGATTATGCTTCAAAACAAATGATCAAAATATTAGACAACTATTTACTGACCACTAAAATTAATTACATATATTTATTTCTACTATTTTTAAAATTAAAAAATTTCTTAACCAGTCTATTTTATTCATAAAAAATAATTTAATAATTAAATTTATTTATTTCCTTACTTTTATTTCTCGCACTAATATATACATATATATACATGAGAGATGCAAACTATGTATACGCCAAAAGACAGTGTGCGGATAGACCTGTTTATATGTGGCAATAAACAAAGGAAATGCAGGTCAGTCGTTGGTGTTTGTATTTTTCTTTGCCTATTGATTTCTGAAAATATCTATCTCCCTCTAAAATAAGAACATTTAGCTAAGATCGCCTATAATGTCACTTGTCACTTCTATATTAGTATGCATTCTGTTAACTTGATGTTGAAGTTTAATTGTAGTTTCAGGTGATTTTTTTAATTGAAGCAAAACTAAAGTAGAAGAATATAGCAGTTTTAACAGGTCGGAGTTTTGAATAAGTCCATTAAGTTTAATTGAGTGTAAGAAACCACCACAAAGAACGAGGTCAAGATTAAGATACCTGTTAGTCTTTAACTTTCAGTTTTGATAACTATATGATATAAAACCTTTAAGTATATATCAATAAAATGAAAACAACTAAAATTCACATCTAAAATTAATAAAAATGTAAACACAAACAATGACACTTATTTTAGGAAGAGAACTAACATGTGACAGACACATACACATATACTTATTTTAGGAAGAGAACTAACATGTGACAGACACATACATATATACTTAGAAGTCATGACCACAAAGATCATAAAAATATAAAAAACACAAACACAAAAGTGACCAACAGATGACAACAAAGTTATCTGCAGAAACCAAACAAACATCTCTTTATAATCTTGCACATGGGAAGTTCCTTCGATTCTGAACTCTAGAAATATACTATTTAATAAATCAAAATCATCTCAATATGAATGTGTACCAACAATACATTTTTCGTCAAGTTTTTAAGTAAACCTCTTGAATTAAACTTATTAGATTTCTACAATGCATACTAATATCTTAGTTGCTTCTGAATTTGATTGTGTGACATAATTTTGTATCAACATTTTAAATCACATTTTGTAATCCATCATCAAAATGATTAGAAAATACAAGATATTAAAGATGATAAATTGCCAAAGAAACCTCTTGAACTGCCATTTTCATCCTAGCATAGAACTTTAGGTCTACTTTCCTGGAGAGGAAGAAAAAGAAAAGCATACTACAATTGATTCGGACCATCTAAAATAGAAAACATGTTCTTCTCTCACCCTACTACTGTAATCCTTAAAGAAAATTCTATAAGATAAAAAGAGAATCAACATCAAAGCATGCACGGAAAGAGACCTTTATACGTTGTCTGAAATGCCCAAGTGACAGTCTGTAGTAGTTCAAACCTGACAAAGTTCAAAATACAGTATCATAAATAATGAATGCACCTTAACAAAACAGAAATCTCAATGTCGTTTCAAGATCATGTCAATCAAGAAGTTTTCTGTGGAATCCATTTTGAAGTCCAATTGTCTATGTTGGGTCAACAAATCTTTTTAGCTTCTTGGCCTTGTTTGTTAGATTCTTCGTCTGCGTAGATGGGTTATCTATATATTGTAGAATAAACATTTGCAGAGATACATCAGAATTTCATATTTCGTGCTCTTAATAATATAGAAATGAGAAGGGGCTCAATGATTTCAAAGACTTCCTAGATTTCACAATGGAGGAGTGGGTCCAACCAGTTCTTAAATGATTGCATGATAAGTATTTATATCTAGACAAAACCAATTGAGTAACCGAGGAAAAAGAAATTATTCTTCACATCCTTAAGGAAAACAAATTTAATTGTAATGAGGAGACGCTGAGAAGAATAAATTTTTTTATTAGTGGTATTATGAAAATGATTAACAGATTGCTAAGTCAACAAGAGAAGTATTGTGATAAAATTGTGAGAGAAGCTAAAAGATATGATTAGATGATCTAGATTCCCCTCTTCCATCTCTCTTTAAGATGATAGAATAGGGAAATTCAAGAGGAGTTGAAGATGGAGATCATACAACTGCTACCAAAAATTGATAGCATTGTAAATAGCGATGAGGAGAGGATGGTAGATATTTTGAGCTTCCAATTGGACAAGTTATTTGCACTTGTGTATGGGATGAAGCATATCAACATAGTAAATATTGCATATGCCAATTAAGAATTTGTTAAACACTTATCCCAATTAAATTTCCTTCTTCATAGATATGTCTAATCCACGGGGGTTTCACAGGCTAGGCAATATTATATCACGTACATTCATATTGGGGGTTTTAATATCCAGAAAATGAGGGTGCAATATATTGCCTATTGGTGAAAATAGATGGGTTTTTAATTCCAACTATTAAAAAATACAATATTTGGTGAAAATAGGGGGGCTTTTAGTTCTGGCTTTGCATTGGGAGGGGATGACAAAAAGGATTTTAGGGTGATATTGTCTAAAAATAGGGAGATTCATTAGTTTTCCATGAATGCACGTGCTATAACCCAAGTTCACTAAGTGAAGCTCCCATGGTCTGATCAAGAGAGACAAAGAATGCAATTGAAATTATAATTTATAGAATACATAACCTTGATAGACCCTAAGGTCATAGGTGTCTATTGAATTTCAATGAGAAAAGAATACATTTAATTGAGCATTCTTATCAGTTTTTTAGTTTTTAGTTTCTCTTTGTTACTTTCATGTTGTTGATTTTTGTTAGAAGGCACTTCACATTCAATTGAGAAAAGAATAGAGAAAGATGCAAAGTTGGGTTGTATTTCAGTATCAGGGATGAGACCTTGCTAGATCACTTAGATCACCAGTGCGCTTTTTTTATTCCAAGCAACTAAATCTACACAATCTACACATCAATGATTTGTCATCATATTTTAGTGGTCTCTCATTTTCTTCTTGTTACATGTCATCTTCCACTTTTTGTTTCAGTTAAGCCACCTTAGCAAATTAAAGTTCAAAGTATGAGTCAACACCAAAGTTTGTGCTACTGCAACAAAGTGATTTTGCCTCCAACAAGTAAATGATTTTTGTCTGATATGCAAGAAAAGATGGCTTTGGCATAGTTTACCATTTTTAATATTGTCAAACCAAATTGTGACATGTGTATAATGGACCGAAGCTTGTTTTCGTCCCTTGATCCTATAAATAGGAAGTCCAAACTATTTGTATGAGTTTTAAAGTTTTGGTTTAGGTACATAAATAGAGAAAAGTGTCTAGCCAAATTCGTAGAAAATCATTGTGGAGAGTCTGTGTATCCATGCAATAGATTCAATCGTTTTGAAGTGAAATTTGAATATTACAAAGTTGTCTACCAATTGTACTCTCAGTTTTCATTTAAATTAAATATATCAAGCATATTCTAGTTTGTCATTACAATTTTCTTGTAATTGTGTGATGTGTATGTGGGTTTCTTTTAATGAAAGGATTGAATTCTATGTTTATATTACAATGATTTTGAGAGGATGATAGGGATCCATAAGTAAAATTCTATGGTAAGCGATGTGAGCACATTTATGTAATACATGAATGCTAATGTCTAAATGATTTAAGTTGATTCTACTACATAAATGTGTTTATGATTTGTAACTTGACTCTATTGCCCAAGGATTCATGCACCAATCCATTTGAATGTTCATATTAGGTTAAAAAACAACTCAAATTGATAAATCCTTTTAATTTTCTATTCTTAGGAGTAAATTAGCCTAGGTTTTGTACTCAATTGTGGAAATATAGATAAATAACCATGAATAGAGCCAATTCAAGGTTGAACATACTCACTTGTACAAATACATATTAATAACCATTAATAGAGCCAATTCAAGGTTGAATTATGTTTACATGGTTGAAATCCATTAAGAATTATCTACTTAGTTATAATATTTGTCAACATTTTCCTAAGATCTTAAAATATTGTATAGGGTGACCCCCTTGGTGTAGTAGAGTTAGAAGTTGAGGAGATTTTAGTCTTGTGACTGAATTTCATTTGTTGGACACTGATCCAAATATTTGTTGATTGAAATAGGATATTTCATTAGAATTTCAGGATAATCAGTTGGAAACAGCAATATGGCTTAGCTAAAAAAATATTTTGGTGGATCTAAAATTGCCCTTTATCTTTTGAAATCAAGTTTATTTCATGTTTTTCTATTGCACAAACTTGTTTACCTCTCAAGATCATAGAAATTTTACAAATGGCAATGATTAATCTCTTTCTCTTGCAATTTATCTATTAGATTCAATAGGATCTAGAAGCCTAAACTTGAGCACAAAAATTCTCATTTTCTCTAGTTCTTAGTTTGTCATTGATTGTAACTAAAAGGGAGACAAACACATAGTGTATTTCTTATCATACATACCCATATTTCAATAGACTCAATTTTTAAAATATTTTTTGGTGTGCCCTCACAACCAAGATTCTTTGAAATGGATTTGTGGTATTTTCCCACCCTTCCACCTAGACTTATTTATCTAGAGGATTGCTCAACCTAGTCCCATACATGTTTTGCTACAATTTAGTATTTCTAATTTAAAATTTTATTTTATCTCATTTATGGCTGAATTGAAATGGTACAATTTTTAATGATGAAGATTATTATTGTCTTTCTATTTATGAAAATATTAGTCTTATCTCTTTATTGTACATACAAACTCAAGCCTAAGTTGATGAGGTTGCATAGGATCTCCAACATTTGTGAGATCTCCTCAATCACAAAGGAAGAAAGTGCCTAAGTGTATTTCTAATTTAAAATTTATGCTTGATACTTATCGTTAAATGTACTTAATCTGATATATATCTTACTTCTAAATATATTTTCTCCTTTTTACTGAATTGCTGATTATTTGAGAGAAGTGCGAATTGTGGTAGGCCTGTCTTGAAAGTGGAGACACGCCTCTGCATATTGCAGCAAAGAGCAAAAGCATTCGCGTAAGTTATTTCTATCACATGCTAAATTTTTCAATGAGGTAAGAACAGAGTCATACTAAAGAAAGTGCATTTGAAGAAACCTCTGTTACTATCAGAATGTCAGAGTTTAACAATTTATTAGAAAAGAAATTGATAAATGCTAACTTGAAATATCAGAATGTCCGTCAAACATCTGATTCCTATTTCAAAAGCATCTGTTCTTTCAGATATTCTAGTAAGATATGCATAAATTGGCTCTGCTAATTGCTCGACGGTGTTAAGTGCTTGGAGATATTAACATGTGTGCTTGGATAGTATTGAAATTTTTTATTGCATCGTATTAAAGCATTATATGGTTTGATAAATTATAAAAGATACTGTCTATTTCATGATGAATGATAAATTATAAAAGATACTGTCTATTTCATGATGGCAAGCTAAATAAGTTTGATTTTGGGAACTCCATGCTTAAACATACTTTAGTCTGAGTAATTTTAAGGTGGGTGACCTCTCAAAAAGTCCAAATCCTTTATCTTAACAAAAATCACTTAAATAAAATATTTAATAATTAGATCATACATATTCATAATAAAAAAGTTCTTATAAATCACTAATAGTACAATACAAATTAATTAAAATATCTTTAAAATTATAATATTTAATTTTTAACCATATTTTCTAATGAAACAAAATAAATAATATATAAATATAAAAAATCTCAATTAAAATATATAATAAGTTTATTCAAAATCTGCCTTCCTATCTATTATAAAAGATAATTATTTTTAGAGAATTTATCCATCCAATAAATTGTAATTTGAATTTGATCAAACTTACATGTCTATAATAACACTTTAGGCCCTTACATAAGTTACAAAAATTATCCAATTACAAGTGACTTTGATAAAATATATTTTAATTATTATCTTCAATTTCATTGAAGTTATTGATTCTCTCATCTAACATATTTACACAATTTAATATAGAAAGCATTGATTTGCTTTCTGAATTAAATTGCATAACAATTTTGTGACTCCCACAATTCTTGATTATCCTAGTGATGGATCATGGAGTGCGATCCTAAAGGTTGATTCAGAAAACTTGTTACACAATTTAATCTATAAAGCATTGATTTACTTTTTAGATTAAACTGTGTAACAATTTTATGATTCCTACAACTCTTTATTATTCTAATGACGGATCATGCAATGTGATGCGAAAGGTTGATTCAAAATACTTGTTAAACAATTTAATCTAAAAAGCATTGATTTGCAGTATGGATTGTGGAAATCTTATATCATTAGCTACAATGATATATAAATAAAATGGACAATCAATATGGAAAAGAAATTCAACATAGATTACACTTTTGTTTCTTTAACTTGTTTAGATAATTCATCTTAAAATAAATAAAATCTTATTATAAAAGAAAATGTGATTTCTAATGAATCATCTAAACAAATCAAAACTTAATAATGTAACTCATCTTCATTGCAGAACTGCCCTCTAACTCGATAATGTATTTTGTAGATGGTGGAATCGCTGCTGCAAATACAGGGTATAAACAAAGATGCCGTTAATAAAAAGGGCTTAACGGCCCTCGACATTGCAAGAGAAAACACAGAGTACCACGAATGCCACAATATGATAGCAAAGCTGGCGAACTATCCCCCAAAGAGAAGGCATTTCCTGTATACCTTCCCAAACGTGAGCCCACAAAAATACGAGAATGCCATTATGCTGGTGAACAAAGCGTATGAGGACAGGCGGAACGCAGAATTAGTGGTGGCCGTGTTGTTAGCAACAATGTCATTTACAGCCGCCTTCACCATTCCGGGTGGTTTCAAAACGGAGCTGGAGAAGGGAGAGACAGAGAAAATGTTATGTTCCCCTCTTCTGATTGGGTTGCTTTCGTTTAAAGCATTTCTCATTTTTTATTGTCTGGCCTTCTTTCTGTCGCTCTTTGTGGTGCTCATGTGGCATTTGAGTACACCTCTCACCACGTGAAATAAAGTAATGTTCCTCTTTGTAACCAACATCTTGGTTTGCTCCAGCTTTGGCTTCACGGCGTTAGCTTTCGTTGCTACAGTGTATACAATGCTTGTTCACAAGATTAACACTTTGGCTTTCTTCGTGCTTGGCTTCTGCACCGTCATATGTTGTTGTGCTTTTCTCCTTCTTCTCTGTGTGAATATAAAGTTTGCAATAAAGATGGCGAGATTCAAACATCTGCATGGTGTAACTCCTCTTGTTGCTGACCCAATGGTAGAGTGTCTGTGGATAAAACTGGAACGTCTGGGGTTTTTGACCTGCTGCGCCCGGAGAAAGGGCAGGGCGAATCTTAACAGTGGGTGTATGGAGAATGTTCAGATAGAACCTCGAAATCAGGTAACTGTGGGACTTGACCAAAGACAAGGGATAGAGCATAGCTGGCAGTGGTAAGTAATGATTGGAAAAAATCCTTTAACAAGTCCGAAATTTTCCTCCTGGAGTTCTGCAGACTAAAACTTCCGAGCATCCAGCCATAAGCTCAAGTATGGATGGAATCCGGTAGATTATTTTTAAATATGATTTTGTCTGTATTGAAGTTTTGTAAGTTGAATGTTGATTTAAAACTTTCGAGCATCTAGTTATAAGCTTAAGTATGGATGGAATCTTGTAAATTATTTTTAAATATTATTTTGTGTGTATTGAAGTAAGTTGTAAGTTGTAAGTTGTAAGTTGAATGTTGATTGAAAACTTTCGACCATCCAGTCATATGCTCAAGTATGGATGGAATCTTGTATCTATTATTTTTAATTATGATTTTTTCTGTATTGAAGTAAGTACTCTAAGTACTCTAATTGCTACAGAAAAGGAAGGGCAAAGCTTAAAAGTGGGGGTGCAGAAAATGTTCAGATAGAACCTCGAAATCATGTAATTGTTGGAACTGACCAATGACAAGGGATAGAGCATAGCTGGCAGTGGTAGCTAATAATTGAAAAAAATCCTTTCCTCCTAGAGTAATGCAGACTAAAACTTCCCAGCATTCAGCCATAAGCTCAAGTATGAATGGAATCCTGTAGATTATTTTAAAATATGATTTTGTCTGTAGTCAAGTAAGTCTTGTAAGTTGAATGTTAATTCATTATTGTGAAAATATTGCACAAGATATGGTTTAAGTCCGAAATTCCAGCCTAGTCTAAATAACAAATTTTGAATTTTTTATTTATTTTTGGAGTGGGTCCATATTGTTTCCTTGCTTTGCTATGGCTTTATTTCAGTATCAGCTGGGTCAAGATTAAATATTTAATCTCATTCAAATTTCAAATGGATCCTTGATCAAAATTTTATTTAGTATTCTTCTCCTTCATTCTTGTGAGTCTATCATATGTTAGAAATTGCCAAAGTTCCATAAAAATCTATGTTCAGAAGTTTTTATTAAAGTTCTAAAGACTGTTAAATGTTGGAGTGTCAAAGTTTTCATCACATCCTTTTTTTCAAATCTTACTTTTTTTCCTTGTTTCCATTGAAGTTTCAAACTTTCTCTTATCAACATTCCTTTTCATAATCCTTACAATAACACAAATGTTGGAGTTTCAAAGTTTCCATCACAACATACCTTTTTTCCAAACCTTACATTTTTCCCTTGTCTCCATTGAAGTTTCAAACTTTCTCTTATCAGCATTCCTTTTTGTAATCCTTACACTAACACTTTACACTAAGTTATCTTTCGAAGTTGCAATTTCAATCATTCTTTTAAATGCATCATTTATGACATGAGTTATTTGGTATCCTCGATACTCAACTACTAACATTTCCTTATACATATTATTTAGAGTCAAAGATGTAGGAATACATAAAAAATGATACTTCTCAACATGAGTTATGAGGTATCCCTCACTACTAATCCCCAAAATTTCACACTACTTATCATATCTAGTTTGTGAGTTAGAACCATACCTTGTAAGATGAATTCCTCAATATCTGCGATCTCCAACTCTCCACATTTCACTTCATGTATCTTTTCGAAGCCAATGATGTGAAGATACTTTTATTTGTTTTCTTTTAGGCATAAAGTTTGGTGTACTCCAAGACCCCAATCCTTTAGAAATGGTATGAATTTTAAGGCATTCTCAACCCTCAAATCTTGAAACTCCACAACACTTCCATCTTGCACTATTCACTCTCGCCTACTTCCTTACACAATTGACAGTGTCATTAACAACTAGATTTGATTTTTCAACTAATTTCCAAAATAAATATCGATCTCAAGTGTACAAATTTGAACACGGTTCCAATGATGGAGGGTGGAGATTACCATAAATTCATTAATGTAGTTGTTAAATTCTAACTCTTAATAGTCCTGACTCCTCACACATATTCTAGATCACTCGATCAATGGAATTCATGTGATCTAAGCTTTCCCTACATGTCTCATTCATGAAATATAGTTCTTTTGTTCATTCTAAAGCAATACAATAACCAACAAAGCACTATATATGACAAATCATTTCCAAAAAAATCAATCATTTTTACTCTCCTTGCAAGTACAAGCATTGAGCAGCATCTAGATTTTTAACTCCTACAAATTCAAATGCCATTCATGCAACATATTTTGTGAATCTCATAGAGGTTGTATTTTAAATGATTTTGTAGTTGAATAAATCCATGATTCCCTTTGTAAATCTTCAAGGGAATCATGGCTTAGGAATTCCACTTGCCAAACTTGCTAGTATGAATGTAATATGAATTAAACAAATGATAGCATTTTAATTCATCAAAAATTTTGTAATAATTTTTTCTCATTACATCTAGATTTCTATTAGTTTGGGATAAGTTGAAGTGTTTTTTATGCATTTCATACATAGAATAAAACACCAACGTATCTTATCCTCTCTTGAACAAAATCTCTTCTTATGCTAAATTTCGTGATCATACAAGGTGACTCGAATCACAAGGGGGACTTACGTTTTTCTTGAACTCTTGCTTGAATGCATCTAGAACGTGGAAATTCACTTAACTAAAAAAAGGATGAAAGGTATTGAGGGTTGGGAAAGACTACACTACTCCTAAGATCAATGATGATAATGGATCATGTTCGAATTGATATACTCCTAAAACCAAGATTTGCTTCACCATGTTCTTAACAACTACACAAAACCAATGCAATCTTCCAAGGAAAACAAAAGGTTTTCATATCATTAACATTCATCCAAATGCCCAATATAATGGTGCAAATTGAATAAACATATCCATAATTTAACTTAGCACATCTTGATGTTCAGGCTAACTATGCCTTGCAATTGAAAATCATCTAACCATAAATAGTATGAACTAAGGAGCTATCAACATCCACACATTACTCCATCACAATCAACGAACTCCATCTAACATGAGAATCCAACAAGAAACCATGCAATATGTATGAGAAGTATGTTTATTTACAAGCTTGGCAACAATTTTTGCCTTCTCCTACTCTACTTCTAACTACTAATTGCTTGCTATCCAACATCTATTAACTATTAACTATTATAAATGAGGAGAGAAAGCCTTATATAGTGCTCTCAACACAATTGAATGGCTTGGATCAAATGCACATCAATGGCCAAGATCAAAAGATAGAAACCCTAATTAGGGTTTGTTACACCCATTACATAACATTTAATGCTTGACCAATGAAAAAATTACATTGAATTGGACACATGTCCATAATTGAATGTCAACCAATGAATGATGAGGTTAGGTACATTGAACTTTGTGCCTTCATGTGGTAGTTATCCTCATTGGATGAATCAAGTGAATTGAATCTACATGCCTTGACTTGGAATGTTGTGATTGGGTTGATGAAGGTGAGTTGTCACCACCTCAACTTGCTTATCTTGTAGATCATCACAAGTGTAAGTGATTTAGGCATATCTCTTGATACTCAACATTATCCAAGATCAGTGATGAATTAGACAATGGTGGGGGACGTTACCAAATTGTATCATCTCATCCAATTTGATCAACTTCACCTAGCCTTTATCATGATGTGCATCACCTTCAACTTTGGAATGTATATCTAGTCTTGGAATTTCCTTGACATACTGGCTATGATCCTATATTTCTAGAGGAAATACAAGATTGTCATAACCTTTCCTTCATCATCAATATGATGTGTTCAAGTATCTTAGCTCTTGATCTTGCATTCCTTTTGTTATCTTATTTAATTTTCATTTCATTTGTGCTTGCCCTTCTTTACCTTGAATGAATTGTCCTTATTCTTCCCTTACCATGTTGATGAACCTTGGGAGTGTTCTTCATCAACTTCCTTGCTTAGCTTAACATCTTCCATTGTGAAGTCCCCCCTCTTGCATTGTTCAATCCTCCTCACCATTCTGAATTGTTGTGAAAAGATTTCATTCTTTGTCGCAATGTTTCTTTTAAATGCTTGCAGCTAGTTCCTTCATCCTCTTTCATTAGTTGCCTACAAAACAAACAAGGATATCATCAAATATGCCTAATATATATTGATTTCACCCATTTTTCAAACTCTCTAATCTAATATGTGTTCCCAGTGAGGGTGAAATGTTGTTCTAACTTCTGATCTCTTGTTTGATTTCATTGATTTGAAGTCTAATTTGGGGCCTCTACCATGTGACCACTACACTTCACCATGAGGTCATGGATTTCAGCTTGTGAAGGAAAATTTCCCTTCCTAGATCTGGGATTTTAGCATGAAAAGGAAGATTTCCCTTCCTTGAGCACATATTTCAGCAAGCAAAGAAAGAATTCCCTTCCTTAAATGCAAACTCTAGGATGCGAAGGAAGGGTCAAAATCTAATCAAAGATTTTAGGAGGTAAAAGAAGATTTCTTCCTTGATTGGGGATCCCCTCAAGTAAAGGACAATTTCACCTTGATTGTGGATTTTGGAAAGTGAGGGAAATTTCTTGTTCACTTGATCGATCTTTGCCAACTTCAACATTTTATCATTTACTTATCCTATAATATGATGTTGATCCCTATTTTCCAAGAAAGGATTGAGTTTTCCCATCATCATCATTTTCAACATTGCAATATCTTCATCTAATTCATCAATCTTTCATCCTCCACAAGGTAGGAGTTTTGAGTGGCAATGGAGGATGCTCGTAGGTTGGGCATTTTGGATGGTACCTAGGTCAGGGGTTTTGGATAGTAAGGGAAGGATATGGTAGTGGATTAGGAAGTGAGGAGGAAAATGGTTGTTGTATGCGGGAAAAGTAGGTCAACAGAACTCAATATGTGAAAAATGTTCCAAAATATTTGTCCACACACACACACAAGACTTCTTGGTGCAAGCTATGGAGTAATGAAGTATTACTTAGCTTCCCAAGGTGGGTTCCATGGTTCTCTATCTCACAATGTCCCTCAAACCAACGTTTTTGCTCTCAGATCACTGAGCAAAATGGTTTAGGGATGGCAAATGCAAGAACGAGGGATGCTTTGATAGATTTTAGAATGAAATGCATCCTAAGCTATTCATGATTCTAAAAATGCAATAAACTAGATTATAAGATGACAAGGTTAGTATAAATACTATCCAAACATGATAGATTAGTCTATGATTGAGCTAAATGATAAGGAAAGTATTTTAAACATGCATATTTAGACTAATTCCTAATTAAGGAGAGGCTAAAATGATGAGCATGAAAATGATATATAAAAGCTTGAATGTATTTGAGCATAAGTGTGATACTACAAACTTGGATTGATCTCCCAAAAAAAGGAGGAATGAGAGCTCTATTTATAGCAAAAACAGGGCAATGGATGGCCAGGATTGAAAGATTCAATCAAGGGTTGAGTTTGAAAGTTTGGAATCCATGTTTGCAATTTGCACCAATGAAATGGTGACAAATGTCAACATAGGGTTGGGTTGAGAGAAGGGGTTGGATGCATTAAATGCCTGAGAAGACCTTATGGTTATCTAGAGATAAGGGTTAAGCTTAAGTTAGGATTACCCAATGGATTAAGAGTTAATCCAAGGATAAACCTTTGTGCAAATGATTAAGAGATAATCATGGTCAAAGCATTAAAGGCTTGATGAGACCCTTGGGTTGGATGAAGGTTGAGTTAAAAGAAATTCTTTAACCATGTAAGAGGGTTTGAGTTAACCATTAATGGTTATGAAGACTTTGGGGAATTAAGTGGTTGAAGACTTGAAGCCTTTAATGGTTATCAAAGACTTTAAGGTTTTGAGAAGTGACCTCCTCTTGCTTAGGGACGTGACAAAGTTTAGAAGATGGGTTAGGCTAATTAGAAGCGATTAGAAGAGTATAGAAGGGTTTAGAAATAGGTTTTAGGATGGAAAGTGGGAGATGTAGGAGAATGCAAGTGGATGGAGGGATAATAGGATTTAATTGAAATAAAATTAATTTAATTCAATATGGTTGTAATTTGGGGAAATTAAATAAATTTGATTTATTCAATTTAGGATAACTATTTAATTAAATTTGAATTTAATTAAAAGTGGATAGGGGGGATTTAATTGAATAAAATGATTTATTCATTAAATGGGTATAGTGAATTTAATTTAAATAAATTGAGTAATTTACTTAATTAAATAGAGGAATGCGGGTAATTTAATTAAATTGGATTTAATTAAATAGAGAAATGAACATAAAATATTCATTTAGGAATATGGTCATTTTTATACATCTACAGTTGCTTGTCTCCCTCAAGTCTTTGTTGCCTTAACTTTCACCATTAGCTTGAGTTGATAATCGAGTCCACACTTTTCCTCATCATGATGCTAATTTTGCCTTTGGTGAAGACTTTATCCTTGAATTTCCTTTTGCAAATCCAAGGAAAGCACCTAATACTCCAATTTCATTTTTGTAGCATCATAAATTGTCATTAGGCCAATTTACATCTCATGTTTATACCCCTACTTTAGTGTGTCCTATCCTTGTCACCTATCTAGGTCCATTTTGTGCCTTTTCTCTAGTTCTAATGCCATCTACACCCACTAATGGGCTCTTCAGTGGGCTACCCTTCTCCATGAGGCTTCATTGTGGTCCCTTTTTGAGAAGCACCATGGCACCCATGGTCCCTCTTAGTGGGGCCCAATTTTTTATTGGGGTAGGGGTCCTATCCCTTTAGCAAGCATTCATCTTCGTGGCTCCGTATGATAGTTGAAGGTTGGCCTAATCGGTAAATTGCCTAGATACCTCTATATAAAGACATTTGATCAACCTAATTTCATCCATCATTCTCTAATCAATTCTAAGACATCAAGCCATTAATTTCTTGCATCCGTGAAGCATTCATCATCAAGCATTTTCAGATACCTTTGAGGCTGTATATTCTTCATTCAACCACTATGGAGGAAAATTGCATCATTCATATGCAAGCATGTGTGTGCGATTAGGGTTTTGTCATGTCCATGCCATTTCATGCAACATATTTGATTACATAAGAAGGAAAGAATCATCATCAACAACTGCATATTTGAGGTATATCTTTTTAGTATTTATTTCAATATTTGCATTATTTTGTTCAAGGTTAATTCCTAAACTGGGGTTTGACTTATGCGAACCCCTATTCCCAACTATTTTCCCCTTTTCACTATGTGCAAGAATAGGTATAGAGTTGTGCTTCATAGGATCAACAATATTTGCAAAGATGAACAGGTTCCTGTTTTTATGATTAAATGTTTTGAGGACCATGGTGACCACCGCCATAGTCCTAACAATTTAGGCTGAATTTTGGGGAACAAATCCTAATCATATTACTTTGCTCAAATCCAAGTTTCTGGCTCTAGGAGAGGACTGTAGCTCACTGTTTATGCCTAATCTCTTCAATATTCACACATTTACCCTAATTTCAACATCTTCAACAATTCAATTCAATCTAAGGAGGAGAAATTCCTATCAAGGAACTAGGAATTTGATCAGAATCTTAATCCTAGAGAGGCTAGATCTATTACATTCCTCTCCTCCATAATGTAATTGTCCTATAAGCCAAAATTAGCAATTTTACATAATCTTATGGTGAAACTCTAATTTTTAACCATTACATTTTTAGTGAACCCGACATCTTACAGCCTTATTTATAATTTGGATTGTTTATGCATTTTCAAATTAAAATTAGCATTTACAATTTAAAGTTTCAATTGAATTACATCAATTTAGAGGTTAAATTCACACAAACCCTAATTTATAATTTTAAAATTAAACTTGTGGGTTGTCTAATTTGCATTAATTGTTTCAAATCTGATTTGTAAACATTTTTTATTTTTTATTTTGCATCCATAGATCTTATTTTAATCAAATTACATAAATGTAGAGGTTAAATTCATGAAAACCCTAATTTATTCTGATTAATTTGATTTGTGGGATTGCATAATTTGTAACTCTAATTTTCAGATATGACCTTAGACATTCATAATGGCACTTAATAGATCTAATTTATTTGCCATTTCACATATGATCTTACTTTGCTTTTCACTTATATTTATCGTAATCATGCATTGGATAATAGTTTCTTTCACTTCACATTGCTTATTTTCATTCATAGCACTTTGACATATTCCATTTTTAGAATTCCCAAATTGTTTCCTATTAACCAAGTAAATCTCAAAGTTTTTATCCATAGTGCGTGCGGTTTTATAGTGATATTTTTTAGGAAAATGTATTACATATGTAGATCACATAAAAGCTTTTGTAGATCCCAATCCTAGAGATGCTAATGCAAAACCTAATATGTGTACCTCTTCTATGGTATCTAATGTGAATAAAGAAAGGACTATTACTCCTATCAATGATGTCTCTAATGGAGAGCAAGCATTGAAGAGCAACATGGCACCATTTTCTTCTCATACACATACCTGTTGTGACGTTTTCACACATTGCCCCATTGCAAATGGAGACCCCCTACTTTTTAGGCCCTTCTGGTCTTTTGGTTTTGTTTTGGGGTCTTTTCATGGAAATCTCGTCAGTTTATCTGCTTTGCAAGTGTTTGGGGCTCATATTGGTCAAGTCTGCCTTTCATTTGAGCAAATTTGACTAAGTCTAGGATTCATTTTGTGAATTTTAGCATTTTTGCCTTCTGCCCTAGATTTTAGGGGTTTCTATTAGGGTTTTGGGAAAACTGAACATACAACTGGAATCAGGACCCTTCAAGGAACCTCCCAGTAAAATTTGAGCCCAAACGGAGCAACTCCCTATTTTTTCGGGTCTCAGAATGCCGTGATTTTGCCAAAAATCAAACTTACTATTTTTATTAATTTCTATTTTTAGTAAGTTTCTATTTATAGTAAGTCATTCCTACACCCTGTCTAGGGGTATAACGTTGACATTTTGAAGGTTTCTATTTTTAGAAAGTCAGTACTGGCAGGGTCAGTCAAATAAGGCAACAAGGATCAAACATTCGTAGATATTTCTAATTCTGGAAAGTTAGACAATAGATGGAGAAAGCCAGAAATTGATCAAGTGGTGGAAGCCTATGCCTAAAATGGAAAGCTCAAAAATTCACCAAGGTTCAAGAAGTCATTCCAAAACTGCAAAGAGGGAAAAATTCCATGAATCCATGGCATAGTGAAAATTCCTCCCAAGGATGGGGTTGGGCGCCAAAATGGGTTAGGCAAGGATAGATGGACAAATTCCATGAATCCGTGGCATAGTGAAAATTCCACCCAAGGATGCAATTGGGTGCCAAAATGGGTCAAGCAAGGATAGATGGACAAATTCCATGAATCCATGGCATAGTGAAAATTGTGCCCAAGGATGTAGTTGGGCACCAAAATGGGTCAGGGAAGGATAGATGGACAAATTCCATGAATCCATAGCATAGTGAAAATTCTACCCAAGGATGCAGTTGGGCACCAAAATAGGTCAAGCAAGGATAGATGGACAAATTTCATGAATCCTCCACATAATGAAAACTCTGCCCAAGGGAGTGCTTGGGTGCCAAAATGGTATACCCATGGAAGGTGTAAAAAATGAAAACATTCCAAGGCATAGTGAATTCAACGCCCAAGCTAAAGTTTAAATTTTTCCTAAGGGATGGAATCCAAGGAGTCAAGGAGGAATAAAAAGCAAAATTCCCCTTGGGCAAATTTTTGAATTTGCTATTTTTAGACACTGAATCTCGCTGGAATGAGGAAATTGTTATAGATTTGGAATCATGGCAGAATTCTCCATCCAATGAACCTGGCTCCTAAATTTTAGGAGGATCCCTAAAAAAAGGGATGTTGAAAAGAAGACATGGACAATTCACAAAACAAAGAATTCCTTCTTCAGGAGGAAATTCTGCCCCATCCTTGTGGAGGGCGCCAGAATGAAGAGTGCATGGAGAAACAGGCAAATTGCAAGAGTCCTTGACCAAGGCATTTTAGCGCCCAAGTGAGAGGAGTGCTAGATAGAGGGATGCAAGGAATCCATGGAATTGAAAGAATTCCCCACCAAGTGTAAAATGTTGCCCAGGAACACAAGAGTGCGCAAAAATGATCTTCTCATGGACAGTGCACAAAGAGATGAATTCCTTCATCGGGGAAGAATTGTACCCAAGAAGAAGAAATTCAGGAAAGGTGAAAAATTGACTAAGTGTTTGAAATTTCTTCCTTCAGGACATAGTTCTTGGAAATCATGAAAATTGGCTAAGGTATGAAGAATTTCCTTCCTCTAGGTAAGGAACAAATTTCTTTCCAAAGGAGAATTCCTCCACAACAAGAAATCACATCCAAAGATGAATTGATGATAAAATTTCTAAGGCAAGGAAGGAATTAGGGATGAACTAAACAAGAAATTCCCCCCCCCAAGGGAAAAATTTGAAAAATCCATTTTCAGGTCTCAAATGACCTCCAAATTTAGAAATTTTTTAACATATGGATACGTGAGAGAATTCTCTCTCTCTTGGACCAAAACCCTAAAATTGTGGAAATTCCTAAAAAATGGGAGATGGTGGAGAATTGTTGAAAATCTCCTCCAGAGAAAGGAGAGTTCGAGAAACTTCAAGAAAAATTCTTCATGGATCAAATTCTTCTCTCCTAAAGTTTTCTCTCTCCAAGGTTTTCTCACCAAGTGGCAACCGAGTCAACGGATGTTGAATTAATGAAGCATCTCTCTGCATGCAGTTGTCACATTTATGGCATTATGACAAATTCCTTCTGCATGTAGCCGTCACATTCAGAAGATGATGGTGCATTTATGGTATCATGGGTGATTTTTACATGAGGGTACATTCATTGCATAATGGGCACTTCTAGATTGTAATTAATTGTATATGGGCATGATGGGTTATTAATTACCGATTCCCACCTTGTTGCACCTTGAGTTGGAATCTTCTGGGGTGAACCCTAATTAGGGCTTGTATGGCCTGAGGCCTATATAAAGGGGTGACCCCCTCATTTGTAAAGGAGGGAGCTTTGTATGAAATTGTTGCGATAAGTTCTGAGATAATAACAGTGAAACATTGTTCTCTGATGGTGTCCACTTAAATTATTTTTTCAAAGCTTGCATGGTTTCACCTTCCTCACTTAGAGTAGAAGTAGTATAGTGCTTTGATTTCAATGGAGAATGTAATGGTGTCTAATAAATTTCCATGGTTCATACTTTTTGCATCTTGCTGATTGTAAGTTGCAGTGTAAAGTTAGTCTGAGCCCCCTAAATTTGTGCTAA
Source organism: Cryptomeria japonica (assembly GCF_030272615.1). Classification (NCBI taxonomy): domain Eukaryota; kingdom Viridiplantae; phylum Streptophyta; class Pinopsida; order Cupressales; family Cupressaceae; genus Cryptomeria; species Cryptomeria japonica. The sequence continues at coordinate 184,730,060 of NC_081411.1, read as the reverse complement.
GTTTGATTGTAGTTGGTCGTTTGGATTATGCTGTTTTTGGGTATTCAAACGTACTTTTTCGATTTGAAAATCCTCAAGCATCCCCATAAGATTGCACCAGTTCTTGTGGAGTTGTAGTTGATCTTGGCAAAGCAAAGCTTGGTTTGTTTGGAACTTGTCCACCAAAGCACTATTCATTGTTATCACTGCCCTTAGGAATAGATTTAGATCCTTCTAAACCCTTTCCCTTTTACTTTCAATTCATTTTGGTCTATTCGAAGTAGAAGCATCGCAGAATTGCCATATATGATGATGGAGTTCCAACCACAACAAAGAAGTGAAAGAATGATGCAAACATAAGGCCCCTTGGATTACTAGCAATCAAATCAGCCAATTGAGTCATGTCCATGCATTGCAGGAATCATGGAGTCGATTGTTTGAACTTCTTGCAATCTTAGCATGCAATCATACTTTGATTGAGAGAGAGTGAAGTGACTGTTAGGCAACTTTATTCTATGTTCGACGTTGTCATAAAAAACATGTCAACAATACCCTAGCGCAAGGGGGGTGAGGTCAAAATATTGGTGTTTCAATCACTCTAGATCCTCATTATTCTCCTAGAGCCTATCTTAATCATCAAAACATTTGTAGAGAATATGATATTATGCATTTAATTCATGATCTATCTCCCCACATAACATTAAGTAAAGATGAGGCCTTAGAGGATAAGGATCTTCATTCCCAACATATCAAAGAGGATATGCATGATGATAGAAAGGAAAATCTCCCTACAAAGGATATTCCTTCTTCATCTACTTTTCCCTTTGTTCCTCCTAAATATACTTACAATAGCACAAATTTTAAAGGGATTCATTATAATACTCCTTCTCAATTAGGAGTGGTCATAGCATAATATCAAAACAAGGTTCTAGAGGGCAAGGACTTGGAAAATTTGAAGAAGGAACTGGAGTCCCTATAAACCCTCCTACACAAACTAGTACCAAAGGTCTAGGACATTATCATGATTCACTTATGGATGATCTCCTTATAATTCAAAACTTTAAGGAGTATCTTGCAAAACATAGAACTTATTGTCCATCTAAGGGTGCTTCTTCTTCAAAGACTCCTTTTGTTTATATCATCAAACTCATGAACATCATCTAATGACTGTCCAGATTTCCAAAAAAGTATGCAAGAACTAGTTGATAATGGAACTATTAAAATCATCATCTTTTAACAACCCTTGTCCTACATCTCAAGAGACAAGACCTAATCCCATTGATGACCAATGGAAAATAGCTGCTAGAATCTTTTGGAGATTGACGTATGATAAGAACATTGTTTCTCCTTTCATTAAAATTAATCATAATTATAAGGATAAAGAAGGTGATGCACATTGTCTTTTTCATCATAGTTATTCTCATTCTCTTGGAAAATGTAACACATATAAAACATATGTTGAAGACCAATATGATAGAGCTCACATAGCTCTTACAACTGATCTTGCACTCTTCCTTGGTGAAGAGGTAGTGATTTAGCACTCCATTCACCTCCATGTTGCTCCTCACCCTATGGCACAAGTAGTTAACTTAATTGGGGGATCTTTGTCATAAGAGGTGATGCTTTTTCATTTACAAACATCTTGGGGCAAAAGCATAATTTCTTCTTATCTCTATCCTATTCCTTCTCTCTATCCAAGGTTTCACTATTCCCTTTAGGGGTTGCATTTTTCAGGTTGTGATATCCTTTCTTCAATGGAATGGTATGTCTCTTATGACTAATCTATCCTTAGGGGAGTTTATGAACCTTCATCTAATTCTCTCTTTCTCTTTGAATATTACCTCTTCTTTGGAGTTGCATTTTACATATCTTAATGTCTTTTCTTGCATGGAATATTATTTCATGCAAGTACATTGTGCATTTGGTTATGTCTAATCTCTCCTTAGAGTTTGTGTAATTATTATCATTGTCCCTACACTTGGGAGGCATTGGTCTTTCTTATCCTTTCCTAAGGATCCACTTTTCCTTTGTTGAGTAGTGTTTGCTTATAGTTTGATGTCATTCCTTGTGTGAAGTAATTGTTTGCTCAAGGATTCTCTCTTATGCAAGAGGCATGTATCCTTGACTACAATCTCTTTTACCTTTGGCAATGTATATCTATAATAAACATACCCCTCACATTGGGTTGAAAGTGTGTCATCCTTCATCAGGAGTCCTTTTCACCTAGCAATAGGAGGAAGGTAGATATTCTTGTTCTCCTTCTCTTCTTTTGGTAGAAGATGTTATGTTTGTTTGAGAAACTCCTTTTGGAGGTACATGTCTTTTGAGTGAAGATCTCTTCTCCAAGGATCCTCTTTACACTTGTTTCAATATATCTCTTTTCAACTATCTTATCCTTGCTTGTAAGAGTATTGTCTCTTTAGCTTGGATGTATGAACATTGTTTACTAAAAGGATATCTCCTTTGTGTTGAAGGTAGGTATCCTTGCTTCTAGCTTCCTTAAGACATCAAAATAGAGCTATGTTGTGTTAAGTGAATAGCTTCCATCAGACTAAATAAAATATAAATATACATTGACATATATAATAATGTGTATATTTAATAAAACATAGATGTCAATATAACATGGTCGACATAATCCCAATAACTATCGGGTTGCATTAGTTAGTCAATCGATGCATTGGAAGGGAGACGGAGAGTCATGTCCCTGTAGGGTCATGACTCTACGTGGCATAAAGCCACATAGAAGTCATGCCCCTACGTGGGCATGGCTCTTCATCTCAATATACATATTCAAGGATATCGACAGTATGGGATGTTGATCAATTACCGTGGCAATCAAATAGCCTGGAAACTATCAATATTAATAGAGATTTAATATTACAAATTTGTATTTAGAAATAAATAAAGAAGAACATTATTCATTGCAGTAATTTCAGTTAAAGTCTATCCTTGTTAAAATATAGTAAGTTTGTTATTTTCGCTACCTCTGATCTAATTCCTTAACATGGTATCAGAGCTAGGTTGGTAGAAAAATAATTAAAAATAATAATAATAAAGACAACTGTTTTCAGACTTGCATTCTAAATCAAAGGAAAGCAATCATGGTGAACAATGTTAGAGTGGAGGATAGAATTGAAGGCGTATCCAACTTTGTCTCTTGGAGAATTCGAATAACAACAATTCTTCAAGAACTCGAATTAGATGCATACATAGAAGAAGACACTAAGATGCCTGAAGATGAGCCAGAGAAAACAACTTGGAAAAGACACAACAACAAGGCTAAGAAAATCATGATTGATGTTGTTAAAGATCACATTCTTCCCACCATCTCAAAACTTACTATAGCTTATGATATGTTCAAGACCATTTCAAACTCATATGAAATAAATAATGCAAGCAGGTTGCTCACCTTAAAACGACAATTAATGCATATCTACATGAACAAAGGAGAATCAATTACATCCTATTTCATGAGGATTTCAGAGTTAAAAGACCAATTATCAACTATTGGAAATAATGTAGATGACTTGGAGCTATCTCTAATAGTACTTAAGGGATTACTGTCCAGTTGGGAATCCTTTATTCAAGGCATTAGTGCTCATCCGACACTACCAAAATTTGATCAACTCAAGAATGATTGCACTCAAGAAGAATCTCAGCTAATCACAAGAGGATTGGGTCCAAACAAAGAGGGAGAAATTCAAGCACTACATGCTAACACAAGCAACAAAGGGAAGAAAGGAAGTTCAAACGGAAGAGAGGAAATAACCACAAAAGTAGAGACTTCTCCAAGATTCAATGCTACAAGTGTGATAAATTAGGACACACTCACAGATTTTGTCTAGAAAGAAAGAAAGCTAAAGCAACCATAGCTGAAGTCAAGGAAGTAGAGAATCCTCTATTTTCCCTAGCCTTATCAAGTGAACTAAACTCAAACAAACATAAGTGGATAATCGATAGTGGAGCCTCTCGACACATAACCAGATTTAGAGATCAATTCGAAACCTTTGAAGGCCACTCAACTGAAGAAGTTACAATAGGAGACAATTCTACCTATCCAGTGAAAGGAGTTGGGACCTACTCAATTCAATTAAGAACAGGAGTTACCCTACAATTGAAAGATGTTCTTTTTGTACCAGGTATCAAAAGGAATTTGGTCTCCATTTCAGGACTAGCTGATCAAGGATATCATGTTACCTTCCATGAAGATAAAGTCCTACTCTGGCCTAAAAATTCTAACATAAAGAATGCTATTACTGTAGGATCTAGAGATGGTAGCTTATACAAATTATGTAATATTCGAAAACAAGCACTAAATCTTGAAGTATCAAACTCTAATGAAATTTGGCATAGAAGATTAGGACATCTTTGATTTAGTGCCCTACCTTCTATAGGAAACATTACCATAGGATTACCAAATCTAAAATCTGATCATGTTGGAAATTGCAAAGGATGTGCTCTAGGGAAGAACTCAAAAGGATCCTTTCCCTCAAGTGAGCACAAGTCAAAAGTTGTATTAGAACTTGTCCACACTGATTTATGAGGTCCAATGTCATTACCATCACTAGGAGGTTTCTTGTATTACGTGATATTTGTTGATGACTACTTTGGAAAAACTTGGATCTATTTCATAAAACTCAAGGAATCAAATGAAATGTTATCAAAATTCAAAGAATTTAAAGCCTTAGTGAAAAATCAAACTGGGAAGAAAATAAAGACTCTAAGATCAGATAATGGGGATGAATACATCTTTGAACCTCTAACTCGGTGTAACAACAACATAACATCATGGATATGGGGAAGCATATGATTTTTGTTGGGATATTTAGGTAACTTGGAACCACCCCTCTAAGGAACTCTCAACCAATGCTTCGCTATATTGTTTCAATGTCCATTTTTTTTTGCATTGAACTCAGTGACTGATTGGGTGGGGGAAAATTTTGAGAACTTATAATCAGGCAATTTGAAAATAGAAGAAATGACTTCCCTATTAATGGCAATGAGGGTTTCACCATTGTCCCTCTTGAGGGTTTCAGAAATAGGGTCATATCTTGCAATGCACTCCCTAACTAATTATGGGCAAGGAATAGCAGAAGGAAGGCTACTGCCTCTACGAGTCCACTACTTAGAATTTCTAAACCAAAAGAACCGTCAATACCTTTAAACACCCTTTCCTTCAAGACCTCCGAATTCTCTCCTTTCAGGTCTATGTCACTGACAATGGATTCTGTGCAAGTGAGACTAAAAATATTTCCGAATAGGTGCAGAGTGGACTTCATAATTCATAAACAACAACCCTTATTTCTCCCAGCAATTTTATTATGAGAGAGAAAAATAGCTAAAAATCACTGTAGAAAATAGGAATCAAAACTCACCTTCATAGTTGAAACCAATCGAACGACTACCAATAGACAAACCTTCTATCAAACACTCCACAGCAATGAAGAACAAGTTTCAAAAATTAATCACTTCATACCTTATAGCAAATGAAGCGACAAAAATTTAGCTCATTAATTTTGGCCGTCAACTCAAATGTGCCGAGCATTGGGATTTGACATCACGCGTGTGTATTGAATGCATGGTGGCACTTTTGAGATAACTGCCAATTCCTAAAAATGATTACTTGCCTTCAAAGATTGGCTAGTTGACGTCACCCGAGATATGGTCAGATCTTCATCACACTTAGCAATAAATGCACCATCATGTCGTTTAGTCCATGGGACCCACGTGATTTGAACATGCATGAAGAATTTGAACTAACTTGATGAGGGTTTAGGTAGTTCAAAGCGTACGCTGCGCCAAGCAAATTTCCTTTGAAAAGATTAACTTTGTTAATTGCCACTAGCCTTTTGAACTTCATCGAACATGTTGAACATCACTAAACTGTTTGAACTAGGTTAAAACAATTCATAGTCGGAAAAAAGAGGATATGAAACATCATCCACGACTGTTAAATAGAACTGCTGCAAAACACTTGAGTGAACATTAGCCTAAAAACATCTTAGAGACAACTTAGAACCTGCAGTACCTAAATGAAAATTATGAACTCTTTTCAAGATGGTTTGAGGGGTTCATGAGGTTCAAATAGACCATTGAAACTTAATGCTAAGCATTAAGAGATTATTTACAAGCGGATTAAGGATTGAACCAAGGAATTTTTAACAAGATAAAGACTCAAATAAAATTTTGCAAGGCGACTTACTCTTGTTATGAGGGACAAATGACAAGGTAATAGGTATCAAGATAGGTTGATTGTGATATTGAAAAAAGGATTTGGGGTCATGGTAAGGTGAGAATGGTTTAGAATCATCAAATGGCATGATGGGAGGAAGTTTCTAGATAATATCATTTATCAACCTCAACATTATAATATGAAAAGACTCAAAAAGAGGAGTTAATTCTTTCCTAAAGTATTTGGATAAAGGGGTCATACCTGATTTCATGGCTGCCACTTGAGTGTTGATGTTGTCAATTATCTTGATGTCCATTGTTGTGTTTAGACTTCACAAACAATTTTTGAGCACCCTCATTTTGATCTATTAGAGCCATTAAAGAGGATTATTCAAATTGACTCACTTGAAGCTAATAATTATGAGGCACTGTACACAATTGGATAAAAGAAGTAAACTCAGAAAATAGAAGCTTATCTCTAATTTATTTTTGAAAATTAGCAATAAGACTTGTTTGAACATCATGATCAGGCACTTGATAAGCAATTTGAGAATGCAAATGTTTATATCTGCCAATAAAATTAATCACTTTTTCTTTAACTCCTTACTTACAATGAATCAAATCAATCCAAGTAATTTTAAGGCTATTATTATTTTAAAATTGTTAATGAAAGCATTATCAAATTGGTGAAAAGAAGTAATAGAATAAGGAGACAAGGAGAAATATCATTGCAAAGCTTTATCTCTAAAGGTTCTAGTAAACAATTTAGCTATAAGTCTTTGGTCATGAGAAAAAACACTACACAAAGTTTGAAATGTCTTGACATGAGTCAAGGGGTCACCTTTTCAACTATACAACTCCAATTGAGGGACTTCCATATGTTTAGGGCGAACTGTATGGACAATGTCATCGAATAGAGGGCTCACTACATCAAATGGGGAAACATTGAACTTGGACTGAGTAATAGAAGCCAATTAATGTTGTAGGGATGTAATAGGTTGGGATAGGTTATCGATGGTTTCTTTTGTGGATGGATTGAAATTAGATATGGTGGATTAGGATGGAGTAACATTGTTATATGTAGGTGGAGATTGAGAATAAGGAGGTGGAACATTGTGGTATGTTGGTATGGGAGATGGCTGTGAAAAAAATCGAAGACTCAGAGAAGTAGATATGTAAGAATTTTGATAAGTAGGATTATCCCCATGGCCAAAATATGTAGGATTAACATTTTGTGTGGAAGTAGTCATCATAGAATATGTAAATATAGGCACACTAGGCAAGGATGTATGCATATGAGTAGAATGGTTGACTTTATGAGGGGGGTGAGAGTAGCAAAGAAATTTGGCACAAATTTTTATTGGAATGATATTAGTTCCAAAAATAAGAGCAAGGTTACACAATAAATCAACACCAATTTTATGACTCTTCACCATTCTTTTCAATCTTTCAAGCAAAGGGATTGCCTCTCTTTTTTTGAGTATTGTTGACTCATCCATTGTTGAATATTTTAAAATTCATTGTTCATCTTCTCCAATTGGTCATTAGTAGCCCTAGTTAGCGATTCATCCACATGGGGATGAATAATGTCACTTGTTGGATTAGAGGAAATACCAACATTCTCATGTAATAGTGATCCAATTGAGGCTCCATAACCTTAGTGTTTAAACCTTGGGAATATTTAAATTTAAAACTTCTTCTCATAGGAATATTATATGTAGGAGTAATTCTAACAAAAATCATGCACAAAGGAGGGAAATTTGAATGCCAAAACAAAAAACTATGATTAAGTAATGCAATTTCTTATAACAATGATTGATTAACCAAGAATATAAACAATGTGATTTATGAGTTTCAAGAATAAATAATTAAATTAAATCATAACATAACATGTCATAATAATCATATTTGAAAATACACTTGAAAAATTATGCAACCCACAAGTTAATTTTAGAATAATAAATTAGGGTTTTTGTGAAATTTAACCCTAAATTTATGTAAATCAACTGGAAATAAAAGCTATGAGTGTAGATATGAATTTTAAAATGTATACAAAATCAGATCCAAGACAAGAAATTAGAATTAAGCATGAAATATGTCAGGCTCACCAAAATGTAATGTTGTGAAAATGAGGAATTAGATTTTCACCAAGTAAATCCACTAAATAACCCAATTAACGCAACTACATTGAAAGAGGGTTGAACCCAAAAGATCAAGCATCAATCCAAATGAGGAAAGGGTTAAAATTATTATTGGATTCATTGGTTAGAATTGGTTATCCTCTCTCTTAGTTGACATTGGAATGTAATTGTGAAATTGGGGTAAAAGCATGAATGATTGAAGTAAATTGTTGGAAACAGACTGTTATAGATATCCCATGGAGCGACAAATTGAGATCTAGGCAAAAGAAGATGTTTAGAACTTGTTCCCATGAGTTTAGTCTAATTTTCAAGACCAGGTAGCACAAATCTATCCTAGTCATTTGATTTTTTCATTGTTAAAAGATGAACCTATTTGTCACTATCAACTTTGGTAGAATTTCCAAGTATAGCTCTTGCACCTATTTTCTGGACATAGAAAGGGAAATACTTTGAGAATAGGGGTATGTTGCCTTAGGTAAAATCCCAGATTTCGAATTAACCATGAAATTGAATTGATAAACATAATGAAAGGCTATAATGAAATACTTTACTTTTGAGGGAAACATTCAAATTCTAGAAACAACAACGTATACCTTGATGAAGTTTTATTTTACCTTCACATAGACATTTTAGGGTTTCATGTATAATTTTTTCACAAAACATTGATCATGGATGCCATCTTCAATAATTGAACTTGACATCACTTCTGCTCCAATGCTTGATGAAAGACTAATTGCTTGCTCACTTGAATTTTGCCAAAGTGTAATTGAGATTATAGAATAATCTATTAATTAGGATTTCAAATGAGGGGTAGACCTCCTTTTATACATGAATGCCCAAAAAATTTAAATTTTTAAGGTAGGCCGACACAAGATTAAATTTCATGCTCAAATGATAGGATCATTGTATGGCCTAAAATTGGGTCTTGATTAGGAGGACCAAGGTGTTGAGCACCCTAATCTTGCAAATTGGAACTCAACATGAAGGGGAAGAAGAGAAAACTATGAGAATGTGGACTCAATAGGAGGTGTGAGCATAATTAGCACAGTAATTGGGCATTTGAGGCTAGAATGACAAAGTGATGTCTAGGTGAGGATGAAATTGTTAGCAAGTATAATTTGCAATGCTACAGTTTCCTCGTCATCCAAATCCAACTCACTAGGAAAAAAACCTAACTCTAATCTCCTAAAAATAAAATATCAAGCCTTGGGTTTTATACCCCTCATTTAATTGTGGGGCTTAGCCTAAACAACACACTTGATAAAGGAAAAAAGTTTAATCGCCCGAGTAGTAGAAAAAAAGTCATTATGTGTTAAGGGAAAGTTGTTAAACTTATCGTGAAAAGAACCTAGTTTCCTCACCCCACTCCTCTCCTATTATTCATATCTTTGATGGGGAATGTCAAGGATGAAATTATAGTAGAATTCGTAAGCTTACTTCGATGACTAAGATTGTTGTCACACAATTGGTAAGCTTTTATCAATGACTTATATTGCTATCACTATTAGAAAAAACCCTTGAAGAAGAAAAGGAGGCTAAAAAAATGATTGTACCTCTTATGAAGATGTTACGACATACAACTAAGATAGCCTAAAGGAACTACTAAACCTATTATTAAAAGACTCCCTTTCCCAAACACTTGCTTTCTCAATAGCCACCCTATGAGGCATATTTAAAGGATTTGCTAGATGGACTTACAATTCTTAAAAATTATAGTGAGAATGATGAAGAGGAACCAAAAGATGAACGAGCTATGAGAAAGGATGAAAATTGTTAGGTGTTAGCTATGAAACTTGAAGACCTTTTTGGTATGGTTGGGAATGTAGAATCCCCATATAATTGCATTAGCTGCAAGAAGAATAGAGAAAATTAGATAGATTGAAGAAAGATATGGATACTTTAGTAAGATTTAATGTAGTCTCATGTGAGTTTTTTTATAGAGATGGTCAAGGTGGGGATCAAAGTGGAGAGAAGTGCAAAGAAGAATGGTCCAAGGAATAGGGATGAACACAAGAAGAAAGGAAATAATATTGCGGTTTTAATGACATGGGAGGCAACTCTAGAACATATGGTTAAGGATTGGGACTCTATCTTATAGAGTTTGTTATGTTTTGAACAATATTCTATTTTGTGATTAGTATTATTCTCTAATATGCTACCTTCAGACTTCATTTTAACTCATTTTCTATGTGTACTATTAATAGTAAGTTAGACTATCTTGGTTTCTGCTAGCTTTCCTCCAAGACTTCGGTTTTGATACTCTTTTATTCTACTTTGTTGGGTAGGGGGCCCTTCTCACACTTAACTCAATCATAAACTATTTTTGGATTTAATTTATTCTATTTTATGTGGCTACCAAACATAAAACCAATCAATTAAATTATGGAGACTCTTTACAAACAAATCATTTGCTAGTCAATATTTAACAGATATTTATTGTAATGAACAAACTCAACTTCAACTATGCTAGTCACATTGTGTCTAGCATGAGTCTAGCAACTATGATATTCATCAACCCAGTAAAATCATGATACATCTAGTTTCCAAGAGTTTGTTGATCTTAAAATATTATCCTGTCTAGTTCTAAATCATTTTCATGAATCATCTATCAACTAGATAACAAATAGATCTATCAACTAGAGAACAAATATTTTATTACAATGCTATGGAGGCAAATTGTCACCATAATGTAGAACATTTATCTATTTTAAAATAACAAATTTCAACTATATTACAAGGCTCTTAATATCAAAATCAAGCTTTACTATCAATCTAGGAAGGCTATTTAATATCGTATATATTTCTCATCAATATTTTACTAATAATCTCAACTTCAACAATAATCAACATAGTTTAGCTTAGTACAAATCAATCTCTATGACAATGTAAAACCTAAGAAATATAATCTTTATCGACTAAATAAAAGTGATATATTCCACTTGCAAGAATCTATTGATCTAAACACATTAGTTGTTTTTTCCTTGAATTAATGTGGCATATCTCATCTATCAACTAACAAACAATTACTATCATTACAAGACTACAAATGTATAAACTATTATTTAATATATTGTCTTATAATAGATAACTACATATTATATTATTTAAATAAATAATATATAATAAAATACGATATCACTATAAAGAGGGATGCTTCCACTTCGTGACACTTCTTAAAAATATAAATATGCAATCTTAAAAGATTATTGTTATTATATGATTTATTTATTTTTTAAATTATATTTTGTTCAATTCGTTTTCTATTATAACCACATATTTTTTATTTTTCACACCTTTTTCGTAGTGAAATTCCTCCACATTGGGATGCGTTTTGAGCTTTATGTAGGTTGTCCAAAGCAGGCACATGAGAAAGAAACAAGGCTGGAATGGCATCAAGTAAAGTAAAAGGAGGGAAACATTCCTTGGTACCTTATTCGTTAATAAAACGAAACTCCTCCAAGCCATAGCCAAAGTTGAAAGTAAATGAAGGAAAATGATTCCAAATTTGAAATCATCCCAAAATTGTCATGTCTAATTAAATAAATATTTTATTTATTTAATTATCTAAGCCTAATTCTTCTATTAATTAAATGAATCTTTATTTATTTAATTAATTCATTTATCCTCTTCTAACCTTATTTCTCATTTGAATAAATACATTTATTTATTTAAATTATCCTTTTCCTAAATTAAATAAATATTTATTTATTTAATTGATCTCATTTCTTCTATTAATTAAATGAATCTTTATTTATTTAATTAATTCATGAGCCTTTTTCTACCCATGACACATGTCATTCATCTCTTAATTCCTACACTACCTACCTCTTTCATTATTTTATTATTTCTTCTACCTACCCTCTAATCATAGTCGACCTCTTTTTACACCTCTCAATCTTATCCCTCCATTTCATATTTGTGTCTTCTATATAAGGAGATGTTTCCTTCATTATTAAACCCTAATCAACCTAGCTAATCATTTTATGCACTTGACTACACTACGATCCTACTTGCAATCACATTCCGTTCTTTGTTGAGCTCTTGTGCACATAAAATCTGAGAGTAAATATATCAAGCAAGATCAATGGAGATAGGAAGAATGGAGATCAAAACCCTATTGGACATGTAATGGTATAATCTTTGTGATTTCATTTTATTTGCATTGTCTTAGGTAATCTTCATATGTTATGGTGGATCTTTGTTGTTGTTAGGCTAGGGTTTGGTGGTTGAATTCATTTAGTGTTTCAATTTTGTTATTATTGTTATCCATTTTCACCATAAACATTTTGGCACACCCCGTGGGACATGGATTTTTGTTAGATCTATGTTTTTTGCAGATTTTTCTAACCCTATATTGTTGTTTTGTAAAACAATTTAGAGAATAACCTTGTGCAGCTAGGGTTTTGGACCAAAAATCAAGATCTTGGAGAGATTTGATCGTATCTCACAAATGGCCAGGAAATTTTGCACCAAATTTGTTTTTCAGGTTGAGAAAAGTATTAGGAGATCTCAATACAAAATTCAGATTTTTTGGAGCACATTTTCATTTTCTATGAATTTTTTATGATTTTTCATAAAAAATTAATTTTGAGAGAAAATGAGAGAATTTTTCAAATTTTCTTACATTTTTGGAAATCTCTCATAATTATACATAGGATTTGTTTTTTGTGATTTTAATTTTTATGCAAAATATTTCCCTAAAAATCAGATCTTTAAAAATTAGGATTTTTCCTTATTTTGATCAGATTTCACAAACGGTTTCAAATTTTGGCATCAAATTTTTCTTACAAGTCTAAAAAAGTATCAAAAGGATAATTTAAAAATTTTAGACTTTTTGGATCAATTGTTCAATTTATATGAATTTTTTATGATTTTTCATAAAAAATTAATTTTGAGAGAAAATTAGTGAATTTATCACATTTTCTTACATTTTTGGAAATCTCTCAAAATTATACATAGGATATATTGTTTTTTATTTTAAATTTGATGCAAAATCAGTCCTCAAAAATTAGATCTTTGAAAATTAGGGTTTTGCATTATTTTACTCATATCTCAAAAACTACTTGGAATTGTTGCAGAATTTTTTTAATGCAGGTTTGGAAGACCATCAGGACTCTCCAGTAAAAATTTCAGATTTTTTGGATCGATTTTGCATTTTATATGATTTTTTTATAATTTTTCATAAAAAAATTAATTTTTGGAGCAAATTAGCAAATTTTTTTGATTTTCTTACATTTCTGGAAATCTCTTGGAATTTTACAGGTGGTCTTTTTTTTATGATGAATCAGATATTTGAATTGGTCAACAAAACGCATTGTTGAAGGCCCCTCTTTCACAAAGTCTTTTGGATCTAAAATTTACCTAACTTGTGTGCTTGCAGGAAGGGGTGATCATTTGAAACAATCCAAACTACTAATAAATCTTTGTTGTAGGTCCTTAGCAAGGGTTTTTGGATTTTTATTGTGTGCCTTATTTTCATAGACTAGCAAACACTCAATTGGTGCACTAAAATTGAATCATTGTCTTTTGTGTCTTGAGCAATAGGCTCTTTTTGTTTAGTCTTTAGAGGGCCTGTCTTCCCGTGTGGTCATTAGGACTACTAGTGAGAAGAGAATGACCCAAGTGGTAGCAAAAGAAAAGCCATCTTCTTCCAAACCACTATAAATAACTGTATTCATGGTGAAAACTATGAATAACGTGTGCTGATTAGTTCATACCGACACTATGTTTCCCCATAAACACCTTTGATCAAATTTATTTGATTAGTGGTAGGGTGTAACCTCTACCGGCTGGGAGCCTTCTGTATTTACAGAGCTGAAAGTGCTGCATGTATGGCCACACGAGTGGATGCCCTTACTAGCACCTTTTTGTTTTAGAAGCCCAAATCCTTCTAGTTGTTAGGGCAGGAGGCTGGACCTCTGGTAGCGGCCCACACACATACGGTTCTTAGTAGAGATACAAAGTTTGTCACAGGGAGTTTTCGTGGGGACTGATGCTTGGCTGACCCGAGAAGTGAGTGCCGAGGGTGGAGCCAGTGAGGTCAAGCATCTAAGTATCTGCTCTGAATAGTGTAGCCTCGGGGGTAAAACCCCATGTGGGATCAACAACTATTGTCTTGGCCAGCCATAAGAATTGTGCTTGACATATTTTAAACATTCAAACATTCAAGACCAAACAGCAAAACATTGTGTCTTTTGTTTCTTCAAGTGTATGCAAAACAATTTTACATCAAACAACACACTTTTCTTGGAGTCATTGTTAGTCTAAACACTTGCAAACATTGAGTCGTCATCAACATTGTGTCCTCTTGTCACGAAAAATAGTCAAACATTCAGATTTGGTCACAACCAACAACTTCACAAATTGGAAAAATTTTACAGTCCGGCAAACAAGAGCAATCAGTTTCAGAATTCTTAAGCTTCCTAGGTTGTTTCTCTAGGTTTTCATCTAGCATTCAACTTGTCTTTGGGTCTCACATAGTCCATCATTGCTTCACGTCTTGCTTTACATTCACACTTGTCTAAACTTGAGTCAAAAGGTCACTTGCTTGTCCTCATCATACTTGGTCAACACACTACATACAACAACAATTTGCTAAGTGGTCCCTCATCAAGGTCTATCACCTTTGGGTCTCATTTGGTCTTACTTAGAGTCAAGGTCAACTTACCTCATCAAGAGAAACTATCCTCTCTTTGGAAGTCACACCTACTCTACTACATACATACTTGGTCTTACACTTTGGACATTGCAAGTACACTTCAGATTCATTTACATTCCATCCAACCCTTGGTCTTCCATACTTTTTCTATTTTCATCTAGTCTCACACATCTCAGTCAATACCTAGTTCATGGTTGAAACCGGTCTTCAAAAATCTAGGAGAGAAACTAAAGAGGCTCAAGAGTCCACAAACATGAGTTCTTATGAGTATGACAATGATATCTTTTTCAATTCTGATCATACTACATTACCTGACATGGATGCCTATAGAAACATTCCAAATGTTGAGAACATGGACACTACAAACAACAATGATACACACAATGACAATATGGACAACTTTTCAGTACATTCAGCAGATGTGGAAGAATCCATTATGGAGCCTCGCTTCAATCGACTGATTGAGGAAATAATGAGGAGGGATAGACAATACTTCTTACAAATGATGGCACAAAGTGGAGCCAAGATACTTCATGATTTTGACATGTCTCAAATAATGGAAAATTGACCTTTGCAACAAACTCACTCCAACATGGATCAAAGGAGGCCTAATAGTGGAGGAAATAGAGGACCACATCTTGTGCCTGAATCACCATCATCTTTGTTTCAAAAACCAGAGGTCCCACGTACACATGGTCAAGCATATGATACTCACCTTCGCAAACCATTATGGAAGTCTTATGCAGAAAGATATGCTCAATCACATACCAATGCTAAGGATCAACCACCAAAGCAATTGGATATTCAAAGGCATGCTCAAAATCTGGACACAAGGAAACCCCGTGTCAAATTTGGAGGCAACACATTAGAACATGACATACCTGTAGAGTATGGTATACATGGACAAAATAGATATTTCGTTCCTCAATATGAATCTATACCAAGTGGTCCATATATGCAGCATCACTATAGACCTCCTCCATATGAAAATGTGTATGATCAATATCATCCATATATGCAACATGCTTCTCCTCCAATTGGTGCCTCAAGCATGGGGTATGGTCCAAGAAGTTGATCTCCACCTAAGAGCAATTTGGAGCAACAAATCAGGGACTTACAAAAGAAAATGGAGGACATAAATACACTGAATCCAACATACACAATGAGAGACATATGTCCTTATCCATTCGACAAGAGCATTCCAATGCCTCCATTTCCTACACACTTTGTGATGCCTAAATTTGATAAGTATAGAGGAAAAGGGGATCCTAAGGCACACATAAGATAGTTTTTCATAGCTTGAATTGAAGTAACTTTAGAAGAGACATATTTGATGAGATTATTCCCACAAAGCTTAGGTGATCAAGCTATGGAATGGTTCTCCCAACTCCCACCTGGTATTAAGTCATGGGGTGACTTAGGAAAGGCATTTATTCAACATTTCTCCTACAATATAGAGACAGACATATCAGTCACTACTTTATGCAACACCAAGCAAAAAGAGGGAGAGTCTTTTGCATAATTTTTACAAAGATGGAGGAATCTAGCTAGCAGATGCTCTTGTGAAATTCCACAAAAACAAATGGTAGAGATGTTCACACAAAATGTTAACAAAGACATTGGCTATGATCTAAGGAAAGCTTGTTTGTCCACCTTTAGGGACGTTATTGAAAAAGGCTTAGCAATAGAAAAGGTCCTAATTGAGCAAGGAGTCATTAAGATATTTAAGGAGAACAAAGATGACTTTAAAGGAAAAGGCAAGCCAAGATTTTGGAATAAAAACAAGAACACAGTCAATGATGGTGTTGTTGATGCCAATACAATGTGACCAAAATTCATCTTTTCGGGATCAAGTTCTACAAACAATCAAGTGAATACTCAAACAACTTCTAGATCACGAAGGAAGTACACTCCATTGGGAGAACCACTTGAGTCAGTCTTCAAAAAGTTAGTGGCAAACAAGGTAATCACAGTTCCAGATTTTCTTCCATATGAACCAAAGGTTAAACCAAATTGGTGGAATGATGATGAGTATTGTGAATTTCATAAGAGCAAGGGTCATAAGACAGGAAATTGTCATCGACTAAAGAACATCGTACAAGATCTCATTGATAGAGGTGACATTGAGATTGAGGGACACTCATACAATCAAGAACATGAGATGTTTAAGGAGCCCTTCCCAAAGCATGACAAGGGAAAAGCTAAAGCCACAGATGATCAAACCAACTATACCAGAGCACCTTACAACTATGATTCAACCATCAATTAGATCTCGATGGACAATTATGTTACAAAAGATGTGATTTGTCAAGTCCTAGACCTTGATCTCACATACAACATATTGCTAGGACGTCCATGGATTCATGAGATTGGTGTAGTACCATCTACATATCATTCATGTATCAAGTTTCCACACAATGGAGTTGAAATGATCGTCAAAGCTAACCCAAATCCATTCATATATTGCAACAATCTCCAACCTCGATTAGAAATAACAATCCTAGTCAATCCAGAATCTATTCCTTCATCAGCATATGTGGATCCAGAATCCATGCCTTCTACATCAAAACAAGCAGAGCTCAACAAAAAATTCAAGGTTAAAGACATGAGATGTGGTGAGTATATCTTTCATGTTGATCAACTCCCACTATCTCCTAAGGTATTCAGTCGACAAGAACAACCTACAAACAATTTGCAAGGAATTGGGTGTGAACCACCTAGTGTTGTGGCTACTAAGTCTGAATGCAAATCTCCTTTAGTGGTGCAAGCAACTCTTGATATCAATATTGTTAAGAGTGGTTCCAACAAAGAATCTATTGAGTGTATCTCCAACCCTCTTGAGAGCTCACATAGCCTTACCATATCATCTGCTCATTCCATTTTCACTCCTCTCCCAGACTTGGATCAACAAGAACTGGAAAAGCCCTTACTCATTGGGGATGACAAATCAAGCTTTGAAAAGAAAAATCTAAAAGTCAAAAATAAAGAAAAGTCCTTTATTCCAAATCGAAATCAAAAGCTACTGGACTCAACAAAAATCAAAGTCAAGGATAAAAATCCTATGAAGCAAAAAGAGAAAGAGTTGATCTCCCCTAATATCAAAATAACTGGGGGCAAAAGTTCTACAATTTTAAGTCAAAAAGCATACTTGTTGATCCTAAGTCTCCATCATGCCATGATACTTTCACTTCTTTTCACAATCATAAGCCTTCATCACTCATCCACTTGTTCCGCACATCCATCCCCTTCTGGCGATACATCATGGACCTTTAATGGAGCTTCCTCGACGGACTTTGTTATCAAGGATGCCCAAACTTCTTCAGGTGACACGCATATGGGCCTACGTAGTCCACACATTAGTAATTCTATCTCAGTTCCTTTATCAAGGAAGATAGTCACTCAAGCTACAGATCATTCATTCAAGGAACCTTGCAGTTACAATCATAAGGTTAAACCTCACACATTTGAGGTGGGTGCCTTGGTTCTCAGAGAAAACCCCCAAAATCAGCAAGATAGAGAGAAGAAGGGAAAGTTTGAACCAAATTGGCTTGGTCCTTACATCATTACAGTAGTATATGGATCTGGGGCATATCAGCTCTCAACTATAGAAGGTGAACCTTTGGAGGATCCTATCAACAACATATACCTTCGCAGGTTCTACACATAGCTCTTCGGAATATCCTAATTCAAAAATACAAAAAAATCAAAAAATTTCAAAAATACAAAAAAAAATTATTATAAAAACAAAAAAAATCATTACTTTGTGAAAACCTAGCAAACAGGCACCTTGTGACATAGAAAACATTGAAAAATCAAAAAAAGTAAAGAGAAATAATTTCGTCCAATGGTGAAAACCACTTCGGTGGCACCCTGGGCAAGTACCATGGTGAAAACTGGGTCACCAGCGCCATGCGTAGAGACATTGCTCCTCCCTCCTTCAGGATCCACTTTCATCCTTTCACTTTGCACACACTCACGACCAATTCATCCATAATAAACTTACACATTCCCATCATGGCTTGTTATTGATCTATCCAAGATTGGTTAGCCATTCATAATAAACCTCCCTTTCCATCCATAATAAATAAAATCCTATTTGTGGCTACGGCAAATCCTATGTCTAGTGATGGATGTGGAACTAAGAACATCACATGTTTCAAGGAGTATAGTTTCTTCCAGCTTCCTTCAGTCTATTCGCACACAATCTGCAATACAGAAACATTTTCATCGCCACCCTGCAATAAGGTCTCATCTTCTTCGCAATAAAATATTAGTTTCATGGATTCAGTTAGTTTCAGATGAGACAGCAACAACAATGGGCTTCAACAAATCAAATCTTTCAACAGACTCAGACAACATCATGGTTCAGTGCTATCTATCCATTTTGTGAAAGTAAACATTCTAACCACAATCAAATAAGACTTATACAAGTGACAAGAGACACTAAACTTGAGGGCTACAGTAGATGTTGGTGTCGAGTCTTGGTTTTCTTTTGATTTCATCTTTTTTGGTGACATGTCTTTTAGCTTTTTTGGGATGTCTCTGACTAGAGATTCTATCTCTAGGATGTCTTTGACTAGAAAGGTGAGGATGGGGTATCATCACCTATTTGTATTTGCTATCTGTGGATTCTCTTTTAGTAATGCTATGACTTGTTCAAGGATATGAGGACACTGTGAGTCTAGTGTGAACTGGGGCATTCCTTGTTTGTGACTGTCTTATCTCCATGCAAATAGGTACAATGACTTTTTGGGTCAAACATATGCCTCAATTGTCATAACCTACTTGCCATAATAAATCTCAATGATGATAACGGACAAGAAGCTCTTTCACGTTCATATCTTCTATCTTTCATCCCCCTTTCTTGATTGACTTCCATCGTCCTTCTTGAGTCCACATAGCCTGCTATCACATGACTGAGTATAATGACACACCAAAAACATTTGCATTTCATGTAGTTTGCACCTACATTACCACATATAAGCATTTCATACATACATATAGATATCACAACTACATCACATCTTGCACACAACACCTATTAGCACAATTTACATTTGCATTATCATATTCATCTGCATTACATACATTCACATTTGCATCATGCATACACATATAAAACATAAAAGAACAAAAAAATATATTGCATTGCATCATATACATATTTGCATCCATATCATAAGCATCACATAGAAACATACATCACATAGGTATGCATGCATATAGCTTCTGCAAAGATGAATCATCTCATATATATATATATAAAGTGTCATGATACAATGATGTCAAAATTATATGGCTACAATCACTTGAAGGTGTCTACATCATCATACAATATGGTACAAAATTGATACATAGGGAGCCCTCTATGGCTATGATGAACTCCCTCCCTCAGAGCCGGCTGGCCTTGATGGAGTCTGAGCCCTAGAAGGACCCACCCCAAGATCATCTCTCCTAGCCCCTGTGTCCCCTACAGCCACCCCTCGTGTCGCCCTATCCGGACAGAGGAACCCACTGATAACTCCTGCTAACACTATTGGTAGTGCTAATCCTATCCATGTCATGGTATCCCATGCCACATGTCCCACCCTCATCTCCAATCCCAGATCCTAGAACACTCATCTCAGGGCCTCCCTGTCTCCGTCTCAATCATACAGAATCAACTCCCCATCGATCGGTATCTGCAGAATCCTATATACATCCTCTAAGGTGACTGTCATCTCCCCCATCAGCAAATAAAAAGTACATGTCTCGGAGTGCCACCTCTTCGCCAGTGCAGTCAGTAGTCCCATGTTTGCCTGAAACTTAGGCACATATAGAACATGTCTGAATCCCATAGCCTCAATTGCAGCTCAGTCCTCAGCTGTCAACTCAGGTCGCAACCTCTGAGTCGACGGGAATCTCTCCCGTGACTCCAACATAGGCAAATACTCCTCCAGTCACACAAATCAATCATCTCAATCCTATTGGTACTCCCTGTTCATCACAAAATACTACATGTTTGGCACTCCCTGTTCATCACAAAGTGCTGCTCACATTTGCACTCACTGTTCATCACAAAGTGCTACTCATATTTTAGTATTCCCTGTTCATCAAAAAGTACTATATCTTTGTGCTCACTGTTCATCACAAAGTGCCTTGATCTATCCTATCCTAGGGCCTCTGCTTGAGTGAATCCTCTTGAGTAGTTTCCTAATTGGCAAGGTATGTTCTATCATAGAATTGTCAATCCTAGCCCTTTTTTGCTATCCTAGTTTTCCATAGAAGACCTGCTTGAGTGTATCCTCTTAGCAGCTTATCCAATCGACAGCGTATGTTCATCACAGAACTGTCGATTTGACCTAGAAGACACAAATTCACATTTTTGGATACAAATGTGCTTTCATGACATAAACGCTCTTTTAGACTGCATAAACGTGCCTGGCACCAACGCAAACACGCCTACACATTTTTGACATTTTTCGGACCCTATTCTAAGCACATTTATTACTCTAACCCAGCATGCATTAATGACAACAATAAATGCATCAAAGTACGAGGAGTTGTTGTGGTACTTACCGGCTCTTTTGCCTCTGTTGGCCTCTAGAATCGGCGAACACGGTCGAATCTGTGAACGAAAGCCATCGCTGTTGACTGCTACTGCTCTATTTTCGCTCTGCACTCTGCTCTCATGGATGTGTGGATGACAATGACGATGTCTTTTGCCCGTGGTCTATCTTATAGCCTACCCTCGCCTTAGCCCTCGTTTCCCGAGTCAGTCTTCTTTATCCCGTGACTCTATCACTTTATCTGGTCAGTCCATTCTATCCCATCTTTCTTATCGAGAGATTGTCTGCGATCTTTTAAGATATTTTCATCCAATCTCTCGAGGGGGCATATAATTCCCATCTTGGGGCAACTCTATATCAGTTCATCTTATCTTCTTTGAAATAACGCGACAAGCCGCATTGTCTCAAAGAGGGGCAAAATGTAGACACCCAAAATTGTCATGTCTACTTAAATAAATATTTTATTTATTTAATTATCTAATCCTAATTCTTCTATTAATTAAATGAATCTTTATTTATTTAATTAATTCATTTATCCTCTTCTAGCCTTACTTCTCATTTGAATAAATACATTTATTTATTTAAATTATCCTTTTCCTAAATTAAATAAATATTTATTTATTTAATTGATCTAATTTCTTCTATTAATTGAATGAATCTTTATTTATTTAATTAATTCATTAACCTTTTTCTACCCATGACACATGGCATTCATCTCTTAATTCCTACACTACCTACCTATTTCATTATTTTATTATTTCTTCTACCTACCCTCTAATCATAGCCGACCTCCTTTTACACCTCTCAATCTTATCCCTCCATTTCATATTTGTGTCTTCTATATAAAGAGATACTTCCTTCATTATCAAACCCTAATCAACCTAGTTAATCATTTTATGCACTTGACTACACTACGATCCTACTTGCAACCACATTCCGTTCTTTGTTGAGCTCTTGTGCACATAAAATCTGAGAGCAAATATATCAAGCAAGATCAATAGAGATAGGAAGAATGGAGATCAAAACCCTATTGGACATGTAATGGTATAACCTTTGTGATTTCATTTGATTTGCATTGTCTTAGGTAATCTTCATATGTTATGGTGGATCTTTGTTGTTGTTAGGCTAGGGTTTGGTGGTTGAATTCATTTAACCTTTTAATTTTGTTATTATTGTCATCCATTTTCACCATAAACAATATGATTTATTTATTCTTTAAATTATATTTTGTTCAATTCGTTTTCTATTATAACCACATATTTTTTATTTTTCACACCTTTTTCATAATGAAATTCCTCCACATTGGGATGCATTTTGAGCTTTATGCAGGCTGTCCAAAGCAGGCACATGAGAAAGAAACAAGGTTGGAATGGCATCAAGTAAAGTAAAAGGAGGGAAACATTCCTTGGTACCTTATTCGTTAATGAAACGAAACTCCTCCAAGCAATAGACAAAGTTGAAAGTAAATGAAGGAAAATGATTCCAAATTTGAAATCATGATAATCATGATGGCGTAAAACAAGATTTACCTTCCTCCAAATTGGGATGCGTTTTGAGATTTATGCAGGCTATCCAAAGCAGGCACATGAGAAAGAAACAAGGCTGGAATGGCATCAAGTAAAGTAAAAGGAGGGAAACATTCCTTGGTACCTTATTCGTTAATGAAACGAAACTCCTCCAAGCAATAGCCAAAGTTGAAAGTAAATGAAGGAAAATGATTCCAAATTTGAAATCATGATAATCATGATGGCATAAAAGAAGATTTGCCTTCCTCCACATTGGGATGTGTTTTGAGCTTTATGCAAGCTGTCCAAAGTAGGCACATGAGAAAGAAACAAGGCTGGAATGGCATCAAGTAAAGTAAAAGGAGGGAAACATTCCATGAGTATCAGATTTGACAGAAATGATTGAAAGAGAGAAAATGTCTTATAAGATTCTTTCCTACATTATTTCATCTTCCTTCCAAGGTTGGAATGTCGGGCAGAAGGGATTAATGAAACGAAACTCATCCAAGCAATAGCCAAAGTTGAAAGTAAATGAACGAAAATGATTCCAAATTTGCCTTCAATGTATCTCGTGTATTCGTTGCGCAAAATGCTCTGTTTTCGAAGCTTTTCTAAATAGAATTGCTAAAGTAGATCTTTCGGATGTGAGTCTTGATATATTTGGGGATATCTTGTTCATAGTTTTTTATAAACTCATAAAACACAAAGGAAACTACCATTTATTTGGAGATATCTTGTTAATAGTTTTTCTCTTTTTGAGATTGTCCAGCTTAATTCAAAGCATGCCCAAGTTGGCAAAAAGAAGTATTTAGAATACTTGTTTAATCCAAAGCCTAATAACTCTATATTTATTTGGAGTTTCTCCAAAAAAAAAATGTATATTGAATTATGTTCTACATAATTTTTGTAACTCTATATATTGATAATCATGATGGCGTAAAACAAGATTTGCCTTCCATGTATCTCGTGTTTTCTGTCGACCCGGGTACCTGATTCGTTGCACAAAATGCTCTGTTTTCGAAGCTTTTCTGAATAGAATATCTACTAAAGTAGATCTTTCAGATGTGAGTCTCTGATATATTTGGGGATATAATAGACTTCGATCCACAAACTATGGGTCCACTAAAAACATGGGATTCATGATAGAGAATTTATGTCCAATTTCCAAATACTTCTCTCCCTCTTGTGTATGGATCGATAGGCTTTATGATCACTATTTTTCGTATAGATTATGAGATTCAAATTTTAAAAATTGACATTGAAGTAGTGTTTTAATTTTTATAGTAGATTTTATATGCATATCATCTGGTATTCTTCACCTAATTCCTATTTTAGGCCTAATGAATATAATTTATTATTATTACATATTTTTTAATAAATAAACAATAAAGCTTGATACTTTACCCTAAAAATTAGAAATTATAATATTATCATTACACCAATTGGTAACTTCAAAAAATTTCAATTAGTCAAAGATTTAATTAGAAAACTATAAACTCTAGATAAAGTCATAAAATGCCAAAGAAGCTCCACTTTATTTGTAAATAAAATTATAAAATTATAAACCCTTGATAAACTCATAAAACACAAAGGAAACCACAATCTATTTAGAGATATCTTGTTCATAGCTTTTCTCTTTATGAGTTTGTCCAACTTAGTTCAAAGCATGCCCAAGTTGGCAAAAAGAAGTATTTAGAATACTTGTTTAATCCAAACCCTGATAACTCTATATTTATTTGGAGTTTCTCCAAAAAAATCTACATTGAATTATGTTCCACATATTTTTTGTAAGGAAGTTAAGTAAAAAAACAACTTCCCACTTGGATTTTTTTTTTTATTCAAGGCTTGAAGCTATAGCTTCCAATTGATTTGGCAGGTCACACTTTCGTTGGATTTTACTTGGTGGATAGATTCTTTTTAATTAGTTTATGCATAATGCAATATTTTCCTCCATTTCTTATAATTTTGCAGTGCATGCACTAGGAATGGGTATGGCTACATTTTAAGGATATATGTATGCAAATAGTACTCTATATATTGCTAGATGTGGGCTATCAGATAGAGCCATATGAAGCTTTGTATTTTCTTGTACATTCTATACATATTAATACATATATGGGGCTTCCCTCTTTGAAAAGATACTGAAATCAAGAAATAGGAGAGTGGTGCATAAATAGCCCCATCAACAAGAGAAACGAAACTTGGGACAATGTATGGACATCCATTGAAACATATATAAAACAAGAGTTTTTTAGAGATTCTGTTTGAAAATGCCTTATGATACATGTATGCATTACAAAAGCATAAAATAATGGGTATTTTTATTATATGATGTATTTGAAAATTCTCTAGTAGGCATGTACAAAATGAGGTAGCATATCCTTGATAGAAGAACATTTTGGTAAAAATCTTCAATGAATTAAATGTGGCTTTTGGGACATTGTGAGTATAACACCTGCATAAAATGAATGCATTGAAAATAATTTTAAACTCCTAGATAAATAAATTTATTATTTTAGTCTTGTAAATTGTATCCCAATAAAATTCTAAACTCATTTTAGGTTCACTTTGGTGGTTGTGTCTCATGCCCCCTTTTTCACATCTTATTGTGCTTAATACATGACTATTTTTGGAAGGCTTGCATAATCTCATGCTCACTAACCTTTATCCCATCTCAAATAGCTATGACTATTGCACCCAACCCCATATACCTCCTAGAATAGGTTGCCTAACACCATAGTCCAATCAATTTGGGCCCAAATTTGAACTCCTAATAACTAGGAAAACAAGGAGTGGGAAATTTCCCCCTGATGTAAGAATTCTTCAAAATAAAAAGAAAAAATATGTAATTTATGTATAAATAAAACTCTCTCCCTCATTTAACTTTTTATCTCCTACATATAATCAAGTTAGCTTTCCTCTCAAGTCAAATCTAGCATTTAATTAAGAATCTTCAATGCAATTAAGGAGAAATATAAATTCAAGCATTCAAGTTCAACAATCATGATGAAGCTATGTGTTCTTCTATGAATAAAGGTGTGCATTAAAACCTCCCAAAAAACATCAATATTTGTGTGAGGCTTCAACTCAATAAGTTTCATATCAACATATCATTTGTCAATTGAATTATTTTCCCAAGGTTTTTTGTATTTTCCCTAGCAAGGGTAAGCTCTCCTTTATCCAAATTTTTTGTAATGAAAATAGAAATACTTACACATGGTTTGACTGAGGAAAGACTCTATAGAACCTAGTATTTTCCTTCTTTTTTGTATGTAGGTTACAAATACTATATCCAAAAGGAACTACCATTTATTTGGAGATATCTTGTTCATAGTTTTTCTCTTTTTGAGATTGTCCAACTTAGTTCAAAGCATGCCCAAGTTGACAATTTAAAGAAGTATTTAGAATACTTGTTTAATCCAAAGCCTGATAACTCTATATTTATTTGGATTTTCTCCAAAAAAAATTTATATTGAATTATGTTCTACATAATTTTTGTAATGAAGTTCAGTAAAAAAACAACTTCCCACACTGATCTTGAGAGGAGGCTCGTGGATTTTTTTTTAATTCAAGGATTAAAGCTATAGTTTCCAATTGATTTGGCAGGTCACAGTTTCATTGGATTTTACTTGGTGGATAGATTCTTTTTAATTAGTTTATGCATAATGCAATATTTTCCTCCATTTCTTAGAATTTTGCAGTGCATGCACTAGGAATGGGTATGGCTACATTTTAAGGATATATGTATGCAAATAGTACTCTATATATTGCTAGATGTGGGCTATCAGATAGAGCCATATGAAGCTTTGTATTTTCTTGTACATTCTATACATATTAATACATATATGGGGCTTCCCTCTTTGAAAAGATACTGAAATCAAGAAATATGAGAGTGGTGCATAAATAGCCCCATCAATAAGAGAAATGAAACTTGGGACAATGTATGGACATCCATTGAAACATATATAAAACAAGAGTGTTTTAGAGATTGTGGTTGCAAATGCCTTATGATACATGTATGCATTACAAAAGCATAAAATAATGGGTATTTTTATTATATGATGTATTTGAAAATGCTCTAGTAGGCATGCACAAAATGATGTAGCATATGCTTGATAGAAAAACATTTAGGTTAAAATCTTCAAGGAAATCAGTCTTTTGGGACATTGTGAGTATAACACCTACATAAAATGAATGCATTGAAAATAATTTTAAACTCCTAGACAAGTAAATATATTATTTTAGTCTTATAAATTGTATCCCGATAAAATTCTAAACTCATTTTAGGCTCACTTTGGTGGTTGTGCCTCATGCCCCTTTTTCACATCTTATTATACTTAATACATGACTATTTTTGGAAGCCTCACATAATCTCATGCTTAGCCCATCTCAAATAGCTATGACTATTGCACCCAACACCATATACCAACTAGAATAGGCTGCCTAACACCATAGTCCAGTCAATTTGGGCCCAAATTTGAACTCCTAATAATTAGGAAAACAAGGAGTGGGAAATTTCCACCCGATGTAAGAATTCTTCAAAATTAAAAGAAAAAATATGTAATTTGTGTATAAATAAAACTCTCTTCCTCATTTAAATGTTTTATCTCCTACATCTAATCAAGTTAGCTTTCCTCTCAAGTCAAATTGAGCATTTAATTAAGAATCTTCAATGCAATTAAGAAGAAATATAAATTCAAGCGTTCAAGTTCAATAATCATGATCGAGCTATGTGTTCTTCTATGAATAAAGGTGTGCATTAAAACCTCCCAATAAACATCAAGATTTGTGTGAGGCTTCAACTCAAGGAGTTTCATATCAACATATCATTTGTCAACTGAATTCTTTTCCCAAGGTTTTTAGTATTTCCCCTACCAAAGGTAAGCTCTCTTTTATCCAAAATTTTTGTAATGAAAATAGAAATACTTATGCATGGTTTGACTTAGGAAAGACTCTATAGAACCTAATATTTTCCCTCTTTTTGTTATGTAGGTTACAAATCCTATATCCAAAAGTTGTTGAATTTTGTAGAGAAGGCTAAGATATATAGTTCTAGGCTTTCCATAGGTGAAAACCCTATATTTGTGTCAATGTGCATATGTTTCTAATATGTTTTGGTTCAAATTCAAAGGGAGTGATCTACAACATGCATCCCGATCAAAAATCTAAAGTTTTAGCTAATAAGAACATCTTCGTGTCTAGTGTGCCAAGTGCACTTCACTAATATTTTCACGCTTGGAAGTGCGTGGATTTTAGTGATTGTTTCCATTATTGAGATATCAATCCATATGCCTACATCAATAGGCAATTTTCCTACATACACATCACCCATAATGGATATCACTACACAAAATGGTAATTTTATCCATGTTAATAATTGGGATTTTCCTAGATCAATAAATATACTTATATTCTACGTCAACCAATATCTAATTTGTTTCCACAAAACGTGCATCAATATATATTTATATTCCACCTCAACCATTCTCCCTTTTATCTATATGAACTTATAATGCTACCTAAAATATAACCCAAAAAAATTGATATAAATTCATTAGACACTATAGCTCAAGCAAAAATTTGACTTCACATTTTTCACCTCCAAAAGCTAGATTTGATCATCTTTTTCTACTCGACAAGATTCCATATTTATAGTTGTAGAACCTATCACCTGGACACAAAAAGAGAAGAATGATGTTGTGGAATAGGGGTTTTCATGAGTCAAACTCCAGGTTTGCAATTAACTCTTTTATTGAAAATGAATTTGAATTGTAATGGATATGTAAAGAATTCCTTTTGAGGGCAAAGGCTACATCTCAATTGAAATGCTAAAATTGAAATCATATACCTTGATAAGTCTAGCTTTAAAGTTTTCATGCAAAGTTGATGTTATCACATAGGATGTAAAATGTCTTCATATTTTCTTGAACTCGGATGCCATCTTCGATGCTTGAATCATGAATACTTGACCTCACCTTCAAAGTCTTAAAGATGTTTGATTTATTGCTCACTTGAAACTTAATTGAATTTGAACTTGAGTCATGTAGAGAGGATAGATGGACTTGTTCAAATGAGGGGCTAAGGATTGATTTTATACCCCACTACATCAAGCATGTTCAGATTTTTGAGAGAGGCTGACATGGGAAGGGAATTCCTGCCCATATTTTGTGACTGTTGTCAAAACCAAAAATTAGGCCCCTTTTGTCATGACAATGGCCCTCTAAGTGCCACTATCCTAGGACACTAGTGTCTACGGCGCCCTCGTCTAGGAAATTAGGTTGCACAAGGGTCCACAGACCAAAAGATGAGTGAATTTCAGAAATTGAAGCCAGTGTGAGTAAAAATCAAGAAGGATCAAGGAACAGAAGGCCCAAACAACAAAGTGAGGCGAAAGTGCGGATAAGAATTGTATAGGAATATAATGTACGACACTACATCTACATACCCATCCTTTCACAAGATCAATTTTAAAAATTAGTTTTTGATTTATCCTCACACCCTAAATGTTTTGGAATGGATGTGTAATATTTTCCCATGTTTCCACCTAGACTTATTTATCTAGAGGATCGCTAACCTAATCACCTACATGTTTTTCTACACTCTAGTATTTTTTAAATTAAAATTTTATTTATGGATGACTTGGAATGGTACGATTTATAATATATTTTTTTTGAATAAAGGTGTAAAAAATTTATTGAAAATCAGACACAAGAATTACAAAGAGAACCAGAGCCCCAAGGCCTAAGAAATGAACCACAAAACCAGCCCCAGATTAGCTAGCTTCATAACCATCCATGTCCTTAGGAAAAATCTTTTCCAAATCCTTACAGTAATCCATGGAGAGATGCTCCCAACCTTCAACTTTCCAATCACTACCATGTTCCGAGGCCCACCTGACCAAACAATTAGCTGCTCTATTTCATTCACGAGGAATGTGGATGAAGGACACCTACTCCATTAAAGAACTAATTTGAAGAATCTGCTAAACAATCCCTACCAATTGCCATTGAATCCCACTCACCTTCTGCTCAGTCAACAAGTTAACAACAATTTGTGAATCTAATTCACAAATTACCTTCTTTCGACCCAACTCCCAAGCACACTCTAGGACATAAAGAATCACAAATCCCTCCATAAAATTATTAGATTGCCATCCTTTATGCATCAAAAAGAGAAAAACCACCTCCCCCATGCTATTCTTGCCAACACCACCAACTCCAGCAGGGCTTGGGTTACATCTACCTCTCCTGACGCAAGCTGAGGCAGGAGACAACTCCTATAGACCAAGCCTACACACAATATCTACCTCGTCTCTACCCAGAGGAAAATTCACCTCACATTTAGCTTCCACCATCTCCTGGATCATAACCATGATCCTATACCAAACTTGTTGAACAAACAATTTGACCTCATAGAATGAAGATGGGCCCAATATACCAGATAGCCTAGATGAAGGAGGACAAGATAGGAGGTCTGCCCAAACTACTCCAGAAATCCACCAAAGAATCCACATGAACACAAGGATGCTTCCACACCCCCACCAGTAATGCCAAATAAGCAAAGAGAAGGCGCATCTAAAGAATAGGTGTGAGGAATATTCCTCCCCATTACCACACAAAACATAAATCAAAGGCCCCAAGAATCCCTGCTTGTGGATATTGTCCCAAGTTAGGCATCTATTCAAAGTCAAAGTCCAAGCAAAGCAGTTACACTTTCGCCAAGAAAAATTATTCCACACCTATTTCCACGAGTGCACCTGTCTACCCTCTAGTCTTCGGTTCAACATTTACTAGTATCCACTAGCCATAGTAAAGATGACCTTAGGATTTGGAGACCAAGAAAGCCCATCCCTACCCTTGAGGGAACTACAGTGTCTACTCGCCAAAATGCCATGCAACTCAGCACACTCTTCCTCCATCCCAACAATTAGCCAATCATTAGGAGCCTTCCACGGCTCCAAATTCAGCTGCCCACACCTATAACTAGCCTTGAAGTTACTCACCCTTGACCACCCTGCCTCCAAAAACCTCTGGCACAGATTTTGAATGTTAGAAAACTGATCAAGGATGGGGGGAAATCCATCCCAAGTGTCGTTCTAGAAAAGGACCTCTTCCTCCCTAATACAAATCCAAAATAGACCTGCCTTAATGAGAGAAGCCCCCCTCTTGAGAGTATACTAGATCGTTGAGCCCTTTCCCTCAAGTGCATATCTAGGGATTTCCTCCATCGAGATCCTCTGCATATATTTATTGGCCAAAATCCTAGCCTAGCCTCGGTCCTGCTCAATAGACCACCTCCAGTACAATTTAGTTGCCAAAGCTTCCCCAAATAAAATAGACTTCCTTAAACCAAGCCCCCCCAACTACTTTAGGCTACACACCAAGTCCCAATTGACAAGACTCCATTTGGAATAGGAAAGATTGCTTGCCCATAAGAATTGCCTAGCTAGAGAATCCAAACCCTTCAAGAACCACTTAGGATCCACATGAAGCATGCATCAATAGATCGAAAGAGCCTGAACCACTGACTAAATAAGTTGAGCCCTCCCAGCAAAGGATAGCCATCTGTGAGTCCAGTGTTCAAACTTTGAGCGAAATTTATCCAAGATACCCTGCCATGACTCCCTAGGAGGGTTACCAGGAGAAATAGGAATACCCAAATAATTCAAGGGAAAAGAACCAACTTGCAATCTCAATATAAGAGAAATCCTCCTTTGAATAGTTCTAGGAGTGTTGAAAAAGAGGATAGAAGATTTATCCTCATTGATCAACTGACCCGAGGCTACAAGATAAACATCCAAAACCTTACACAGATTAGTAGCTTGTCTGATCTGAGCAAGTCCCATAAGGGTCATGTCATCCACAAACTACAAATGAGACTGTGGTTGCAAGTCATTACCCCATCTCCAACCCTGAATAATACCCAGACCCTCAGCCAGAAGAATGAATAAATAAGGGGAGAGGGGGTCCCCTTGGCGAAGACCACTAGAAACACCAAATAGCTCAGTATGGTCACCATTGATAAGCACAGAGAAAGAAGT
This sequence comes from Cryptomeria japonica, assembly GCF_030272615.1. NCBI lineage: Eukaryota > Viridiplantae > Streptophyta > Pinopsida > Cupressales > Cupressaceae > Cryptomeria > Cryptomeria japonica. Next base: position 184,698,015 of record NC_081411.1, on the reverse strand, counting down.
AGATGTAACACAACTCATAACCCATTGGATCCAATCATCAGCAAAACCAAAAACCTTGAGGATCTTCTGGAGGAAGGACTACCAAACTCTATCATAAGCCTTAGCCATATCCAACTTGATAAACATAGCTTTTTCCTTGGAGGTTTCCATAGAATGAATGGTCTCTATAGAAATGACCATACCATCCAAAATTTGACGCCCTTCCACAAACCCACTCTACTCCTCAGAGATAACATTCCCCAGGCACTTATTCAACCTATCCGCTACCAGTTAGAGATTATCTTATAAATCACATTGCAAAGAGAGATAGGGAGGAATTGGCCTAACCGGTTGGCCCCATCACACTTGGGGATTAGAGCAATGAAAGTCACATTCAAAGCCTGAAGCATCTGTTTATTCCTCTGGGACTCTTGGACTACTTGTAGTAAATCCAATTTGATAATATCCCAAAACTCTTGAAAGAATTCTACCGGAGACCCATCTAGTCCAGCAGCTTTTCCTTTCCTCATGTGAAAAACAGTCCTCTCAAGTTCTTCCAACAAAATAGGAGCCAAAAGCTGCTCATTCATCTCCCCCGTGACAAAAGAAGGAATGCGAGCAAGAACTTGATTCTCCTCCACCATTTCCCACTGAGAGTCCTCGCTCAAGAGGCACTGGAAATACTATAACGACTCTCTAGAGATCTCTTGCAAGGATAAACACTGCACACCTCTATCATTGACTAGAACAGGGATGGAATTTCCATGTTTTCTTGCTTTCACTGAGTTGAAGAAGAAAGCAGTGTTTTTGTCCCCCACCTCAAGCCAATCAATATGAGCTCTCTGTTTCCAGTATATTTCTTCCCTAGGCTCCCTTTCCTCTACCACCTTGATAGTCCTATCTTCCTCCCTAAGCAAGGCCTTAGACAAACCATGCTCTTTGATTTCACTGGTGATGCCATTCAACATAATTTGAGCAACTTTCTTAGCATGAAAAATGTTCCCAAAACCCTAACGGTTCCACTATTTAAGATGAAACTTAACAAATTGTAGATTCTTGGAAAAAGTGTACATGGGAGTGCCAAAGGCCGGCCTCCCTTTCCTCCACCACTCTACTACAAGAACTTGCAAAGTAGGATCCCGAAGCCACATAAGTTTGAATTTGAATGAAGGAGAGCAAGCGACCTGAGCCAAAGAAGAAACTAGCTTGATGGGCCAGTGATCTAACCCTCTCAAGTCAAGAATCTTAGAACTTTTGGACCACCTCCCACCAATCCAGAAACTAGAAACCAGAAAATGATACAACCTCTCTGCAATCCAATACTCTCCCACCCTCCTATTTTTCCAAGTGAATAAACCATTACCAGGCTTAATGTCAACAAGCTACAATAATGATATACTATCCTGAAAAAGGAAAGAAGAAGGTTCCAACCGCATAACACCCCCCTTCTTTTCACTCAGCTCAATAATGACGTTGAAATCTCCCCCCATAATCCAATGATGAAAAGGGACCAACCTTCACATACAATAAATATGAGACCATAAGTTCTTCTTAACCTGAAGATCAATAGGGGCATAGATGTTAGAAAATAAGATGAAATCCCTAGTCTCAAGAGTAGAGACAATCCCAAATAATGAAGATCTGGAGACAACCCACCAGATAGGGCAAAACCTTAAAGGGTTACAAAGATAGGCCAACCCTCCAAAGGAACTAGCTGCCCCAATACACTGACACTCGCCTCGCCCCTATAGCTTCGGCACTAGACCCATCATACTCTCCATCAAAATTTTAGTTTCTTGCAAGAATAGGACATCAAGTGAATGATTCCTAATCAAATTCTAAACATCTTTTTGTCTAGGGCCACTGTTCAAGCCCCTCACATTCCATGAAAGCAGAATAATTTTGGAGGATTGGAAAAGTGAGAATCTAGAGTCTTTACTCACCGTAACTCAACCAAATTCTCCACCATCAATTTGATCTTATCGAAATCCTTCTTTTTGCCACCTTTGAGTTATTCTTTGAAGCACTTTTCTTAATATCTTTCTGATGTACACCCAAGTGAACGGAGGATTTGTTACTTTTACCCCTAGCCGGTTACAATTTTAGAGCTAACGGAGGACCCTCCCCCCCGATCAGATTCACCTCCAAACCAGAAGTGAGTCCCATATGGACCCCTACTAGCTGATCCATCTCCATATGTTGGCTTCCCATGACTTGCTGAGCCTGGGGGAAGCTCTCAATCACTCTTTCTGGAGCCACCCTTGATGCACCCTGGTCCAAAGGGGTTAACCCTGGGTTCACCTCCTGCTAGCTAAGGTCATCTAGGGCCTCAAATCTATCAAAGGTGTCCTCCTCTAGTCTCTCCTATAAGGACCTCTTTTGACCTCGATTCTTATTCTTTGTCTTCATTGAGACAAAGCCATCAGTACTCGCAACTTCGACTGACATAGCAACTTTTCCTTTATCCGCCCCATCAAGGCTGTGGGTCGGCGGCTGAGGTTGGCGCACAACCAGTTTATAGCTAGGAGACTTGCACTGTAAATGACCATAATCATGACCCAGATGACACCAAAATAGTAAAGTCTCATAATATAACTATTGAACCTAAGAATAAGAGCCCGCACACATCTCTATAGCATCTGGTAAAGGTTTACTAAGATCAATTTCAACACAGATACGTGCAAAGGTCATAACCTTTCTCCCCAGGGTTTGTGCTGAACATCCCACTGGCTTCCCAAGTAGTACAACAATCATCCAAAGCACATACTCTTGGCAACATTCCTGGAAAGTGTGGTAAACGAACTCACACTGGAACCCTATTTGGGAGCTCCTCCAAAGGGTTAAACCCCGCATGCCAAGGTTTGATGAACAACTCCACCTAGTTGTAAAAATATGGGCCTCTTTCAAAAACCTTATTTTGATCTTCCATGCATTTGAATCTAACCATGAAGTAATTGTTTGCTAGCAGCATAATCTCCATCTCCCCTTTTGGAGCCCAAGTCCTCTGCACCCAGTTTTCCATGAACTGCAAAGAAACCCTTATTCCCAAAAACTTGCAATATAGCGAGTATTTTGAAAAGTGCTCAACATCTTGAGCTATCATCTCTGGAGGCATAACCAGCCTCGACCTCTCACTGCATCTCTCCAAACATCCATTACCCTTCATAACCCTAGAGCCACCAACACTACCTGACCCTGACTCTGAGGCAAAAAGCTTATTATCAAAAGTCTTGATACTTTGGGATGGGGTTTTTCAACCCATCGCAGCCCAAAAATCCATGACTAGAGGTTCCTTCAAAGTCTCTCCACTAGAACCCAACATTGATCCTCACAAAAAGCCCCACCCCAAAGGTCAAGAAAGGAAACCCGACAATAAAAAAACCACCCCTCCCAAGAACCATTGAGAGGCAGCCCAAATTGCAGCACCCTGCCCCCCTAAAAAGAAAGACACAAAAGAAAACCACTACCCCCACAAGCTCCCCCCACGCCGATGCAGAACCAACCCCTTGAACCTTGTATCAGCACCCCTGCCACAACACCCACGCAGCCTCTAGCACAAGGTATGACCGACCAGGAAGCTACCACACCCTGCACCTAGCCCCTCTACCCTCAGCCCCTCTACCCTCCCCACCGAGTGCAAACCCAGAATAGCTCTCACGAGTTAGGGCTTGGATGCCCTAGCTAGAGATCAGTGGCCGCCAAAAAATGCAACGTCATCCAAAAATGATATACACTCACATTACCTTGATTTTAACTCCCAATCCACTATTTCTAATATTTAATATTATTATTAATTTTCTATTTCTCAAAATATTAGTCCTATCTCTTCTTTGTACATACAAACACAAGCCCAAGTTGAAGTGGTTGCATAAAAAGTCTAACACGTACAAGATCTCCTCAATCACTAATGAACTGTAATTTAGACTATGAGAAGAGTCTAATTGAATTTGAATATTCAAACTATCCTACTTCCTATGCCATGATAGAAAAGTTGGTCTCATTATTGCACTTGCTTATTTGTATCATCTAGATAATTGAGAGGTTGGTATATAAACCAAAAATTAGATTGTTATTATTACTCCATCAAAAAAAGTGAGATATGCTAGTCATTTTCTTGTGCACAAATGACACAATGGATAGGGAACTCTTGAATCCTCATTCTAAATAACTTTTTTTAAAATATGTTTAAAGATATATGATTCTCATCCACTACAACAAAAAATTAATATATATTTTTCAATTTCTTATTTTCATTTTACATATTTAAATTAATCTTATATACCAGTTACAACCTTTTTAACAAACACCTCCTATATTATATACTTAATATTTAATAATTAGTATTATATATTGTAATCATTTCTAAGTAAAAAAAAATTAAAACATCTAATGAAACTAACTGTTTGAGAGAAAGTGGTTTAACATTAAACATTTTTTCACCTTACTAAACATACCCATCATCACAGTAAGCACAAATCAATCCTTCATTTAAGGCAGGCCAAATCTTATAGTCGGTTCCTTGTTCATATGGAAAAAAAAATTGAATGGATACAGCCACCGCTATGGTCACAGTTCCTTTTCCCATCGCTCTCAGACCTCGCGATCCCAGGCTCCTTGATGCTCATCTTGTGAGAGAGATGATGCATGGAGGCATCACTCAGCTTCTCCTTTGCGTTGTGGCTCTGCCTCAAGGTGGCCTTCTGCTACTCTTGTGACTTTTTCTCCTCCTACTCATGATGGCTCTGGGTGGCCTTCTACCACTCCTTCCAAGTTTCCTCGTCTGCCCATGGTGATTTCACCTCCTAGGCAAGAGGAAGGAGAAATTGACAAAGATCCTGAAGATGGGTGGTCCGTGCTGGAACTGACTTCTGACCCCACTGATGTTTGGGGCAAGAAAGATTATCTTGATCCTCCTCCCTCGGGTGCCTCTATTTTGGCTTCTTGAGGATTTTTTTTAATGAATAACTTTGTTTTTTGATTTCAGCCTCTGGTTGTGTGACTCTCACGGGGTGATCTTCTATCCCCCGACCTATTTTGTGAATATGTACTTTAATATTTTTAATTAATAGAGAAGGCCTATTCATCAAAAAAAAAAACATCACATTAAAGATATAATTAAACATCATACAATGTTCCTCAACCGACATCAAAATATTTTTAATAAAGATAACTTCTCCATCAACATTTATGCTTTATTCTTAGACAACTTGTTTTTTTTATTTTAACTGGTGTAATATCTTACGCTTTATTCATTTTCATTAATGCAAGGTAGTTGTGGAGATGGAATTTATTAATGTAAGGTATCATGATTTTTTCATGAATATATATATATTAGATTATATATAAAGTGGAGATATATCATAGCTTTAATTTTTTAATTTATTCTACTTAAATAAAATTTAATTTATCACATTACAGATATAAGTCTCCATATTTCTAGACTTACTTTCATTCACAATTGCAACCTATCAAAAATAAAATTAATAAATATTTACTAATTTATAATTTTAATAATTTTTATTAATTATTTAAAAAAATAAATATAAAATAATATTCTAAATTTAAATAATTTAAATTTAATAAATTTTCTTTTTCTTATTGAAGGAAAGCTCAAATTAAAATTTTGTAAATTAATTTATTAAATTAAGTTATTGAATTAAGTTTTAAAATTAAATAAATTAAGTTATGTTAAAATTATTAATTTATTAAAACTTTAATCAAGTCATAATCATAGTTGATTGCAATTGATTCATAAGGTTAATATAAGTTTAGCTCTAAATCTATATTATGATGGTATTCATAAGTGATCCCTAACACTAACGGTAACCCTAAGTAAACTTTAATTAAAACAAAAGCACTATAAAATTATTATTCTAATCGAACCCTATCCCTAACCCTCATAAAATTATTAAAAGTTAATTGTAATTGAATCAGACTAATTGCTAAGTTTAATTAAGTCTAACCCTAACTATAAACTCTAATTTTATTTGGTTTAGATTTAGTCTTTAATTTGGCTTAGGGTTAAGATTTAATTTGTCATTGTATTAGGTTTCAATTTGGTTTAGGATTTAAGGTTATCGTTGAACTTTTTCTAGGGTTTATTTGCCCTTTGGGATGGGGTAAGATTCAATTTGATCTATTATCTAATTAGGTTTAGGGTTAAGCTTCAATTTGAATTCACGTTTAGTGATAAGGTTATGCTTCAATTACTTTTAGTGTTAGGGTTCAATTTGGTTTAGTGTTATGGTCAAGTTACATAAAATATTAGAGCTAGGGTTTGTATTAAAAGAGTAAAATTAGGGTTATCTTCAAATTGTTTTAATGATAGGGCTAGGGTACATTTTTGTTTAGGTTTAATTGTTTAATTAAGTTTAAAGGTTAAAGTGTAATTTCATTTAGCATTATAGTTCTATTTGTTTTAGTGTTGGGGTTAGATTTAGGGTACAATTTGGTCTAGGGTTAGGGTAATATTTGGTTTAGGATTTATGGTCACTTTAATGTAGAGTTGGAGTTTATTTTGATTTCATGTTTTATTATGTTTAAGGTTACAATTCAATGTTGTACAATTTTAGGTTAGGGTTAAATTTGGTTAAGGGTCTAGGTTAGGAACAATTTATTTTAGTGTTAGGGTATACTTTATTGTAGTGTTAAATTAGGTTTAGGGCTATATTTTAATTCAATTTGTAATGTTAGGGTTAGAATTTAATTAGGTTTATTCTTATAAATTTTGATTTATTAGGATTAGTCTTCTAGGTAGGGTTTGAATTGGTTTCTAATGATATGGATAGGGCTTGATTTGATCTAGGGTTGAGATAAGTTTGACTTTCATCTAGTATTCTATTAGGTTTAGAGTTAGATTTCAATTTTGTCTTTGGTCTACTATTAAAGTTATGGCTCAATAAATTTAGGGTTAGTAGTCAATTTAGTTTAGTGTTCAATTATTATTAGGGCTATAAATTAATTTGGTCCAATGTTAAATTAGGTAGAGGGTTAGTGTTCAATTTGATTTAGTGTTTGGCTCCAATTTGCGTTATTGTTTAATTAAGTTTAGGGTTATGTTTTGATTTATTTTCTAGTGTTAGGAATAAATTTCAATTCTGTTTAGTTCTATAGATAGGGGTTAAGTAGGTGCACAATTAGGGTTCAATATGGCTTAACAATAATTTTACTGTTTTATATTTCCTATGGTTAGGGTAAGGTTCAATTTGATCTATTATTCAATTAGGTTTAGGGTTAGGGTTCAATATGGATTCAAGTTACTGCTAATGTTATGCTTCAATTAATTTTAGGATTAGGGTTTACTTTGGTTTAGAGTTAGGGTCAAGTTACATATAAAATTAGAGTTAGTTTAAAACTAAAAGACTAAATCTAATATAGTAAGTGTCAGGGTTCATTTTGGTTTATGGTTTAATTCAGTTTGGTGTTATTGTTCAATCTAGTTTACTGTTCAATTAGGTTTATGATTAGGGATCAATTTGGTTTAGTGTTCAATTGTAGGTCAATGGATAGGGTTCAATTTGGTTTAGTGTTAGGGTTAAGATTACATTTGGCTTAGGTTAGGGTTTGATTTTTTTTAGTAGTAGGGTTAGGGTACAATTTAGTTTAAGTTTAATATTGCACCCAGATTAATGGCTAAGGTTCAATTTCATTTACGGTTAGAGTTTGATTTGGTTTATTATTATGTTTAGGTTTAGGGTTCAATTTGGATTCAATTTTAGTGATAAAGTTATGGTTTAATTAGTTTTAGGGTTAGGGTTCAATTTGGTCAAGGATTTATGTTCACTTTGGTTTAGGGTTAGGGTATAATTTGGTTTAAGAATTATATTCACTTGGATGTAGGGTTAGAGTTTAATTTGATTTCATGTTTTATTATGTTTAAGGTTATGATTCAATGTTGTATAATGTTAGGTTGGGGTTAAATTTCGTTATCGGTCGAGGTAAAGGATCAATTTAGTTTAGTGTTAGGGTATACTTTATTGTCATTTTTAGTTAGGTTTCAGGTTATGGTTTAATTCAATTTATAACGTCTGGGTTGGGTTTAATTACGTTTATTTTTATAGATTGTGTTTGATTAGGTTTAACCTTATAAATAGGGTTTAATTTGATTTCTAATGATATGGTTAGGGATTGATTTGGTCTAGGGTTCCAATAAGTTTCAATTTGGTGTACTATTAAATTATGTATAGAGTTAGAGTTCAATTTGGGCTTTGGTCTAGTATTAAGGTTATGCTTCAATTAATTTAGGGTTAGGGATAAATTTACTTGAGTGTTTAATTATTATTAGGGTTAGAAATTAGTTTTGTTCAATGTTAAATTAGGTAGAGGGTTAGTGTTCAATTTGATTTAGTGTTTGGCCCCAATTTGCGTTATTGTTTAATTAAGTGTAGGGATATGATTTGATTTATTTTTTAGTATTAGCAATATATATAAATTATGTTTTGTTTTGTAGATAGGGTTTAACATGGGTAAATAATAGGTTCAATATTTTATTTTACCTGGGTTAGGATAAGGTTCAATTTGATCATCTATTCAATTAGGTTTAGGGTTAGCGTTCAATATGGATTCAAGTTATTGATAATGGTTTACTTTGGTTTAGAGTTATTATTCAATTTAGGCTACTATTCAATTAGATTTATAATTAGGATTTAATTTAGTTTGGGTTTTAGGGTACAATTTGGTTTAGTCTTATAATTAAGATTACATTTGGCTTAGGTTAAAACATTACGCTTTACTCATTTCCATTAATGCAAGGTATTTGTGGTGATGGAAATTATTAATGTAAGGTATTAAGATTTTTCCGTGAATGTAAAGTTATTAAGTACACTATTTTTTTCTTTTGATATAGTAATACAATAGAAATAAAATTAATAAATAAATAAAATCTGATATATTTTCATAAACTTTTAATATTTTAATTATTGTTAAGATTTTTACTAGTTTTTAATATTGACCAAAATTTTTATAAGAATAAAACTTCTTAATGAAAGATTTGGATTATTAAATAAATTATCAAGCATATTTTTTTAAAATATTTGTTTGATTATTTTTATTTTATTTATTTGTATTTTGATTTCTTTTTATTTTTGTAGGTTAATGGAAATTTTTTCTATTAAATTAAGATGTCAAACATTTTTCTTTAGTACACTGAAGGCATTCCCTATATGAGATTTACAAGCTCAATTAGATGATCCACGGTTCATATCATCTTAGAGGCTTGCAGGACAATTAAAACGTTTGCAACCATTAGATGGAAAAACAACATAAATACCACAAAAAAATGTTTAACTTAGATTTTTTTTATAAACAATTTCATTTGATAAAATACAATATTTTTTTATAATTAGATACATAAATTTTTATTTTTATTTTTATAAATTTATTTTCTTGTTTTAAAAGTGTTTTTTAAAAATAAAATAGAAGGTTTTTTAGTGAATATATAGCTATTTGATATTTGATATATTGAATTTTATTCAATTTACTAATCATTTAAAATTTCTAATATGAAATGATTTGCATGCAAAAAAAATAAAATAGAATTGATTGTTAGTTTTAAATCTAGATTTTAGTCTTTAACTTATTCTAAAATTATAATTAGTCATTGTTGATTTGTTTTTTAATAGAAATTTAATTCAATTTAATTGTGTTGTATTAGATAATTAATATTTATAAATTTTAAAAATGACAATTTATTATAATTTTAAAGTTAACTGTAAGCTTAAAAAATATTGTACTGATTTGATTAATAATTTTAGATCCAATAATACTTAATCCCACATTGCAATGGAACTATACTTTAAAAAACCTGAAACATGTATTATTAATGTCAAATTAATAATAATCATAACCATAACCCTTATAATCATTAATTATGGTTTAATTCTAGCCCAAGGTGCACACATGACCAATTCAAAAAGAAAAACCATAATTATAGTTAATTTATTAAATGAAATACAATATCTAAAGATCTAATCTAAAAAATATGAGAACATACCCTAACTAACTACACCATGCATCATTTTAGATATGATAAATCCTAAGGTTAATATTTGGATTGTGATTCAATTAATGTTAATAATGTTTGTTATCTATTAATTACATTTTTTAGGTACATATTTTATTAATATTTTAGATCTAATAAATTAGCAAAAAATATTTTTATTTTTATTTAATTATATTTCAATTTAAAATATTTATTATTTACTATAAATTATTTTTAATTATTATTTGTACTAATATTTGGATTTTCATATATTTTTACTTTGCATTTAGTTTATTCTATTTTTATTTTAATTTTAGATTTAAGTTTGAAATTTATTTTTAATTATTTATTTTATTAAAATTTTAATTTATTCTAGAGAAGTTATATTTTGAATTTTTCTTTTAATTTATATAATACATTTAATTTATCTCTCCATCTCTCTCTATCTCTTTGTTTACCCTCTTCTTCTTCATCTCTCTCTCTCTCTCTCTCTCTCTCTCTCTCTCTCTCACACACACACACACACGCACACACACACACACACACACACACACACACACATCTATCTCTTCCATAATGCCTATCCCTATCACTACCTCTTTCTGTCATTATCTCTCCCTATCCATACCTCTCCCTCTCTCTACTCTCTATATCTCTTTATTTTTCTATTCTCTATCTATTTCTCTCTCTAAATCTTGTTCACACACTCCTTTTTACTCCTCTCAATATCTCTCACACTTATCCACACACTCCTTGTTTCTCCCTTTCTATCTCTATCTCTCCTCCCTCTCTCTTCTTCTCTCTATTACCTCCTTTATCTATGGCTTGCTCCCTCTAGCTCTATCTCCCCATCTCTTCCTCTCCTCTCCATCTATATCTCATTATCTCTATATTTCTTTTTTAACTCATGTTTGAATCTCTATTGTTTATGGTGAAAATAGATACAACAATGTGGAAAGACTAAATGAATTCAACCACAAAACCCTAGCCCAACAACAACAAAGATCCACCATAACATATGAAGATTACCTAAGACAATGCAAATCAAATGAAATCACAAAGATTATACCATCACATGTCCAATAGGGTTTGGATCTCCATTCTTCCTATCTCTATTGGTCTTGCTTGATATATTTTCTCTCAGATTTTATGTGTACACAAGAGCTCAACAAAGAACAGAAATGTGGTTGCAAGTAGGCTTCATCGCATATGCAAGTTCAAAAGCATAATATAGTCGAGAAGTCAACTGATCAGGGTTGATAATGAAGGAAGCATCTCCTTATATAGAAGACACTATATGAAATGGAGGGATAATATTGAGAGGTGTAAAAGATAAATGGTTGGCTACGATTAGAGGGTAGGTAGAGGAAATAAGAAAATAATGAGAGGGTAGGTAGTGTAGGAATTAAGAGATGAATGACATGTGTCATAGGTGGAAAAGGATAATGAATTAATTAAATAAATAAATATTTATTTCATTAATAGAAGAAGTGGGATCAATTAAATAAATAAAATATTTATTTAATTTAGAAAAAGGATAATTTAAATAAATAAAAGTATTTATTTAAATGAGAAATAAGGCTAGAAGAGGATAAATGAATTAATTAAATAAATAAATATTTAATTAATTAATAGAAGAATTAGGCTTAAAATAATTAAATAAATAAAGATATTTAATTAATTAGACATGACAATTTTAGGTGTCTAAATTTTGCCCCTATTTGAGACTATGCAGCTTGTCGTGTTGTTTCAAAGAAGATAAGATGAACTGATACAAAGTTGCCCCAACATGGGAATGATATGCCCACTCAAGAGATTGGATGAAAATGTTTGGAACAGATCGCAAACAATCTCTTGATAAGAAACAAAGGATAAAATGGACTAACCGAATAGGATGGAGTGACAAAGTCACAGGATAAAGAAGACTGGTTCGGGAGAGTAGGGCTAGGGTAGTCTATAAGATAGACTATGAGGGAACACATCCTCATTGTCATCCACACATCCAAGAGATTAGAGTGCAGAGATAGTAGAGAGCAATTAGTAGCGATGGCTTTGGTGCATAGACTCGACTGTGTTTCACCGATTTCAGAGGCCAATAGATGCAGGAGAGCCGGTAAGTAACACAAAACCTCCTTGTACCTTTCCGCATTAATTTTTGTCATAAATGCATGCTAGGTATTGCAATAAATGCATATTAGGTAGGTCTAGAAAAATGTCAAGTGGGAGGAAAAACATTAAGGCGTGTCTGTGTTGGTGCCAAGCGCATCTCAGTAGGCTAGGTGTGTTTGTGTCATTAATACACGTTTATGTCTTCAAGGCTGAATCAGTAGTATGTGATAAACATACGTTGTCGATTGGATAAGCTGCTGAGAGGATACACTCAAGTAGGTCCTCTAAGAAAGACTAGAATAGTAGATAGGGCTAGGATTGATGATTCTATAATAGAACATATGTTGCCAATCAAGAAACTACTCAAGAGGATATACTCAAGTAGAGGCCCTAGGATAGGATAGAACAAGGCACTTTGTGATGAACAGGGAGTACTAAAAAGGGTAGCACTTTGTGATGAATAGGGAGTGCAAAAATGTAGTACTTTGTGATGAACAGGGAGTACCAATAGGATAAAATGCAACACTTTGTGATGAATAGGGAGTGCCACTAGGATAGAGTGCCATATGATAGATATAAGCACTAGGATAAAAAGTAGATTTTGTGATGAATAGGGAATGCCACTTTGATTGACATAGTTGATTTGCTTGACTGTAGGAGTACCTACCTATGCTGGAGTCATGGGAGAGATTCCCATCAACTTAGAGTTTGTGAGCAGAGCTGACAGTCAAGGAGAGAGCTGCAGATCAGGCTATGGGCCTGCAACATATTCTATATGTGCCTGAGTTTCGGGCAAACATGGGATTGCTGACTGTGCTAGCTGAGAGATGACACTCAAAGACTCGTAGTTTTCATTTGCCGATGGGTGAGATGACGGTCACCTTAGAGGATGTGTATAAGATACTATAGATACCAATCGATGGGGAGTTAGTACCCTATGATCAAGACGGAGATAGGGATGTGCTGAGATGAGTGTTTCAAGATCCAAGATTGGAGATGAGGGTTGGACACATGGTTTGGGATGCCATGACATGGATAGGATTAGCACTACCAGTAGTACAGGTAGGAGTGATCAGTGGGTTCCTCTATCTGGATAGGGTGACATGAGGGTTGTTTGTGGGATGCGGGAGGATGAGCTACTATCCTTGAGAGAGATCTACCACAGACAGGTAGATGAGATCTAGGATCTCGAGCGGGAGAGGGATAGGCTCAAGAGATAGCTAAGGGATACTAAGCGGGAGAGGGATCAGGCTATCTAGTGTTATACAGAGGCTATGATAGCACTAAGGACAAGGAGACAGATAGAAGAGGACACAAGAGCTGGATATACCTATGTTCTATGAGCCAAGGAGGAGATAGGCTACTAGAGAGACCTATACTATGGAGCAGTGCCACTAGAGCAACGGGCTAGGAGCTTCCATAGACCATCACAGACTACGATGACCACTGGAGGGAGAGATAGGAAACAAGTATCAAGCGGTGGGGTCATGGGTCCTCCACCACCACCAAATAGAGGGGATAGGAGAGATGATCCTGGGGTGAGTCCTTCTAGGACTCAGACTCTATCCAGGCAAGCCGGCTCCGAGGGAGGGAGTTCATCATAGCCTTAGAGGACTCCCTATGTATCAGTTTATACCATTTTGTATGATAATGTGGACATGTTCGGGTGGTTGTAGCCATATGTATTTTGACATCATTGTATCATGACACTTATGATTTTTAGATATATATATATATATATATATATATATATATATATATATATATATATATATATATATATATATATATATATATATATATATATATATATATATATATATATATATATATATATATATATATATATATATATATGAGATGATTCATCTTTGCGGTAGCTATATGCATGTGTACCTATGTGATGTATGTTTCTATGTGTTAATGCATGATATGGATACAAATATGTACATGAGGAAATGCAATATTTTTGTTCTTTTATGTTTTATATGTTATGCAAATGCAAATGTGAATGTATGAAATGCAGATGAATATAATAAAGAAAATAACTATTTACATGATGAAAATATAAAATGTGCTAACATGTGTTGTGTGCAGGATGTGATGTGATTGTGATATCTATATGTATGTATGAACTACTTGATATGTGATAATGTAGGCACAACTACATGAAATGCAAATATTTTCAACATGTCACTATACTCAATCATGTGATAGCACGCTACACGGACTCAAGAAGGATGATGGAGGTCAATCAAGAAAGGGGGATGGAAGGTAGAAGATATGAAAGTGAAAGAGCTTCTTGTGCTTTATCATCATTGAGATTTATTATGGCAAAATAGGTTATGACAATCAAGACGTATGTTCGACCCGAAAAGTCATTGTACCTGTTTGCATGGAGATTAGACAGTTACAAACAAGGAATGCCCCAGTTCACACTAGACTCACGGTGTCCTCATATCCTTGGTGAAGTCATAGCATTACTAAGAGACAATCCATAGACAACAAAGAAAAATAGGTGATGATACCCCATCCTCGCCTTTCTAGTCAAAGACATCCTGGAGATAAAATCTCTAGTCAGAGACATCCTAGAAAAGCTAAAAGACATGTCACCAGAAAGATAAAATCAAAAGAAAACCAAGACTTGACACCAACAATCAAATAAGACTTATACAAGTGACAAGAGACATTAAACTTGAGAACTACAGCGAACCATAATGTTGTTTGAATTTGTTGAAAGATTTGATTTATTAAAGCCCATTGTTGCTGTTGTGTCCCATCTGAAACTAACTGAATCCATGAAACTGATACTTTATTACGGAGAAGATGGAACTTTATTGCGGATCTATGATGCAAATGTTGCTTTATTGCGGATTGTGCACAGATGGACTAAAGAAAATTCGAAGAAACTGTACTCCTCTGAGCGTGTGATGCTCTCAGTTCCACACCCATCACTAGACGTAGGATTTTCCTTAGCCATAGATAGGAGCTGATTTATTGTGGATGGAAAGAGGTGAAAAGGAGGGATTATTATGAATGGCTAACCAATCTTGGGTAGATCAATAACAAGCCATGATGGGAGTGGATAAGTTTATTATGGATGGATAGGCAGTGAGTGTGTGCAAAGTGAAAGGATGAAAGTGAATCCTGAAGGAGACAGGAGCAATGTCCCTACACATGGTGTCGCTGACCCAATTTTCACCATGGTGCTTGCCTAGGGTGCCACCGAAGTGGTTTTCACTGTTGGACAATTTTTTTTCTATTTTTCAATTTTTTTAAAAAAAAATTTGTGTCACAAGGTGCCTGTTTGCCAGGTTTTCACCAAGTAACGATTTTTATGCTTATGATTTTTTTTTGTGTTTTTATATTTTTTTTACTTTTTTGTATTTTTGAATTTTTTGATTTTTTTTGTATTTTGAATTTTTTGATTTGTTTTTTTTGTATTTTGAATTTTTTTATTTTTATTTTTTTGTATTTTGATATTAGGATATTCAAACAAGCTATGTGTAACACCTGTGAAGGTGCATGTTGTTGATAGGATCCTATAAAGGTTCACCCTCTGTGGTTGAGAGTTGATATGCACCGGATCCATAGGTTGTTTTGATGATGTAAGGACCAAGCCAATTTGGTTCAAACATTCTCTTCGTCCCTCTGTCTTGCTAATTTTTAGGATTTTCTCTGAGAACTAAGTCACCTACCTCAAATGTGCGAGGCTTGACTTTATGATTGTAATTGTGACTCATTCATTGTTGATTAGCCTTGAGATGATTAAAAGTAGTTTGTCTTCATTCATCCAATAGTTCTAGTTCTTGTAAGTGAGAGACCCTGTATTTTTCATCACTAATAATGTTTTGCAAAGAGACTCGTAAAGAGGGTAACTCGACCTCAATAGGAAAGATAGCTTCAGTGTCGTAGACAAGTGAATAAGGTGTAGCTCTTGTAGGTATGTGGATGCTTGTGTGGTAAGCCCAAAGTGCGGGATCAAGTTGGATATGTCAATTGCGGCCATTGTCATCGACTATCTTTTTTAGGATTTTATGAATTGTATTGTTAGATTCCTCAGCTTGACCATTACCTCAGGGGTAATAAGGTGTGGAGAAATGATGGGTAATATGGAAGCGATCACAAAGTTCACAAACATCTTGATTTTTGAAGGGATGCCCGTTATCGATGATGATGGAAATAGGAATATCCTATTGACAAATGATGTAATTGAGAATGAATATAGCAATTTGTTTTCTAGTGACTTGTGTAAGAGGCATGGCTTTGATCCATTTTGTGAAATACTCTGTAGTAGTGATGATGAATTTATGGCCATTGGATGAAGGAGGGTGAATCTTGCCTATGAGATTGAGTCCCCATTGGCAAAAGGGCCAAGGAGTCCCAATTGGTTGAAGTTTTTGCACTGGCGCATGAATGAGGCCTCCATGAAGTTGATATTTCATACATTTCTTGACAAACCAATATGAGTCTTTTTCCATATTGGGCCTGTAATATCCAGTCTTGATGAATTTCTTGGCTAAGGTAGGACCACTAGAATGTGGACCACATATCCCTTCATGAACTTCGTGTAATGCAATCTGAGCTTCGTCATGTTCTAAACATCTAAGAAGAGTGCCATCTAGACCTTGATGGTATAGGATATTGGCTAAAATAATGTATCGAGAAGATTGGCGAATGAAAATGTGACATTGGTTGTTGGATAAGTAAGGAGGAAGGGTATTATTGTGAAGGTATGTGAAAATGGAAACATATAACTGGGAATCAGGACCAATGACACATATCATCTCAGTAGGAGTGATCTCATATGAGGGAACCAAAAGGTTATCCACCACAAACTCATAGTGGGTTTCATTATGTGGTAGATCGCTCAATGAAGCAATAGTAGCCATAGCATCTGCGGCTCGATTCTGCTCTCTTGGTATCTGCTCAAAATCTAACTTCGTGAAATGTTGTTTCAAGTCGTCCACCATTATTTTGTAAGGCATTAATTTTCATCCCTAGTTTGGTAGTCATCAGTTGCTTGATGAATTACAAGTTGAGAATCCCCAAAAACATGAAGTTCTTGGATCTTCCATTGAAGTACAATCCGTAATCCTATTGTTAATACCTCATATTCTGCCATGTTATTAGTGCAAGGAAATGATAATCAATATGATTTTCGTATGGAATCCCCTTGAGGTATAATGAAGAGGATGCTAGCTCCTACACCATGCTGTGTGTATGAGTCATCAAAGTATAGTTGTGAAGGCTCTATGTGTGATACAGTCAAGATGAATTCATCTAGAAATTCTAAAATTAGAGGAGCATCATCTATCATGGGAGCATCTGCTAATTGATCTTCGATAGCTTGTCCTTTTATTTCTTTTCTATCAAGATATTTAATGTCAAATTCACTTAGAAGAATCACCCATTTGGCTAGGTGACCAGTAAGGGTTACTTTATTGACAAGGTATTTCAATGGATCGATTCTTGTGACCAACTTATTTTTATGAGTTAGCCTGTAGTGTCATAATTTCTATGAAGCAAAGACCACAACAAGACATGCACGCTCAATCAGTGTGTAGTTTAGCTCATATCCCACCAAAGTATGATTGATGTAGTAAACTACCTTTTCTTTGCCCTCAGGAACCTGTTGTGCTAAGAGTGCCCCCAGTGCTTTTGAAGTAGCGGATATGTATAGTAATAGAAGTTGATCTAGAACCGGTGGCATCAAGACTGAAGGATTCAGAAGATATTAACAAAAGGATTTGGGGTCATGGTAGGGTGAGAATGGTTTAGAATCATCAAATGGCATGATGGGAGGAAGTTTCCAGACAATATCATTTATCAACCTCAACATTATAATATGAAAAGACTCAAAAAGAGGAGTTAATTATTTCCTAAAGTATTTGGATATAGGGGTCACACCTGATTTCATGGCTGCCACTTGAGTGTTGATGTTGTCAATTATTTTGATGTCCTTTGTTATGTTTAAACTTCACAAACAATTGTTGAGCACCCTCATTCTTATCTATTGGAGCCATTAAAGAGGATTATTCAAATTGACTCACTTGAAGCTAATAATGATGAAGCACTGTACACAATTGGATAAAAGAAGTAAACTCAGAAAATAGAAGCTAATCTCTAATTTCTTTTTGAAAACTAGCAATAATGCTTGTTTGAAAATCATGATCAGGTACTTGATAAGCGATTTGAGAATGTAAATGTTTATATCTACCAATAAAATTAATCACCTTTTCTTTAACTCCTTACTTACAATGAATCAAATCAATCCAAGTAATTTTAAGGCTATTATTATTTTTAAATTGTTAATGAAAGCATTATCAAATTGTGAAAAGAAGTAATAGAATAAGGAGACAAAGAGCCCAATTGGATAGGGAAATGATCCTCTCATTTATCTCTGGGTTGAGCTTTCTTAATTACAATAGACAACTGCCTACAAATCTCGGCAAGGACAAAACAATCTAAACAAAAACGAGGAATTCTAAAAGGCTCTTCTTCAAAACCTCCTGCCCTTATATAATAGAAGCGAGGAAACTGAACAAAGAAACTACCATATATTTTCACTAAGGCCTGGGCATCTTCAAACATCCTTTTAGAATTTATGTTCTTCAATTCAAAACATAAGTCTCCCAGGAAAGCATTATGCACTGTCCTAAAATCTTGCAATGCATTATCTTTTTGTAGCATGGGGTAAAAGTTGTATAAAGAAACATCCCCTTTAGCAAGTTATCTAGGAATTCCCATTACTTCTATTACACATGCTAGACAATATATTAAATATGAAGACATAAAGAAGTTCTGCTTGAACTTCCTCGCCATGCTCAGTTGTTCCCTCATGGAGTCAGCAATAAGCTCTGCCCAGTCAAGGAACTGCTTTCCTTCCAACACCAGTTGCACATAATAGTAAAACCAGTCATCAAATTTGTAGGGCTTAGTTGAACCTCTAACTCAGTGTAACAACAACATAACATCATGGATATGGGGAAGCATGTGATTTTTGTTGGGATATTTAGGTAACTTGGAGCCACCCCTTTGAGGAACGCTCAACCAATGCTTCGCTATATTATTCTAATGTCCAGTTTTGTCTGCATTGAACTCAATGACTAATTGGGTGGGGGAAAAATTTGAGAACTTATAATTAGTCAATTTGAAAATAGAAGAAATGACTTCCCCATTAATGGAAATGAGGGTTTCACCATTGTCCCTCTTGAGGGTTTCAAAAATAGGGTCATATCTCGCAATGCACTCCCTAACTAATTATGGGCAAGGAATAGCAGGAGGAAGGCTACTGCCTCTACGAGTCCACTACTTAGAATTTATAAACCAAAAGAACCATCAATACCTTTAAACACCCTTTCCTTCAAGACCTCCAAATTCTCTCCTTTCAGCTTTGTGTCACTGACAATGGGTTCTGTGCAAGTGAGACTGAAAATATTTTTGAAAAGGTGCAAAGTGGACTTCATAATTCATAAACAACAACCCTTATTTCTCCCAGCAATTTTATTACGAGAGAAAAATAGCTAAAAATCACTGTAGAAGATAGGAATCAAAACTCACCTTCACAATTGAAACCAATCGAACGACTACGAGTAGACAAACCTTCTATCAAACACTCCGTAGCAATGAAGAACAAGTTTCAAAAATTAATCACTTCTTACATTATAGCAAATGAAGCAAAAAAAATTTAGTTCATTAATTTCGGCTGTCAACTAAAATGTGCTGAGCATTGGGATTTGACATCACACGTGTGTATTGAAAGCATGGCGGCACTTTTGGGATAACCGCCAATTCCCAAAAATATGGTCAGATCTTCATCACACTTAGCAAAAAATGCACCATCATGTCGTTTAGTCCATGGGACCCACATGATTTGAACATGCATGAACAATTTGAACTGACTTGATGAGGGTTTAGGTAGTTCAAAGCGTACGCTGCGCCAAGCAAATTTCCTTTGAAAAGATTAACTTTGTTAATTGCCACTAGCCTTTAGAACTTCATCGAACATGTTGAACATCACTAAACTGTTTGAACTAGGTCAAAATGGTTCATAGTTGGAAAAAAGAGGATATGAAACATCATCCGTGACCATTAAATAGAACTGTTGCAAAACACTTGAGTGAACGTTAGCCTGAAAACATCTTAGAGACAACTTAGAACCTGCGGTACCTAAATGAACATTATGAACTCTTTTCAAGATGGTTTGAGGGGTTCATGAGGTTCAAACAGACCATTGAAACTTAATTCTAAGGATTAAGAGATGATTTACAAGAGGATTAAGGATTGAACCAAGGAATTTTTAACAAGATAAAGACTCAAATAAAATTTTGCAAGGTGACTTACTCTTGTTATGAGGGATGAATGACAAGGTAACATGTATCAAGATAGGTTGATTGTGATATTGACAAAAGGATTTGGGGTCATGGTAAGGTGGGAATGGTTTAGAATCATCAAATGGCATGATGGGAGGAAGTTTCCAAACAATATCATTTATCAACCTCAACATTATAATATGAAAAGACTCAAAAAGAGGAGTTAATTCTTTCCTAAAGTATTTGGATAAAGGGGTCACACCTGATTTCATGGCTACCACTTGAGTGTTGATGTTGTCAATTATCTTGATGTCCTTTGTTGTGTTTAGACTTCACAAACAATTGTTGACCACCCTCATTTTTATCTATTGGAGCCATTAAAGAGGATTATTCAAATTGACTCACTTGAAGCTAATAATTACGAGGCATTGTACACTATTGGATAAAAGAAGTAAACTCAGAAAATAGAAGCTTATCTCTAATTTCTTTTTGAAAATTAGCAATAAGACTTGTTTCAACATCATGATCAGGCACTTGATAAGCAATTTGAGAATGCAAATGTTTATATCTGCCAATAAAATTAATCACTTTTTCTTTAACTCCTTACTTACAATGAATCAAATCAATCCAAGTAATTTTAAGGCTATTATTATTTTAAAATTGTCAATGAAAGCATTATCAAATTGGTGAAAAGAAGTAAAGCATTTTGAGCTTTATGCAGGCTGTCCAAAGCAGGCACATGAGAAAGAACAAGGCTGGAATGGCATCAAGTAAAGTAAAAGGAGGGAAACATTCCTTGGTACCTTATTCATTAATGAAACGAAACTCTTCCAAGCAATAGCCAAAGTTGAAAGTAAATGAAGGAAAATGATTCCAAATTTGAAATCATGATAATCATGATGGTGTAAAACAAGATTTGCCTTCCTCCACATTGGGATGCGTTTTGAGCTTTATGCAGGCTGTCCAAAGCAGGCACATGAGAAAGAAACAAGGCTGGAATGGCATCAAGTAAAGTAAAAGGAGGGAAACATTCCATGAGTATCAGATTTGACAGAAATGATTGAAAGAGAGAAAATGTCTTATAAGATTCTTTCCTACATTATTTCATCTTCCTTCCAAGGTTGGAATGTCGGGCAGAAGGGATTAATGAAACAAAACTCATCCAAGCAATAGCCAAAGTTGAAAGTAAATGAACGAAAATGATTCCAAATTTGCCTTCCATGTATCTCGTGTATTCGTTGCGCAAAATGCTCTATTTTCGAAGCTTTTCTGAATAGAATAACTGCTAAAGTAGATCTTTCGGATGTGAGTCTCTGATATATTTGGGGACATCTTGTTCATAGTTTTTCATAAACTCATAAAACACAAAGGAAACTACCATTTATTTGGAGATATCTTGTTCATAGTTTTTCTCTTTTTGAGATTGTCCAGCTTAATTCAAAGCATGCCCAAGTTGGCAAAAAGAAGTATTTAGAATACTTGTTTAATCCAAATCCTGATAACTCTATATTTATTTGGAGTTTGTCCAAAAAAAATGTATATTGAATTATGTTCTACATAATTTTTGTAAGGAAGTTCCGTAAAAAAACAACTTCCCACACTGATCTTGAGAGGAGGCTCGTGGATTTTTTTTTAATTCAAGGCTTGAAGCTATAGTTTCCAATTGATTTGGCAAGTCATAGTTTCATTGGGTTATACTCGGTGGATAGATTCTTTTTAATTAGTTTATGCATAATGCAATATATTCCTCCATTTCTTAGAATTTTGCAGTGCATGCACTACGAATGGGTATGGCTACATTTTAAGGACATATGTATGCAAATAGTACTCTATATATTGCTAGATGTGGGCTATTAGATAGAGCCATATGAAGCTTTGTATTTTCTTCTACATTCTATACATATTAATACATATATGGGGCTTCCCTCTTTGAAAAGATACTGAAATCAAGAAATATGAGAGTGGTGCATAAATAGCCCCATCAATAAGAGAAATGAAACTTGGGACAATGTATGGACATCCATTGAAACATATATAAAACAAGAGTGTTTTAGAGATTGTGGTTGCAAATGCCTTATGATACATGTATGCATTACAAAATCATAAAATAATGGGTATTTTTATTATATAATGTATTTGAAAATGCTCTAGAAGGCATGTACAAAATGATGTAGCATATGCTTGATATAAAAACATTTAGGTTAAAATCTTTAAGGAAATCAGTCTTTTGGGACATTGTGAGTATAACACCTACATAAAATGAATGCATTGAAAATAATTTTAAACTCCTAGACAAGTAAATTTATTATTTTAGTCTTGTAAATTGTATCCTGATAAAATTCTAAACTCATTTTAGGCTCACTTTGGTGGTTGTGCCTCATGCCCCTTTTTCACATCTTATTGTGCTTAATACATGACTATTTTTGGAAGCCTCGCATAATCTCATGCTCACTAAACTTTATCCCATCTCAAATAGCTATGACTATTGCACCCAACACCATATACCTCGTAGAATAGGCTACCTAACACCATAGTCCAATCAATTTGGGCCCAAATTTGAACTCCTAATAATTAGGAAAACAAGGAGTGGGAAATTTCCCCCTGATGTAAGAATTCTTCAAAATTAAAAGAAAAAATATGTAATTTGTGTATAAATAAAACTCTCTCCCTCATTTAAACTTTTTATCTCCTACATCTAATCAAGTTAGCTTTCCTCTCAAGTCAAAATGAGCATTTAATTAAGAATCTTCAATGCAATTAGGAAGAAATATAAATTCAAGAATTCAAGTTCAATAATCATGATCGAGCTATGTGTTCTTCTATGAATAAAGGTGTGCATTAAAACCTCCCAATAAACATCAAGATTTGTGTGAGGCTTCAACTCAAGGAGTTTCATATCAACATATCATTTGTCAACTGAATTCTTTTCCCAAGGTTTTTAGTATTTCCCCTACCAAAGGTACGCTCTCTTTTATCCAAAATTTTTGTAATGAAAATAGAAATACTTATGCATGGTTTGACTTAGGAAAGACTCTATAGAACCTAATATTTTCCCTCTTTTTGTTATGTAGGTTACAAATCCTATATCCAAAAGTTGTTGAATTTTGTAGAGAAGGCTAAGATATATAGTTCTAGGCTTTCCATAGGTGAAAACCCTATATTTGTGTCAATGTGCATATGTTTCTAATATATTTTGGTTCAAATTCAAAGGGAGTGATCTACAACATGCATCTCGATCGAAAATCTAAAGTTTTAGCTAATAAGAACATCTTCGTGTCTAGGGTGCCAAGCACACTTCACTAATATTTTCACGCTTGGAAGTGCTTGGATTTTAGTGATTGTTTCCATTATTGAGATATCAATCCCTATGACTACATAAATAGGCAATTTTCCTACATACATATCACACATAATGGATATCACTACACAAAATGGTAATTTTATCCATGTTAATAATGGGGATTTTCCTAGATCAATAAATATACTTATATTCTACCTCAACCAATATCCAATTTGTTTCCACAAAACATGCATCAATATATATTTATAATCCACCTCAACCATTCTCCCTTTTATCTATATGAAATTATAATGCTACTCAAAATATAACCCAAAAAAATTGATATAAATTCATTAGACACTATAGCTCAGGCAAAAATTTGACTTCACATTTTCCACCTCCAAAAGCTAGATTTGATCATGTTTTTCTACTCTACAAGATTCCATACTTATAGTTGTAGAACCTATCACCTGGACACAAAAAGAGAAGAATGTTGTTGTGGAATAGGGGTTTTCATGAGTCAAACTCCACATTTGCAATTAACTCTTTTATTGAAAATGAATTTGAAATGTAATGGATCTGTAAAGAATTCCTTTTGAGGGAAAAGGCTACATCTCAATTGAAATGCTAAAATTGAAATCATATACCTTGATAAGTCTAGCTTTAAAGTTTTCATGCAAAGTTGATGTTATCACATAG
This sequence comes from Cryptomeria japonica, assembly GCF_030272615.1. NCBI lineage: Eukaryota > Viridiplantae > Streptophyta > Pinopsida > Cupressales > Cupressaceae > Cryptomeria > Cryptomeria japonica. Next base: position 184,673,654 of record NC_081411.1, on the reverse strand, counting down.
GATGTAAAATGTCTTCATAGAATCTTGAAATCGGATGCCATCTTCGATGCTTGAATCATGAATACTTGACCTCGCCTTCAAAGTCTTAAAGATGTTTGATTTATTTCTCACTTGAAATTTAATTGAATTTGAACTTGAGTCATGTAGAGAGGATAGATGGACTTGTTCAAATGAGGGGCTAAGGATTGATTTTATACCCCACTACATCAAGCATGTTCAGATTTTTGAGAGAGGCTGACATGGGAAGGGAATTCCTGCCCATATTTTGTGACTATTGTCAGGACCAAAAATTAGGCCCCTTTTGTCATGACAATGGCCCTCTGAGTGCCACTATCCTAGGACAGTAGCCTCTAGGGCACCCTCGTCCAGGCAATTAGGTTGCACAAGGGTCCACAAACCAAAAGATGAGTGAATTTTGGAAATTGAAGCCAGTGTGAGTAAAAATGAAGAAGGATCAAGGAACAGAAGGCCCAAACAACAAAGTGAGGCCAAAGTGCGGATAAGAATTGTATAGGAATATAATATACGACACTACATCTACATACCCATCCTTTCATAAACTCAATTTTAAAAACTATTTTTTGATTTATCCTCACACCCTAAATGTTTTGGAATGGATTTGTAATATTTTCCCATGTTTCCACCTAGACTTATTTATCTAGAGGATCGCTAACCTAATCACCTACATGTTTTTCTACACTCTAGCATTTTTTAAATTAAAATTTTATTTATATTATTTATGGATGACTTGGAATGGTACTATTTCTAATATTTTTTTTTTGAATAAAGGGATAAACAATTTATTCAAAATTAGACACAAGAATTACAAAGAGAAACAGAGCCCCAAGGCCCTAGAAATGAACCACAAAACCAGCCCCAGATTAGCTAGCTTCATAACCATCCATGTCCTTAGGAAAAATCTTTTGCAAATCCTTACAGTAATCCATGGAGAGATGCTCCCAACCTTCAACTTTCCAATCACTACCATGTTCCAAGGCCCACCTGACCAAACAATCAGCTGCTCTATTTCATTCACGAGGAAAGTGGATGAAGGACACCTACTCCATTAAAGAACTAATTTGAAGAATCTGCTAAACAATCCCTACCAATTTCCACTAAATCCCACTCACCTTCTGCTCAGTCAACAAGTTAACAATAATTTTTCAATCTGATTCACAAATTACCTTCTTTTGACCCAACTCCCAAGCATGCTCTAGGACATAGAGAATCACAAATCCCTCCATAAAATTATTAGATTGCCATCCTTTATGCATCGAAAAGAGAAAAACCACCTCGCCCATGCTATTCTTGCCAACACCACCAACTCCAGCAGGGCCTGGGTTACCCCTTGAGGAGCCATCGGTGTTAATCTTGATGAACTCATCTTGAGGAGGTATCCACCTTCCCACCCTTTTCACCTTCTTCATAGCATATCTACCTCTCCTGACACAAGCTGAGGCACGAGACAACTCCTGTAGACCAAGCCTACACACAATATCTGCCTCATCTCTACCCAGAGGAAAATTCACCTCACATTTAGCTTCCACCATCACCTGGATCATAACCATGATCCTATTCCAAACTTGTTGAACAAACAATTTGACCTCATGAAAGATCCTCCTATTCCTCTAAAGCCAGATATGTCATAGAATGAAGATGGGCCCAATTTACTAGACAGTCTGGATGAAGGAGGACAAGATAGGAGGTCTGCCCAAACTACTCCAGAACTCCACCAAAGAATCCACATGAACACAAGGATGCTTCCACACCCCCACCAGTAATGCCAAATAAGCAAAGAGAAGGGGCATCTAAAGAACAGGTGTGAGGAATCTTCCTCCCCATTACAACACAAAAAATAAATAAAAGGCTCCAAGAATCCCCACTTGCGGATATTGTCCCAAGTTAGGCATCTATTCAAAGCCAAAGTCCAAGCAAAGCAGTTACACTTTCGCCAGGAAAAATTATTCCACACCTGTTTCCATGAGTGCACCTGTCTACCCTCTATTCTTCGGTTCAACATTTACTGGTATCCACTAGCCACAGTAAAGATGACCTTAGGATTTGGAGACCAAGAAAGCCCATCCCTACCCTTGAGGGAACTACAGTGTCTACTCGCCAAAATGCCATGCAACTCAACACACTCTTCCTCCATCCCAACAATTAGCCAATCATTAGGAGCCTTCCATGGCTCCAAATCTAGCTGCCCAGACCTATAACTAGCCTTGAAGTCACTCACCCTTGACCACCCTACCTCCAAAAACCTCTGGCAGAGATTCTGAATGTTAGAAAACTGATCAAGGATGGGGGGAAATCCATCCCAAGTGTCATTCCAGAAAAGGACCTCTTCCTCCCTCCTACAAATCCAAAATAGACTTGCCTTAATGAGAGAAGCCCCCCTCTTGAGAGTATACTAGATCGTTGAGCCCTTTCCCTCAAGCATTTATCTAGGGATTTCCTCCATCAAGATCCTCTGCATATATTTATTGGCCGAAATCCTAGCCTAGCCTCGGTCCTGCTCAATAGACCACCTCCAGTACAATTTAGTTGCCAAAGCTTCCCCAAATAAAATAGACTTCCTTAAACCAAGCCCCCCCAACTACTTCAAGCTACACACCAAGTCCCAATTGACAAGACTCCATTTGGAATAGGAAAGATTGCTTGCCCATAAGAATTGCCTAGCCAGAGAATCCAAACCCTTCAAGAACCACTTAGGAGCCACATGAAGCATGCATCGATAGATCGGAAGAGCCTGAACCACTGACTAAATCAGTTGAACACTCCCAGCAAAGGATAGCCATTTGTGAGTCTAGTGTTCAACCTTTGAGCGAAATTTATCCAAGATACCCTACCATGACTCCCTAGGAGGGTTACCAAGAGAAATAGGAATACCCAAATAATTCAAGGGAAAAGAACCAACTTGCAATCTCAATATAAGAGAAATCCTCCTTTGAATAGTTCCAGTAGTGTTGAAAAAGAGGATAGAAGATTTATCCTCATTGATCAACTGACCCAAGGCTACAAGATAAACATCCAAAACCTTACGCAGATTAGTAGCTTCTCTGATCCGAGCAAGTCCCATAAGGGTCGTGTCATCCACAAACTGCAAATGAGACTATGGTTGCAAGTCATTACCCCATCTCCAACCCTGAATAATACCCAGACCCACATTATGCTTAATCAGCCTCACCAGACCCTCAGCCAAAGAATGAATAAATAAGGGGAGAGGGGGTCCCCCTAGCGAAGACCCCTAGAAACACCAAATAGCTCAGTATGGTCACCATTGAAAAGCACAGAGAAAGAAGTAGATGTAACACAACTCATAACCCATTGGATCCAATCATTAGCAAAACCAAAAACCCTGAGGATCTTCTGGAGGAAGGACTACCAAACTCTATCATAAGCCTTAGCCATATCCAGCTTGATAAACGTAGCTTTTTCCTTGGAGGTTTCCATAGAATGAATGGTCTCTGTAGAAATGACCATACCATCCAAAATTTGGCGCCCCTTCCACAAACCCACTCTGCTCCTCAGAGATAACATTCCCCAGGCACTTCTTCAACCTATCTACTACTAGCTTAGAGATAATCTTATAAATCACATTGCAAAGAGAGATAGGGAGGAACTGGCCTAACCAGTTGGCCCCATCACACTTGGGGATTAGAGCAATGAAAGTCACATTCAAAGCCTGAAGCATCTACTTATTCCTCTGGGACTCTTGGACTACTTCTAGTAAATCCAGTTTGATAATATCCCAAAACTCTTGAAAGAATTCTACCGGAAACCCATCTGGTCTAGTAGCTTTTCCTTTCCTCATGTGAAAAACAGTCCTCTCAAGTTCTTCCAACAAAATAGGAGCCAAAAGTTGCTCATTCATCTCCCCCGTGACAAGAGAAGGAATGCAAGCAAGAACTTGATTCTCCTCCACCATTTCCCACTGAGAGTCCTCACTGAAGAGGGACCGGAAATACTATAATGTCTCCCTAGAGATCTCTTGCAAGGATAAACACTACACACCTCTATCATTGACTAGAACAGGGATGGAATTTCCATGTTTTCTTGCTTTCACTAAGTTGAAGAAGAAAGCAGTGTTCTTGTCCCCCGCCTCAAGCAATCAATATGAGCTCTCTGTTTCCAGTATATTTCTTCCCTAGGCTCCCTTTCCTCTACCACCTTGATAGTCCTATCTTCCTCCCTAAGCAAGGCCTCAGACAAACCATGCTCTTTGATTTCACTGGTGATGCCATTCAACATAATTTGAGCAACTTTCTTAGCATGAAAAATGTTCCCAAAATGCTGACGGTTCCACTGTTTAAGATGAAACTTAACAAATTGCAGATTCTTGGCAAAAGTGTACATGGGAGTGCCAAAGGCCGGCCTCCCTTTCCTCCACCACTCTACTACAAGAACCTGGAAAGTAGGATCCCGAAGCCACATAAGTTGGAATTTGAATGAAGGAGAGTGAGCGACCCGAGCCGAAGAAGAAACTAGCTTGATGGGCCAGTGATCTGACCCTCTCCAGTCAAGAATCTTAGAACTTTTCGACCACCTCCCACCAATCCAGAAACTAGAAACTAGAAAATGATACAACCTCTCTGCAATCTAATACTCTCCCACCCTCCTATTGTTCCAAGTGAATAAACCATTACCAGGCTTAATGTCAACAAGCTACAATAAAGATATACTATCCTGAAAAAGGAAAGAAGAATGTTCCAACTGCATAACACCCCCCTTCTTTTCACTCAACTCAAGAATGACATTGAAATCTCCCCCCATAATCCAAGGATGAAAAGGGATTAGCCTTCGCATACAATAAATATGAGACCATAAGTTCTTCTTAACCTGAAGATCAATAGGGGCATAGATGTTAGAAAATAAGATGAAATCCCCAATCTCAAGAGTAGAGACAATCCCAAATAACGAAGATCTGGAGACAACCCACCAGACAGGGCAAAACCTTAAAGGGTTCCAAAGATAGGCCAACCCTCCAAAGGAACTAGTTGCCCCAATACACTAACACTCGCCTCACCCCCATAGCTTCGGCACCAGATCCATCATACTCTCCATCAAAATTTTAGTTTCTTGCAAGAATAGGACATCAAGTGAATGATTCCTAATCAAATTCTAAACATCTTTTTGTCTAGGGCCACTATTCAAGCCCATCACATTCCATGAAAGCAGAATCATTTTGGAGGATTGGAAAAGTGAGAATCCAGAGTCTTTACTCACCGTGACTCAACCAAATTCTCCCCCATCAATTTGATCTTATCGAAATCCTTCTTTTTGCCACCTTTGAATTATTCTTTGAAGCACTTTTCTTAATATCTTTCTGATGTAGACCCAAGTGAACGGAGGATTTATTACTTTTACCACTAGCCCATTCCAATTTTAGAGCTAACAGAGAACCCTCCCCCCCGATGAGATTCACCTCCAAACCAGAAGTGAATACCATCTAAACCCCTACTACCTGATCCATCTCCATATGTTGGCTTCCCATGACTTGCTGAGCCTGGGGGAAGCTCTCAATCACTCTTTTTGGAGCCACCCTTGATGCACCCTAGTCCAAAGGGGTTAACCCTGGGTTCACCTCCTACTAGCTAAGGTCATCCAAGGCCTCGAATCTGTCAAAGGTGACCTCCTCTAGTCTCTCTTATAAGGACCTCTTTTGACCGCGATTCTTATTCTTTGTCTTCATTAAGACAAAGCCATCAGTACTCGCAACTTCGACCGACATAGCAACTTTTCCTTTATCCGCCCCATCAAGGCTGTGGGTTGGCGGCTGAGGTTGGCGCACAACTAGTTTATAGGTAGGAGACTTGCGCTGTAAATGACCATACTCATGACACAGATGACACCAAAATAGTAAATTCTCATAATCTAACTATTGAACCTAAGAATAAGAGCCTGCACACATCTCTATAGCATCTGGTAAAGGTTTACTAAGATCAATTTCAACACAGATACGTGCAAAGGTCATAACCTTTCTCCCCATGGTTTGTGTTGAAGATCCCACTAGCTTCCCAAGTAGTGTAGCAATCATCCGAAGCACATCCTCTTGGCAACATTCCACTGGAAAGTGTGGTAAACGAACTCACATTGGAACCCTATTTGGGAGCTCCTTCGAAGGGTTAAACCCCGCATGCCAAGGTTTGATGAACAACTCCACCTAGTTGTAAAAATATGGTCCTCTTTCAAAAACCTTATTTCGATCTTCCATGAAGTTGAAAGTAACCATGAAGTAATTGTTTGCTAGCAGCATAATCTCCATCTCCCCTTTTGGAGCCCAAGTCCTCTGCACCCAGTTTTCCACGAACTGCAAAGAAACCCTTATTCCCAGAAACTTGCAATATAGCGAGTATTTTTAAAAGTACTCAACATCTTCAGCTATCATCTCTAGAGGCATAACCAGCCTCTACCTCTCACTGCATCTCTCCAAACATCCATTACCCTTCATAACCCTAGAGCCACCAACACTACCTGACCCCGACTCTGAGGCAAAAATCTTATTATCAAAAGTCTTGATACTTTGGGATGGGGTTTTTGAACCCACCGTAGCCCAAAAATCCATGACTAGAGGTTCCTTCAAAGTCTCTCCACTAGAACCCAACATTGATCCTCACAAAAAGCCCCACCCCAAAGGTTGAGCAAGGAAACCCGATAATAAAAAAACCACCCCTCCCAAGAACCACTGAGAGGTAGCCTAGATTGCAGCACCCTGCCCCCCTGAAAAGAAAGAGACAAAAGAAAACCGCTACCCCCACAAGCTCCCCTCATGCCGACGCAAAACCAACCGCCTGAACCCTGTATCAGCACCCCTGCCACAACACCCACGCAGCCTCTAGCACAAGGCACGACCGACCAAGAAGCTACCACACCCTACACCTAGCCACTCTGCCCTCCCCACCAAGCGCAAACCCAGAATAGCTCTCATGAGTTAGGGCTCGGATGCCTTAGCTAGAGATCAGTGGCCGCCAAAAAATGCAATGTCATCCAAAAAAGATATACACTCACATTACCTTGATTTTAACTCCCAATCCACTATTTCTAATATTTAATATTATTATTAATTTTCTATTTCTCAAAATATTAGTCCTATCTCTTCTTTGTACATACAAACACAAGCCTAAGTTGAAGTGGTTGCATAAAAAGTCTAACACATACAAGATCTCCTCAATCACTAATGAACTGTAATTTAGACTATGAGAAGAGTCTAATTGAATTTGAATATTCAAACTATCCTACTTCCTATGCCAAGATAGAAAAGTTGGTCTCATTATTGCACTTGCTTATTTGTATCATCTAGATAATTGAGAGGTTGGTATATAAACCAAAAATTAGATTGTTATTATTACTCCATCAAAAAAAGTGAGATATGCTAGTCATTTTCTTGTGCACAAATGACACAATGGATAGGGAACTCTTGAATCCTCATTCTAAATAACTTTAAAAAAAATATGTTTAAAGATATATGATTCTCATCCACTACAACAAAAAATTAATATATATTTTTCAATTTCTTATTTTCATTTTACATATTTAAATTAAACTTATATACCTGTTACAACCTTTTTAACAAACACCTCCTCTATTATATACTTAATATTTAATAATTAGTATTATATATCGTAATGATTTCTAATTAAAAAAAACTAAAACATCTAATGAAACTAACTGTTTGAGAAAAAGTGGTTTAACATTAAACATTTTTTCACCTTACTAAACATACCCATCATCACAGTCAGCACAAATCAATCCTTCATTTAAGGCAGGCCAAATCTTATAGTTGGTTCCTTGTTCATATGTGTTGGATTTTGCCAAGATCAAGGGCACAATGAAAAGCATAAAAGAGACAATAGAATGACAAGAACAAACTGTATTCTCATCAATATAAAAATGATCAACTGGATTAACCAATACAATGAATAGAGGCCTGCTTATATAGGCAAGGCCATATGGATGTATGAGCACACAAATATGACAAGTGGCTCAATGAGAAACAAGGGTAGGTAGGAAATAGGTGTGGGTAGGTAGGAGAAATAATATAATATTCCACATGAGGTGGATCACCCACCGAAGGTGGAATTATCACTCCACAATAAGTGGATATGATAGTGTAATAACAAGATCAACACCATAAGAGGTGGAATTTCTCCTACACACACTATCCCAATGAGGCACAAACACCCAAGTGTCTCATATCCAAACTACTATGTAATGCATTATCCTAAGTAAACTTAAGTAAGTGTAATAATATCCATGATGAATAATTATTTACACCAACACCCCCCCTTAAGTGCAACTTAGGGGAATGCACTTAAGTCTACAATGCAACTAAGCAAGATGGGTCCCGGCTACGAGGCCATGATAGGTACCCATGTACAACATGCAAATGCAAGCAAAACAATGCAATGCAATCTCTCACAACCGGAGAAAAGGAGAAAACCCAGTGGGAAAAAAACTCCCCCCCAAAAGAGAGATGAATGTACAAAAGAATCTCAAGGAAGAAGGACAAAACCTCAAAGAGGAAAAAGTCCCCCCCATAAGAGATGAAGGAGAAATCAGCTGACCCCCCCTAATGACACATCCCGCACCCCCAAGAGAGCTCGCAACTGCTGGAACTTACTCTCGGTGAAAGGTTTGGTGAATATGTCAGCAACCTGCTCTGCTGTAGAACAATACTGTAAATCAATGACCTGCTCCTGGATGAGCTCTCGGATATAGTGCATATGAATCTCGATGTGTTTGGTCCGCTGGTGCTGGACCGGGTTCTTCGAGATGGCAATGGCACTCTGATTGTCGCAATATAAGACTGTCGGCCGTGGAGTAGTGAACCCAAACTCTATGAGAATCTGCTGGAGCCAAATGGTCTCAGTCGCTGCGTTAACAGCGCCTCGATACTCAACCTCAGTCGAAGAGAGAGCAATAGCATGTTGCTTCTTGCTCTGCCAACAAATGGGGCCCGAACCAAGGTGAAAACTGTAACCAGAAGTAGACTTACGATCAACTAGATCGCCAGCCCAATCGGAGTCTGTGTAACCAACCAAGCGAAGTCCTGTGCCTGCTGCATAGTGAATCCCATAGTGATGTGTACCCTGGATGTAATGTAGAATGCGTTTGGCGGCTTTCCAATGAAGCTCATGTGGTTCCTGCATGAAGCGGGAAACCATGCCAACTGCAAATGAAATATCAGGGCGTGTATGAGTCAAGTAGATGAGACTACCCACAAGCTGACGATACAAAGTGGCATCAACTAGTGGAGAAGAACACTGAGCCTCAAGCTTGACTCCTGAAAGAAAGGGAGTCGGGGTAGGCTTACAATCAGCCATATGAAAGCGTGCAAGTAGATCAAGAGCATACTTGGGCTGCGATAGAGTAATCCCGGAAGATGACTGTGAAATCTCAATCCCGAGAAAGTAGTGCAAAAGACCCAAGTCAGTCATAGAAAATCTGTCATGCAAAGCAGATTTGACCCTGCTAATGATGGATGCAGTACTCCCTGTAATGATCAAGTCATCAACATAGAGTACTAGTATCAAGTGAGAGTCATCCTGTCGCAAAATGTAGACATTCGGATCAGAATGACACCTGGTGAAACCTGCAGAGAGTAGAAAGGAATCCATCTTGGCATACCAAGCCCTGGGGGCCTGCTTAAGGCCATAGATAGATTTCCTCAATCTGCAAACCAAAGAGTATCCTGGATGAAACCCTGTGGCTGCTCCATATAAATCTCCTCATCTAGATCACCATGAAGAAAGGCACTCTTCACATCCATCTGATGTACAGCCCAACCATGAGCTGCAGCTATAGCAAGTGTCAAACGAATGGAGTTCATCTTAGCTACGGGTGCAAAGGTCTCAGTATAGTCAACACCTGCAACCTGCGAGAAACCTTTGGCGACAAGCCGAGCCTTATACTTATCCACACTACCATCCGCTGCAAACTTGGTCCGATAGATCCACTTACATCGAACCATCTTTCTCCCCTTAGGGAGATGTACTAGATCCCATGTGTTGTTCCTCATTAAGGAACTATACTCTTCCTCCATAGCTTGGTCCCACTCAGGAACCCCTGATGCTTCCCTGAATGTCTGTGGATCGGAAGCGGTAGCAATAAATGCATGTGGATGATCCTGATGTTGTGATCGTGTTCTCCGTGTATCCAAAGGATCCCCGACAAGAGAACCCGCGGACTCAAGTGTCTGTCGAGCCCAACGAGGTCTAGGTGGAGGTGGAGAATGAGGCACCTCAACTACAAATGGACCCTGCGGAGGTGTAACCCTGCGAGTCGGAGTTGAGGGAGTCTCATCATCTGAATCACTAACATCACCATCCACAATGGAGGAAGGTGGAGGAGGTAGAGAGGCTAAGCTAGGAGAGCTTTCCTCAAAGTGAACACTCCTCTCAATGAATACCTCATGTGTCTCTGGATCCATCAATCTGTATGCCTTAACACCCTCAGGATATCCAACAAATATGCAAGGCCGACTCTGTGGTTCCAATGCCTTGCGTTTCTGTGGCGGAATGCGAGCCCATGCTGGACACCCAAAGACTCTGAAATGTCTCACAATCAGTTTCCTACCAACCCAAGCTTCAAAAGGAGTAATACCTTGTAAAGCTTTGTGAGGAACCCGATTCTGGATGTGTGTGGCACAACTGATAGCCTCTGCCCAAAAAGCGGGATCAAGAGAACGTGCATGAATCATACAGCTAGCCATTTCTTTGAGAGTTCGATTCTTGCGTTCTGCAACCCCATTCTGCTGTGGAGTGTATGCAACAGAATGCTGAAGATCAATTCCCTCAAATGTACAAAAGTCCTCAAGTCTCTTGTTCACATATTCCCTGCCATTATCTGTACGAAGAATCTTGATTACTTTCCCTGATTGCTTTTCCACACGAGCCTTGAAGTCCTGAAATCTGTCAAATACTTCACTCTTATGAATGAGAAAGTAGACCCAAGTGAAGCGGGAGTAGTCATCAATGAAGGTAAGAACATAGCGGGCCTTACTAAATGAAGGTGCTAGAAATGGACCTGCTACATCACTGTGAACAAGTTGAAGAACTTCCAAAGCTCTCCAAGTTTTCTCTTTATCAAATTTCTCTTCGGGATGCTTGCCCATGGAACAACCTGAACATACACCCTCTGAAAAGCTGATTCGAGGAAGACCTGTGACCATGTCTTTAGTGCTGAGCTGCTGAAGATAGCGGTAGTTGAGGTGACCAAACCGCTCATGCCATAGCTTACTTTCTGAATTTGAATGAGTAAGCAAGGCCCTAGAAGGTGAACGTGGCACAAAGTGGGAAAATGAGTAAAGCCTTGAGTTGTCATTGACTTGTCCCACTGCTACCAAGGCATCATCATCAAGTTCTTTTACCACAACTGAATCTGGTGTAAACTCAACCTTTTTCCCATTCCCATAGTGAGTGATTTGGTAGATGGAGAGAAGGTTAGTAGACAAGTTAGGAACATAGAGAACATTCTCAAATGTTCCATCATCCATGTCAACTGAACCTTTCCCTTCAACCTCTACTTGTGTATCATCACCTATGTAAATGTGAGGTACCTTAGATGGCTCTAATGAAGAAAACTGCTCCTTTGTAGAACCCATGTGATAGGAGGCACCCGAGTCAAGTATCCATTGCTGTGAAGAACCTGTTTTAGCCACAAATGCTTGCCCTTTTCCTTTTGACTGTGAGGAGGAAGAAGATGAATCCTTCTTTGTGTAGGCGGATGGCAAGTTGATGTTGTTTTTCTTGAGAAGATTGGTTAACTCATCAACTTGCTTTGCGTGGCATCGATGCTCATCATGACCATACTTTTTGCAATATGCACAAGTTGGTTTATCCTTCTTAGGTGTTGTCCCCTTCTTGGAAGAGGATTGTTGATTGCCTTGTGATGGAGAGGATGATTGTCCCTTTTCTTGTTGTGGTTGAGACTTAGATTGCTTCTTCTTCTTGTTGGAATTTTTGCCTTGACTTCCTTGATTTCCTTGATTTGCTACCAAAGCCTTGGACTTTGAAGACTTGAGAAGCCCCATGTTCAACAACTTGGATTGTTCCAATATCAACATTTCTGTGAAAGCTTCAAAAGAAGGCATAACATAAGAACTCCCCACTGTCAAACGATGAGTTTGGAAGCTTGATACAAATGCTGCATATTCTGGTGCAAGCTTGTCCAACAAGTTGAATATCAATTGAGCATCCTTTTTGTCTATTCCACAATCCTTTAGCTTTGCTCTTAGCTCATTTGCTTTGGTTACATAATCTTGGATTGTATCAAAATTCTTGGGATCTAAGTTGGTGAGCTCATTATCAATTTGATAGCCTCTGATTTCATCAACTTGTCCATACAATTTTTGAAACATATCCCAAGCCTCTTTAATTGTTTTACACTTCTCAATGTGGAAAATGAGGTCATCTGATACATACTTGCGTAAGGTTCCAAGAGCCATGCAATTCTTAGTGAGCCATTCTAAGTGAGCATTTGGATCAGCCTTAGGATCAGGTGGTGCTGTTATTGTTCCATCTATGTAGTGTGTGAGACCCTTTTCCATTAGTTTACTCCATACTTTAATTTTCCATGATGCATAATTATGTGGAGTTAATGGTGGAAACTTATTAGGACTCATTGCAACAAGAATGGAAAGAGTACAAAAGAGGCACAATCACACAAGACACCCCCCCAAATTCACTCAATCAAAGAACCCCCCCAAATGTGATGATTTTGGCACTTTATAAGTAGTGCGTATACAATGGGCCACTTGCAAAAAATGGCAAAGTGGACTTCTGATTTACAATTTTACAATTGCCTCAAGAAGGCCAAAAGAGACTCAACTGAAAATGCAAGAGATCTAACTAAGATCCAAGCAATTTACAAGTACCTAATAGGCCAAATAAGACCAATATCTGAAAGTACAATTTTCACTTAAAATCTCTGAAATCTGATCATAGATTCTGAAAGTAGACGAAAAAATAAGCACTTTCAAAAAAAAATGGCACCTGAAAAGGAGGTCGTATGAGCTCAAACGAGGCCTTTGAAGTTGCAGAATTGAGGATTGGACAGGTACAGCTGAGAGAATCCGCAAATTCCGAAAAACCTGTGCATCAAAATCAGAAAATAACCACACCACTGCGAAGATCACGAAATTTTAGCCCATTTCAAAAAAAATTGCACCAAAAAAGGAGCAAAAATGAGCAAGATATGGCCTTCCAAAGTTGGACTGCAAAACTGAAAAGCCCAATGGAGAGGGGTTTTAAAATTTTCAAAAAATGCTGATGTGGCGCTGACGTCAGCAAAACACTGTGTTAAATTTGACGGCCGTATGACCGTCACGAAAACTTCGCTGCCTGGCTGACTGGGCGTCCGTACTGTACGGACGGATGACTCGGCCTGCTGACTGTACAGTCCGTACTGTACGGAAATGATGAGTGTGCAGGCTGATGTGTGCGTCCGTACTGCTGACTGTGCGTACCGTTGCCTGCGTGTCCGGATGATGTGTCAGACGCGTGGCGGGTTCTGTGCTCGGACGGCTGCCAGAGGCGAGTTCATGGGTGCCGGAGCAGGTGTCGTGTGGGGGCTTCCGGCAGTGACACGGCGGAACACGGTGGCAGAAGGAGAGATGGTGGCTCCGGGAGCTGCAGGAACAGGTGGCGCCGGGAGTTGCCGGGAGAGGTTGCTGCAGACGGCTGGGCGCCGGAACAGAGGACGAGGGAGGCGCTGGCGCGGCAGACGGAGCGGTGTACGGAGTCCGGGTCTGTGGCAATTGTGACCTGCGAACCTGCAGGTACGGCAAGCACGGGGGGGGTCTTCGGACCCCCCAAAAAAATTCCCCTTTTTTTTTTGAAAAAATATTTTGGGTTCGGATTTTTTGATATATTTTCAATTTTTTTTTTTGATTTTTTTTTTTTGATTTTCAAAACAATATTCAGAAAAACAAAAAATATATTTTTTTTTTGAAAAAATATATAAAAAATCGAAAATCCGTACGATATAGCCAAATTGGGAAAAAAAAATTTCCTCACCAAAATAGGTCGACTTTATAGTCAAAATTTATGGAAATGGCCTCCCGGATTCAACGGTGATGTCCAAATCGCTGTAAGATGCCTCCAAAAAATGAAGATCCCCAAATCCGAAAATAGAAGCCTTCCACGATGTCTCCAAAAACTGATCAACGAAGCCCCAATAGCTCTGATACCATGTTGGATTTTGCCAAGATCAAGGGCACAATGAAAAGCATAAAAGAGACAATAGAATGACAAGAACAAACTGTATTCTCATCAATATAAAAATGATCAACTGGATTAACCAATACAATGAATAGAGGCCTGCTTATATAGGCAAGGCCATATGGATGTATGAGCACACAAATATGACAAGTGGCTCAATGAGAAACAAGGGTAGGTAGGAAATAGGTGTGGGTAGGTAGGAGAAATAATATAATATTCCACATGAGGTGGATCACCCACCGAAGGTGGAATTATCACTCCACAATAAGTGGATATGATAGTGTAATAACAAGATCAACACCATAAGAGGTGGAATTTCTCCTACACACACTATCCCAATGAGGCACAAACACCCAAGTGTCTCATATCCAAACTACTATGTAATGCATTATCCTAAGTAAACTTAAGTAAGTGTAATAATATCCATGATGAATAATTATTTACACCAACAATATGGAAAAAAAAATTGAATGGATACAGCCACTGCTATGGTCACAGTTCCTTTGCCCGTCGCTGTTAGACCTCGTGATCCCAGGCTCCTCGATGCTTGTCTGGTGAGAGAGACGATGCATGGAGGCGTCGCTCAACTTCTCCTCTGCGTTGTGGCTCTGCCTCAAGGTGGCCTTCTGCTACTCTTGTGACTTTTGCTCCTCCTACTCGTGATGGCTCTGGGTGGCCTTCTGCCACCCCTTCCAAGTTTCCTCGTCTGGCCATGGTGATTTCGCCTCCTAGATAGGAGGAAGGAGAAATTGACAAAGATCCTGAAGATGGGTGGTCCGTGCTGGACTCGACTTCTGACCCCGCTGATGTTTGGGGCTAGAAAGATTATCTTGATCCTCCTCCCTTGGGTGCCTTTGTTTTGGCTTCTTGAGGATTTTTTTTAATGAATAGCTTTGTTTTTTGATTTTGGCCGTTGGCTGTGTGACTCTCACGGGGTGATCCTCTATCCCCCGACATATTTTGTGAATATGTACTTTAATATTTTTAATTAATAGAGAAGGCCTATTCATCAAAAAAAAAAAGATCACATTAAAGATATAATTAAACATCATACAATGTTCCTCAACCGACATCAAAATATGTTTAATAAAGATAACTTCTCCATCAACATTTACGCTTTATTCTTAGACAACTTGTTTTTTTTATTTTAAGTAGTGTAATATCTTACGCTTTATTCATTTTCATTAATGCAAGGTAGTTGTGGGGATGAAATTTATTAATGTAAGGTATCATGATTTTTTCATGAATATATATATTAGATTATATATAAAGTGGAGATATATCATAGCTTTAATTTTTTTATTTATTCTACTTAAATAATATTTAATTTATCACATTACAAATATAAGTCTCCATATTTCTAGACTTACTTTCACTCACAATTGAAACCTATCAAAAATAAAATTAATAAATATTTACTAATTTATAATTTTAATAATTTTTATTAATTATTTAAAAAAATAAATATCAAATAATATTCTAAATTTAAATAATGTAAATTTAATAAATTTAATTTTTCTTATTGAAGAAAAGCTCAAATTAAAATTTTGTAAATTAATTTATTAAATTAAGTTATTGAATTAAGTTTTAAAATTAAATAAATTAAGTTATGTTAAAATTATTAATTTATTAAAACTTTAATCAAGTCATCATCATAGTTGATTGCAATTGATTCATAAGGTTAATATAAGTTTAAATCTAAATCTATATTATGATGGTATTCATAAGTGATCCCTAACACTAACGGTAACCCTAAGTAAACTTTAATTAAAACAAAAGCACTATAAAATTATTATTCTAATCGAACCCTATCCCTAACCCTCATAAAATTATTAAAAGTTAATTGTAATTGAATCAGACTAATTTCTAAGTTTAATTAAGTCTAACCCTAACTATAAACACTAATTTTATTTGGTTTAGATTTAGTCTTTAATTTGGTTTAGGGTTAAGATTTAATTTGTCATTGTATTAGGTTTCAATTTGGTTTAGGATTTAAGGTTATCATTGAACTTTTTCTAGGGTTTATTTGGCCTTTGGGAAGGGGTAAGATTCAATTTGATCCATTATCTAATTAGGTTTAGGGTTAAGCTTCAATTTGAATTCACGTTTAGTGATAAGGTTATGCTTCAATTACTTTTAGTGTTAGGGTTCAATTTGGTTTAGTGTTATGGTCAAGTTACATAAAATATTAGAGCTAGGGTTTGTATTAAAAGAGTAAAATTAGGGTTATCTTCAAATTGTTTTAATGATAGGGCTAGGGTACATTTTTGTTTAGGTTTAATTGTTTAATTAAGTTAAAGGTTAAAGTGTAATTTCATTTAGTGTTATAGTTCTATTTGTTTTAGTGTTGGGGTTAGATTTAGGGTACAATTTGGTCTAGGGTTAGGGTAATATTTGGTTTAGGATTTATGGTCACTTTAATGTAGAGTTGGAGTTTATTTTGATTTCATGTTTTATTATGTTTAAGGTTACAATTCAATTTTGTACAATTTTAGGTTAGGGTTAAATTTGGTTAAGGGTCTAGGTTAAGGAACAATTTATTTTAGTGTTAGGGTATACTTTATTGTAGTGTTAAATTAGGTTTAGGGATATATTTTAATTCAATTTGTAATGTTAGGGTTAGAATTTAATTAGGTTTATTCTTATAAATTTTGATTTATTAGGATTAGTCTTCTAGGTAGGGTTTGATTTGGTTTCTAATGATATGGATAGGGCTTTATTTGATCTAGGGTTGAGATAAGTTTGAATTTCATCTAGTATTCTATTAGGTTTAGAGTTAGATTTCAATTTTGTCTTTGGTCTACTATTAAAGTTATGGCTCAATAAATTTAGGGTTAGTAGTCAATTTAGTTTAGTGTTCAACTATTATTAGGGTTATAAATTAATTTGGTCCATTGTTAAATTAGGTTGAGGGTTAGTGATCAATTTGATTTAGTGTTTGGCTCCAATTTGCGTTATTGTTTAATTAAGTTTAGGGTTATGTTATGATTTATTTTCTTGTGTTAGGAATAAATTTCAATTATATTCAGCTCTATAGATAGGGCTTAATTAGGTTCACAATTAGGGTTCAATATGGCTTAACAATAATTTTAGTGTTTTATATTTCCTATGGTTAGCGTAAGGTTCAATTTGATCTATTATTCAATTAGGTTTAGGGTAAGGGTCCAATATGGATTCAAGTTACTGCCAATGTTATGCTTCAATTAATTTTAGGATTAGGGTTTACTTTGGTTTAGAGTTAGGGTCAAGTTACATATAAATTTAGAGTTAGTTTAAAACTAAAAGACTAAATCTAATATAGTAAGTGTCAGGGTTCATTTTGGTTTATGGTTTAATTCAGTTTGGTGTTATTGTTCAATCTAGTTTACTGTTCAATTAGGTTTATGATTAGGGATCAATTTGGTTTAGTGTTCAATTGTAGGTCAATGGATAGGGTTCAATTTGGTTTAGTGTTAGGGTTAAGATTACATTTGGCTTAGGTTAGGGTTTGATTTGTTTTAGTAGTAGGGTTAGGGTACAATTTAGTTTAGGTTTAATATTGCACCCAGATTAATGGCTAAGGTTCAATTTCATTTACGGTTAGAGTTTGATTTGGTTTATTATTATGTTTAGGTTTAGGGTTCAATTTGGATTCAATTTTAGTGATAAATTTATGGTTTAATTAGTTTTAGGGTTAGGGTTCAATTTGGTCAAGGATTTATGTTCACTTTGGTTTAGGGTTAGGGTATAATTTGGTTTAAGAATTATATTCACTTGGATGTAGGGTTAGAGTTTAATTTGATTTCATGTTTTATTATGTTTAAGGTTATGATTCAATGTTGTATAATGTTAGGTTGGGGTTAAATTTCCTTATCGGTCAAGGTAAAGGATCAATTTATTTTAGTGTTAGGGTATACTTTATTGTCATTTTTAGTTAGGTTTCGGGGTATGGTTTAATTCAATTTATAATGTCAAGGTTGGGTTTAATTACGTTTATTTTTATAGATTGTGTTTGATTAGGTTTAACCTTATAAATAGGGTTTAATTTGATTTCTAATGATATGGTTAGGGATTGATTTGGTCTAGGGTTCCAATAAGTTTCAATTTGGTGTACTATTAAATTATGTTTAGAGTTAGAATTCAATTTGAGCTTTGGTCTAGTATTAAGGTTATGCTTCAATTAATTTAGGGTTAGGGATAAATTTACTTTAGTGTTTAATTAGTATTAGGGTTAGAAATTAGTTTTGTCCGATGTTAAATTAGGTAGAGGGTTAGTGTTCAATTTGATTTAGTGTTTGGCTCCAATTTGCGTTATTGTTTAATTAAGTGTAGGGTTATGATTTGATTTATTTTTTAGTATTAGGAATATATATAAATTATGTTTTGTTTTGTAGATAGGGTTTAACATGGGTAAATAATAGGTTCAATATTTTATTTTACCTGGGTTAGGATAAGGTTCAATTTGATCATCTATTCAATTAGGTTTAGGTTTAGCGTTCAATATGGATTCAAGTTATTGATAATGGTTTACTTTGGTTTAGAGTTATTATTCAATTTAGGCTACTATTCAATTAGATTTATAATTAGGATTTAATTTAGTTTGGGTTTTAGGATACAATTTGGTTTAGTCTTATAATTAAGATTACATTTCACTTAGGTTAAAACCTTACGCTTTACTCATTTCCATTAATGCAAGGTATTTGTGGTGATGGAACTTATTAATGTAAGGTATTAAGATTTTTCCATGAATGTAAATTTATTAAGTACATTATTTTTTTCTTTCGATATAGTAATACAATAGAAATAAAATTAATAAATAAATAAAATCTGATATATTTTCATAAAGTTTTAATATTTTAATTATTGTTAAGATTTTTACTAGTTTTTAATATTGACCAAAAATTTTATAAGAATAAAACTTCTTAATGAAAGATTTTGATTATTAAATAAATTATCAAGCATATTTTTTAAAAATATTTGTTTGATTATTTTTATTTTATTTATTTGTATTTTGATTTCTTTTTATTTTTTTAGGTTAATGGAAATTTTTTCTATTAAATTAAGATGTCAAACATTTTTCTTTAGTACACTGAAGGCATTCCCTATATGAGATTTACAAGCTCAATTAGATGATCCACGGTTCATATCATCTTAGAGGCTTGCAGGACAATTAAAACGTTTGCAACCATTAGATGGAAAAACAACATAAATACCACAAAAAAATGTTTAACTTAGATTTTTTTTATAAACAATTTCATTTGATAAAATACAATATTTTTTTATAATTAGATACATAAATTTTTATTTTTATTTTTATAAATTTATTTTCTTGTTTTAAAACTATTTTTTAAAAATAAAATAGAAGGTTTTTTAGAGAATATATATCTTTTTGATATTTGATATATTGAATTTTATTCAATTTACTAATCATTTAAAATTTCTAATATGAAATGATTTGCATAAAAAAAAAAAAAAATAGAATTGATTGTTAGTTTTAAATCTAGATTTTAGTCTTTAACTTATTCTAAAATTATAATTAGTCATTGTTGATTTGTTTTTTAATAGAAATTTAATTCAATTTAATTTAGTTGTATTAGATAATTAATATTTATAAATTTTCAAAATGACAATTTATTATAATTTTAGAGTTAACTGTAAGCTTAAAAAAAATTGTACTGATTTGATTAATAATTTTAGATCCAATAGTACTTAATCCCACATTGCAATGGAACTGTACTTTAAAAAACCTGAAACATGTATTATTAATGTCAAATTAATAATAATCATAACCATAACCCTTATAATCGTTAATTATAGTTTAATTCTAGCCCAAGGTGCACACATGACCAATTCAAAAAGAAAAAACCATAATTATAGTTAATTTATTAAATGCAATACAATATCTAAAGATCTAATCTAAAAAATATGAGAACATACCCTAACTAACTACACCATGCATCATTTTAGATATGATAAATTCTAAGGTTAATATTTGGATTGTGATTCAATTAATGTTAATAATGTTTGTTATCTATTAATTACATTTTTTAGGTACATATTTTATTAATATTTTAGATCTAATAAATTAGCAAAAAATATTTGTATTTTTATTTAATTATATTTCAATTAAAAATATTTATTATTTACTATTAATTTTTTTTAATTATTATTTGTACTAATATTTGGATTTTCATATATTTTTACTTTGCATTTAGTTTATTCTATTTTAATTTTAATTTTAGATTTAAGTTTGAAATTTATTTTTAATTATTTATTTTATTAAAATTTTAATTTATTCTAGAAAAGTCATATTTTGAATTATGCTTTTAATTTATATAATACATTTAATTTATTCTTCCATCTCTCTCTATCTCTTTGTTTACCCTCTTCTTCTTCATCTCTCTCTCTCTCTCTCTCTCTCTCTCTCTCTCTCTCTCTCTCTCTCTCTCTCTCTCTCTCACACACACACACACACACACATCTATCTCTTCCATAATGCCTATCTCTATCACTACCTCTTTCTGTCATTATCTCTCCCTATCCATACCTCTCCCTCTCTCTCCTCTCTATATCTCTTTATTTCTCTATTCTCTATCTATTTATCTCTCTAAATCTTGTTCACACACTCCTTTTTACTCCTCTCAATATCTCTCACACTTATCCACACATTCCTTGTTTCTCCCTTTCTATCTCTATCTCTCCTCCTTCTCTCTTCTTCTCTCTATTACCTCCTTTATCTATGGCTTGCTCCCTCTAGCTCTATCTCCCCATCTCTTCCTCTCCTCTCCATCTATATCTCATTATCTCTATATTTCTTTTTTTACTCATGTTTGAATCTCTATTGTTTATGGTGAAAATGGATACAACAATGTTGAAAGACTAAATGAATTCAACCACAAAACCCTAGCCTAACAAGAACAAAGATCCACCATAACACATGAAGATTACCTAAGACAATGCAAATCAAATGAAATCACAAAGATTATACCATCACATGTCCAATAGGGTTTGGATCTCCATTCTTCCTATCTCTATTGATCCTGCTTGATATATTTGCGCTCAGATTTTATGTGTACATAAGAGCTCAACAAAGAACAAAAATGTGGTTGCAAGAAGGCTTGATCGCATATGCAAGTTTGAAAGCGTAATATAGTTGAGAAGTCAACTGATCAGGGTTGATAATGAAGGAATCATCTCCTTATATAGAAGACACTATATGAAATGGAGGGATAATATTGAGAGGTGTAAAAGATAAATGGTTGGCTATGATTAGAGGGTAGGTAGAGGAAATAAGAAAATAATGAGAGGGTAGGTAGTGTAGGAATTAAGAGATGAATGACATGTGTCATAGGTGGAAAAGGATAATGAATTAATTAAATAAATAAAGATTTATTTAATTAATAGAAGAAGTGGGATCAATTAAATAAATAAGATATTTATTTAATTTAGAAAAAGGATAATTTAAATAAATAAAAGTATTTATTTAAATGAAAAATAAGGCTAGAAGAGGATAAATGAATTAATTAAACAAATAAAGATTTAATTAATTAATAGAAGAATTAGGCTTAAAATAATTAAATAAATAAAGATATTTAATTAATTAGACATGACAATTTTAGGTGTCTACATTTTGCCCCTATTTGAGACAATGCAGCTTGTTGTGTTGTTTCAAAGAAGATAAGATGAATTGATACAAAGTTGCCCCAAGATGGGAATGATATGCCCGCTCAAGAGATTGGATGAAAATGTTTGGAACAGATCGCAAACAATCTCTTGATAAGAAAGAAAGGATAAAATGGACTAACCGGATAGGATGGAGTGACAAAGTCACGGGATAAAGAAGACTGGCTCGAGAGAGTAGGGTTAGGGTAGTCTATAAGATAGACTATGAGGGAACACATCCTCATTGTCATCCACACATCCAAGAGATTAGAGTGTAGAGAGAGCAGAGAGCAATCAGTAGTGATGGCTTTGGTGCATAGACTCGACTGTGTTTCACCGATTTTAGAGGCCAACAGATGTAGGAGAGCCGGTAAGTAACACAAAACCTCCTTGTACCTTGCCGCATTAATTGTTGTGATAAATGCATGCTAGGTATTGCAATAAATGCATATTAGGTAGGTCTACAAAAATGTCAAGTGGGAGTAAAAACATTAAGGCGTGTCTATGTTGGTGCCAAGCGCATCTAGGTAGGCTAGGTGCATTTGTGTCATGAATGCGCATTTATGTCTTCAAGGCCGAATCGATAGTATGTGATAAACATACGTTGTTGATTGGATAAGCTGCTGAGAGGATACACTCAAGTAGGTCCTCTAAGGAAGACTAGAATAGCAGATAGGGCTAGGATTGACGATTCTATGATAGAACATACATTTCCAATCAAGAAACTACTCAAGAGGATATACTCAAGCAGAGGCCCTAGGATAGGATAGAACAAGGCACTTTGTGATGAATAGAAAATACCAAAATGTAGTACTTTGTGATGAACAGGGAGTACTAAAAAGGGTAGCACTTTGTGATGAATAGGGAGTGCAAAAACGTAGTACTTTGTGATGAACAGGGAGTACCAATAGGATAAAAAGCAACACTTTGTGATCAATAGGGTGTGCCACTAGGATAGAGTGCCATATGATAGATATAAGCACTAGGATAAAAAGCAGCATTTTGTGATGAATAGGGAATGCCACTTTGACTGACACAGTTGATTTGCTTGACTGTAGGAGTACCTACCTATGCTAGAGTCACGGGAGAGATTCGCATCAACTTAGAGTTTGTGAGCAGAGCTGACAGTCAAGGAGAGAGCCACAGTTTAGGCTATGGGCCTGCAACATATTCTATATGTGCCTGAGTTTCGGGTGAACATGGGATTGCTGACTGTGCTGGCTAAGAGATGGCACTCAAAGACTTGTAGTTTTCATTTGCCGATGGGTGAGATGATGGTCACCTTAGAGGATGTGTATAAGATACTGTAGATACTAATCGATGGGGTGTTAGTACCCTACGATTGAAACAGAGATAGGGATGCACTGAGATGAGTGTTTCAGGATCCAAGATTGGAGATGAGGGTTGGACACATGGTTTGGGATGCCATGACACAAATAGGATTAGCACTACCAGTAGTACAGGTAGGAGTGATCAGTGGGTTCCTCTGTCTGCATAGGGTGACACGAGGGTTGGTTGTGGGATGGGGGAGGATGAGCTACTATCCTTGAGAGAGATCTGCCATAGACAAGTAGATGAGATCTAGGATCTCTAGCAGGAGAGGGATAGGCTCAAGAGATAGCTAAGGGATACTAAGTGGGAGAGGGATCAAGCTATCTAGTGTTATACAGAGGTTGTGACAGCACTAAGGACAAGGAGACAGACAACAGAGGACACATGAGCTGGATATGCCTATGTTCTGCGAGCCGGGGAGGAGACAGGCTACTAGAGAGACCTATACTATGGAGTAGTGCCACCAGAGCAACGGGCTAGGAGCTTCCATAGACCATCACAGACTGTGATGACCACTAGAGGGAGAGATAGGAGACAAGCATCAAGTGGTGCGGTAATGGGTCCTCCACCACCACCAAATAGAGGGGACAAGAGAGATGATCCTGGGGTGAGTCCTTCTAGGGCTCAGACTTCGTCAAAGCGAGCAGGCTCTAAGGGAGAGAGTTCATCATAGCCTTAGAGGTCTCCCTATGTATCAGTTTATACCATTTTGTATGATAATGTGGACATGTTTGGGTGATTGTAGCCATATGTATTTTGACATCTTCGTATCATGACACTTATGATTTTTAGATATATATGTATATATATATATATATATATATATATATATATATATATATATATATATATATATATATATATATATATATATATATATATATATATATATATATATATATATATATATATATATATATATATATATATATATATATATATATGAGATGATTCATCTTTGCGGCAGCTATATGCATGTGTACCTATGTGATGTATGTTCCTATGTGTTAATGCATGATATGGATACAAATATGTACATGAGGAAATGCAATATTTTTGTTCTTTTATGTTTTATATGTTATGAAAATGCAAATGTGAATGTATGAAATGCAGATGAATATAATAAAGAAAATAACTATTTACATGATGAAAATATAAAATGTGCTAACATGTGTTGTGTGCAGGATGTGATGTGATTGTGATATCTATATGTATGTATGAACTGCTTAATATGTGATAATGCAGGCACAACTACATGAAATGCAAATATTTTCAACATGTCATTATACTCAGTCATGTGATAGCAGGCTACACGGACTCAAGAAGGACGATGGAGGTCAATCAAGAAAGGGGGATGGAAGGTAGAAGATATGAAAGTGAAAGAGCTTCTTGTGCTTTATCATCATTGAGATTTATTATGGCAAAATAGGTTATGACAATCAAGACATATGTTCAACCCGGAAAGTCATTGTACCTATTTGCATGGAGATCAGACAGTTACAAACAAGGAATGCCCTAGTTCACACTAGACTCATAGTGTCCTCATATCCTTGGCCAAGTCATAGCATTACTAAGAGATAATCCACAGACAACAAAGAAAAATAGGTGATGATACCCCATCCTCACCTTTCTAGTCAAAGACATCCTGGAGATAAAATATCTAGTCAGAGACATCCTGGAAAAGCTAAAAGACATGTCACCAGAAAGATAAAATCAAAAGAAAACCAAGACTCGACACCAACATTCACTGTAGTCCTCAAGTTTAATGTCTCTTGTCACTTGTATAAGTCTTATTTGATTGTGGTCACAAAGTTTATTTTCACTAAAGGATAGATAGCACTGAACCATAATGTTGTTTGAATCTGTTGAAAGATTTGATTTATTAAAGCCCATTGTTGCTGTTGTGTCTCATCTGAAACTGACTGAATCCATGAAACTAATACTTTATTGTGGAGAAGATGGAACTTTATTGCAGATCTATGATGTAAATGTTGCTTTATTGCGGATTGTGCATAGATGGACTAAAGAAAATTGGAAGAAACTGTACTCCTCAGAACGTGTGATGCTCTCAGTTCCACACCTATCACTAGACGTAGGATTTTCCTTAGCCATAGATAGGAGCTGATTTATTGTGGATGGAAAGAGGTGAAAAGGAGGGATTATTATGAATGGCTAACCAATCTTGGGTAGATCAATAACAAGCCATGATGGGAGTGGATAAGTTTATTATGGATGGATAGGTAGTGAGTGTGTGCAAAGTGAAAGGATGAAAGTGAATCCTGAAGGAGACAGGAGCAATGTCCCTACACATGGTGTCGCTGACCCGATTTTCACCATGGTGCTTGCCCAGGGTGCCACCGAAGTGGTTTTCACCGTTGGACAATTTTTGTTCTGTTTTTAAATTTTTTTTTTAAAAAATTTGTGTCACAAGGTGCCTGTTTGCCAAGTTTTCACCAAGTAACGATTTTTTATGTTTATGATTTTTTTTTGTGTTTTTTTATTTTTTTTACTTTTTTGTATTTTTGAATTTTTTGATTTTTTTTGGTATTTTGAATTTTTTGATTTGTTTTTTTTGTATTTTGAATTTTTTTATTTATATTTTTTTGTATTTTGATATTAGGATATTCAAACAATCTATGTGTAACACTTGTGAAGGTGCATGTTGTTGATAGGATCCTATAAAGGTTCACCCTCTATGGTTGAGAGTTGATATGCACTGGATCCATAGGTTGTTTTGATGATGTAAGGACCAAGCCAATTTGGTTCAAACATTCTCTTCTTCCCTCTGTCCTACTAATTTTTAGGATTTTTGCTGAGAACTAAGTCACCTACCTCAAATGTGAGAGGCTTGACTTTATTATTGTAACTGCGACTCATTCATTGTTGATAAGCCTTGAGATGATTAAAAGTAGTTTGTCTTCGTTCATCCAATAGTTCTAGTTCTTGTAAGCGAGAGACCCTGTATTTTTCATCACTAATAATGTTTTGTAAAGAGACTTGTAAAGAGGGTAACTCGACCTTGATAGGCAAGATAGCTTCAGTGTCATAGACAAGTGAATAAGGTGTAGCTCTTGTACGTATGCGGATGCTTGTGTGGTAAGCCCAAAGTGCGGGATCAAGTTGGATATGTCAATTGCGGCCATTGTCATTGACTATCTTTTTTAGGATTTTATGAATTGTATTGTTAGATGCCTCAGCTTGACCATTACCTTGGGGCTAATAAGGTCTAAAGAAACGATGAGTAATATGGAAGCGATCACAAAGTTCACAAACATCTTGATTTTTGAAGGGACGCCCGTTATCGATGATGATGGAAACAGGAATATCCTATCGACAAATGATGTAATTGAGAATGAATATAGCAATTTGTTTTCTAGTGACTTGTGTAAGAGGCATGGCTTCGATCCATTTTGTGAAATACTCTATAGCAGTGATGATGAATTTATGGCCATTGGAGGAAGGAGGGTGAATCTTGCCTATGAGATTGAGTCCCCATTGGTCAAAGGGCCAAGGAGTCCCAATTGGTTGAAGTTTTTGCACTGGCGCATGAATGAGGCCTCCATGAAGTTGATATTTCTTACATTTCTTGACAAACCGATATGAGTCTTTTTCCATATTGGGCCAGTAATATCCAGTCTTGATGAGTTTCTTGGCTAAGGTAGGACCACTAGAATGTGGACCACATATCCCTTCATGAACTTCGTGTAATGCAATCTGAGCTTCGTCATGTTCTAAACATCTAAGAAGAGTGCCATCTAGACCTTGACGATATAGGATATTGGCTAAAATGATGTATTGAGAAGATTGGCGAATGAAAATGCGACGTTGGTTGTTGGATAAGTCAGGAGGAAGGGTATTATTGTGAAAGTATGTGAAAATGGAACCATATAACTAGGAATCAGGACCAACGACACATATCATCTCAATAGGAGTGATCTCATATGAGGGAACCAAAAGGTTAACCACCACAAACTCATAGTGGGTTTCATTATGTGGTAGATCGCTCAATGAAGCAATAGTAGCCATAGCATCTGCGGCTTGATTCTGCTCTCTTGGTATCTGCTCAAAATCTAACTTCGTGAAATGTTGTTTCAAGTCATCCACCATTATTTTGTAAGGCATTAATTTTCATCCCTAGTTTGGTAGTCATCAGTTGCTTGATGAATTACAAGTTGAGAATCCCCAAAACCATGAAGTTCTTGGATCTTCCATTGAACTACAATCCGTAATCCCATTGTTAATGCCTCATATTCTGCTATGTTATTAGTGCAAGGAAATGATAATCAATAGGATTTTGGTATGGAATCCCCTTGACATGTAATGAAGAGGATGCTAGCTCCTACACCATGTTGTGTGTATGAGTCGTCAAAGTATAGTTGCGAAGGCTTTGTGTGTGATACTGTCAAGATGAATTTATTTGGAAATTCTGAAATTAGAGGAGCATCATCTATCATGGGAGCATCTGCTAATTGATCTTTGATAGCTTGTCCTTTTATTTCATTTCTATCCAGATATTCAATGTCGAATTCACTCAGAAGAATCACCCATTTGGCTAGGTGACCAGTAAGGGTTGCTTTATTGAGAAGGTATTTCAATGAATCGATTCTTGTGACCAACTTATTTTATGAGTTAGCGTGTAGTGTCATAATTTCTATGAAGCAAAGACCACAACGAGACATGCACGCTCAATTGGTGTGTAATTTAGCTCATATCCCACCAAAGTACGACTGATGTAGTAAACTACCTTTTCTTTGCCCTCAGCAACCTGTTGTGCTAAGAGTGCCCCCAGTGCTTTTGATGTAGCGGATATGTATAGTAACAGGAGTTGATCTGGAACTAGTGGCATCAAGATTGGAGGATTCAAAAGATATTGACAAAAGGATTTGGGGTCATGGTAGGGTGAGAATGGTTTAGAATCATCAAATGGCATGATGGAAGTAAGTTTCCAAACAATATCATTTATCAACCTCAACATTATAATATGAAAAGACTCAAAAAGAGGAGTTAATTCTTTCCTAAAGTATTTGGATAAAGGGGTCACACCTGATTTCATGGCTGCCACTTGAGTGTTGATGTTGTCAATTATCTTGATGTCCTTTGTTATGTTTAAACTTCACAAACAATTGTTGAGCACCCTCATTCTTATCTATTGGAGCCATTAAAGAGGATTATTCAAATTGACTCACTTGAAGCTAATAATTATGAAGCACTATACACAATTGGATAAAAGAAGTAAACTCAGAAAATAGAAGCTAATCTCTAATTTCTTTTTGAAAATTAGCAATAATGCTTGTTTGAACATCATGATCAGGCACTTGATAAGTGATTTGAGAATGTAAATGTTTATATCTGCCAATAAAATTAATCACCTTTTCTTTAACTCCTTACTTACAATGAATCAAATCAATCCAAGTAATTTTAAGGCTATTATTATTTTTAAATTGTTAATGAAAGCATTATCAAATTGTGAAAAGAAGTAATAGAATAAGGAGACAAAGAGCCCAATTGGATAGGGAAATGATCCTCTCATTTATCTCTGGGTTGAGCTTTCTTAATTACAATAGACAACTTCCTACAAATCTCAGCAAGGACAAAACAATCTGAACAAAAACGAGGAATTCTGAAAGGCTCTTCTTCAAAACCACCTACCCTTATATAATAGAAGTGAGGAAACTGAACAAAGAAACTACCATATATTTTCACTAAGGCCTGTGCATCTTCATCCTTTTAGACTTCATGTTCTTCAATTCATAACATAAGTCTCCCAGGAAAGCATTATGCACTGTCCTAAAATCTTGCAATGCATTATCTTTTTGCAGCATGGGGTAAAAGTTGTATACAAAAACATCCCCTTTAGCAAGTTGTCTAGGAATTCCCATTACTTCTATTACACATGCTAGACAATATATCAAATACGAAGAAATAAAGAAGTTTTGCTTGAACTTCCTCGCCATGCTCAGTTGTTCCCTCATGGAGTCAGCAATAAGCTCTGCCTAGTCAAGGAACTACTTTCCTTCCAACACCAGTTGCACATAACAGTAAAACTAGTCATCAAAGTTGTAGGGCTTAGCTGAACCTCTAACTCGGTGTAACAACAAAATAACATCATGCATATGGGGAAGCATGTGATTTTTGTTGGGATATTTAGGTAACCTGGAGCCACCCCTCTGAGGAACTCTCAACCAATGCTTCGCTATATTATTCTGATGTCCAGTTTTGTCTGCATTGAACTCAGTGACTGATTGGGTGGGGAAAAAATTTGAGAACTTATAATCAAGCATTTTGAAAATAGAAGAAATGACTTCCTTATTAATGGAAACGAGGGTTTCACCATTGTCCCTCTTGAGGGTTTAAAAAATAGGGTCATATCTCGCAATGCACTCCCTAACTAATTATGGGCAAGGAATAGCAGGAGGAAGGCTACTGC
Source organism: Cryptomeria japonica (assembly GCF_030272615.1). Lineage (NCBI taxonomy): Eukaryota > Viridiplantae > Streptophyta > Pinopsida > Cupressales > Cupressaceae > Cryptomeria > Cryptomeria japonica. Next base: position 184,644,035 of record NC_081411.1, on the reverse strand, counting down.
CTCTACGAGTCCACTACTTAGAATTTCTAAACCAAAAGAACCATCAATACCTTTAAACACCCTTTCCTTCAAGACCTCCAAATTCTCTCCTTTCAGGTTTGTGTCATTGACAATGGGTTCTGTGCAAGCGAGACTAAAAATATTTTCGAAAAGGTGCAAAGTGGACTTCATAATTCATAAACAACAACCCTTATTTCTCCCAGCAATTTTATTACGAGAGAGAAAAATAGCTAAAAATCACTGTAGAAGATAGGAATCAAAATTCACCTTCACAGTTGCAACCAATCAAATGACTACCAGCAGACAAACCTTCTATCAAACACTCCACAGCAATGAAGAACAAGTTTCAAAAATTAATCACTTCATACCTTATAGCAAATGAAGCGACAAAAATTTAGTTCATTAATTTTGGCTGTCAACTCAAATGTGCCGAGCATTGGGATTTGACATCACATGTGTGTATTGAAAGCATGGCGGCACTTTCGGGATAACCGCCAATTCCCAAAGATGATTACTTGCCTTCAAAGATTGGCTAGTTGACGTCACCCGAGGTATGGTCAGATCTTCATCACACTTAGCAATAAATGCACCATCATGTCATTTAGCCCATGGGACCCATGTGATTTGAACATGCATGAAATATTTGAACTTACTTGATGAGGGTTTAGGTAGTTCAAAGCGTACGCTGCGCCAAGCAAATTTCCTTTGAAAAGATTAACTTTGTTTATTGCCACTAGCCTTTTGAACTTCATCAAACATGTTGAACATCACTAAACTGTTTGAACTAGGTTAAAACGGTTCATAGCTGGAAAAAATAGGATATGAAACATCATCCGTGACTGTTAAATAGAACTGTTGCAAAACACTTGAGTGAACGTTAGCTTGAAAACATCTTAGAGACAACTTAGAACCTATGGTACCTAAATGAACATTATGAACTCTTTTCAAGATTGTTTGAGGGGTTCATGAGGTTCAAACAGACCATTGAAACTTAATTCTAAGGATTAAGAGATGATTTACAAGAGGATTAAGGATTGAACCAAGGAATTTTTAACAAGATAAAGACTCAAATAAAATTTTGCAAGGTGACTTACTCTTGTTATGAGGGATGAATGACAAGGTAACAAGTATCAAGATAGGTTGATTGTGATATTGACAAAAGGATTTGGGGTCATGGTAAGGTGGGAATGGTTTAGAATCATCAAATGGCATGATGGGAGGAAGTTTCTAGACAATATCATTTATCAACCTCAACATTATAATATGAAAAGACTCAAAAAAGAGGAGTTAATTCTTTCCTAAAGTATTTGGATAAAGGGGTCACACTTGATTTCATGGCTGCCACTTGAGTGTTGATGTTGTCAATTATCTTGATGTCCTTTGTTGTGTTTAAACTTCACAAACAATTGTTGAGCACCCTCATTTTTATCTATTGGAGCCATTAAAGAGGATTATTCAAATTGACTCACTTGAAGCTAATAATTACGAGGCACTGTACACAATTGGATAAAAGAAGTAAACTCAAAAAATAGAAGAATATCTCTAATTTCTTTTTGAAAATTAGCAATAAGACTTGTTTCAACATCATGATCAGGGACTTGATAAGCAATTTGAGAATGCAAATGTTTATATCTGCCAATAAAATTAATCACTTTTTCTTTAACTCCTTACTTACAATGAATCAAATCAATCCAAGTAATTTTAAGGCTATTATTATTTTAAAATTGTTAATGAAAGCATTATCAAATTGGTGAAAACAAGTAATAGAATAAGGAGACAAAGAGCAATACCATTGCAAAGATTTATCTCTAAAGGTTCTAGTAAACAATTTAGCTATAAGTCTTTGGTCATGAGAAAAAACACTACACAAAGTTTGAAATGTCTTGACATGAGTCAAGGGGTCACCTTTTCAACTATACGACTCCAATTGAGGAACTTCCATATGTTTATGGGGAACTGTATGGACAATGTCATCAGATAGAGGGCTCGCTACATCAAATGGGGAAACATTGAACTTGGATTGAGTAATAGAAGCCAATTAATGTTGTAGGGATGTAATAGGTTGGGATAGGTTATTGATGGTTTCTTTGGTGGATGGATTGAAATTAGATATGGTGGATTAGGATGGAGGAGTAACATTGTTATATGTAGTTGGAGATTGAGAATAAGGAGGTGGAACATTGTGGTATGTTGGTATGGGAGATGGCTGTGAAAAAGATCGAAGACTCAAAGAAGTAGATATGTAATAATTTTGATTAGTAGGATTATCCCCATGACCAAAATATGTAGGATTAACATTTTGTGTGGAAGTAATCATGATAGAAGATGAAAATATATGCACAATAGGCAAGGATGTATGCATATGAGTAGAATGGTTGACTTTATGAGGGGGGTGAGAGTAGCAAAGAAATTTGGCACAAATTTTTATTGGAATGATATTAGTTCCAAAAATAAGAGCAAGGTTACACAATAAATCAACAACAATTTTATCACTCTTCAGCATTCTTTTCAATCTTTCAAGCAAAGGTATTGAATCTTTTTTTGAGTATTGTTGACTCATCCATTGTTGAATATTTTAAAATTCATTGTTCATCTTCTCCAATTGGTCATTAGTAGCCCTAGTTAGTGATTCATCCACATGGGGATGAATAATGTCACTTGTTGGATTAGAGGAAATACCAACATTCTCATGTAATAGTGATCCAATTGAGGCTCCATAACCTTAGTGTTTAAACCTTGGGAATATTTCAATCTACAACTTCTTCTCATAGGAATATTATATGTAGGATTAATTCTAACAAAAATCATGCACAAAGGAGGGAAATTTGAATGCCAAAACTAAAAAGTATGATTAAGTAATGCAATTTCTTATAACAATGATTGATTAACCAAGAATATAAACAATGTGATTTATGAGTTTCAAGAATAAATAATTAAATTAAATCATAACATAACATGTCATAATAATCATATTTGAAAATACACTTGAAAAATTATGCAACCCACAAGTTAATTTTAGAATAATAAATTAGGGTTTTTGTGAAATTTAACCCTAAATTTATGTAAATCAACTAGAAATAAAAGCTATGAGTGTAGATATGAATTTTAAAATGTATACAAAATCAGATCCAAGACAAGAAATTAGAATTAAGTATGAAATATGTCAGGCTCACCAAAATGTAATGTTGTGAAAATGAGGAATTAGGGTTTCACCAATTAAATCCACTAAATAACCCAATTAACGCAACTACATTGAAAGAGGGTTGAACCCAATAGATCAAGCATCAATCCAAATGAGTAAAGTGTTAAAATTATTATTGGATTCATTGGTTAGAATTGGTTATCCTCTCTCTTAGTTGACATTGGAATGCAATTGTAAAATTGGGGTAAAAGCATGAATGATTGAAGTAAATTATTGGAAACAGACTGTTATAGATATCCCATGGAGCGACAAATTGAGATCTAGGCAAAAGAAGATGTTTAGAACTTGTTCCCATGAGTTCAGTCTAATTTTCAAGACCAGGTAGCACAAATCTATCCTAGTCATTTGATTTTTTCATTGTTAAAAGATGAACCTGTTTGTCACTATCAACTTCGCTAGAATTTCCAAGTATAGCTCCTGCACCTATTTTCTGCACACAGAAAGGGAAATACTTTGAGAATAGAGGTACGTTGCCTTAGGTCAAATCCTAGGTTTTTAATTAACCATGAAATTGAATTGATAAACATAATGAACGGCTATAATGAAATACTTTACTTTTGAGGGAAACATTGAAATTCTGGAAACAACAACGTATACGTTGATGAAGTTTTATTTTACCTTCACATAGACATTTTAGGGTTTCATGTATAATTTTTTCACAAAACATTGATCATGGATGCCATCTTCAATAATTGAACTTGACATCACTTCTGCTCCAATGCTTGATGAAAGACTAATTGCTTGCTCACTTGAATTTTGCCAAAGTGTAATTGAGATTATAGAATAATCTATTAATTAGGATTTCAAATGAGGGGTAGACCTCCTTTTATACATGAATGCCCAAAAAAATTAAAATTTTTAAGGTAGGCTGACACAAGATTAAATTTCATGCACAAATGATATGATCATTGTATGGCCTAAAATTGGGCCCTGATTAGGAGGACCAAGGTGCTAAGCACCCTAATCTTGCAAATTGGAACTCAACATGAAGGGGAAGAAGAGAAAATTATGAGAATGTGGAATCAATAGGAGGTGTGAGCATAATAATCACAGTAATTGGGCATTCGAGGTTAGAATGACAAAGTGATGTCTAGGTGAGGATGAAATTGTTAGCAAGTATAATTTGCAATGCTACAGTTCCCTCCTCATCCAAATCCAACTCACTAGGAAAAAAACCTAACTCTAATCTCCTAAAAATAAAATATCAAGCCTTGGGTTTTATACCCCTCATTTAATTGTGGGGCTTAGCCTAAACAACACACTTGATAAAGGAAAAAAGTTTAATCACCCGAGTAGTAGAAAAAAAGTCATTATGTGTTAAGGGAAAGTTGTTAAACTTATCGTGAAAAGAACCTAGTTTCCTCACCCCACTCCTCTCCTATTATTCATATCTTTGATGGGGAATGTCGAGGATGAAATTATAGTAGAATTCGTAAGCTTACTTCAATGACTAAGATTGTTGTCACACAATTGGTAAGCTTTTATCAATGACTTATATTGCTGTCACTATTAGAAAAAAACCCTTGAAGAAGAAAAGGAGGCTAAAAAAGATGATTCTACCTCTTATGAAGATGTTACGACATACAACTAAGATAGCCTAAAGGAACTACTAAACCTATTATTGAAAGACTCCCTTTCCCAAACACTTGCTTTCTCACTAGCCACCCTGTGAGGCATATTTAAAGGATTTGCTAGATGGACTTACGATTCTTAAAAATTATAGTGAGAATGATGAAGAGGAACCAAAAGATGAACCAGCTATGAGAAAGGATGAAAATTGTTACGTGTTAGCTATGAAACTTGAAGACCTTTTTGGTATGGTTGAGAATGTAGAATCCCCATATAATTGCATTAGCTGCAAGAAGAATAGAGAAAATTAGATAGATTCAAGAAAGATATGGATACTTTAGTAAGATTTAATGTAGTCTCATGTGAGTTTTTTTATAGAGATGGTCAAGGTGGAGATCAAAGTGGAGAGAAGTGCAAAGAAGAATGGTCCAAGGAATAGGGATGAACACAAGAAGAAAGGAAATAATATTGCGGTTTTAATGACATGGGAGGCAACTCTAGAACATATGGTTAAGGATTGGGAATCTATCTTATAGAGTTTGTTATGTTTTGAACAATATTCTATTTTGTGATTAGTATTATTCTCTAATATGCTACCTTCAGACTTCATTTTAACTCATTTTCTATGTGTACTATGAAGGAAAATGATTCCAAATTTGAAATCATGATAATCATGATGGCGTAAAACAAGATTTACCTTCCTCCACATTGGGATGCGTTTTGAGCTTTATGCAGGCTGTCCAAAGCAGGCACATGAGAAAGAAACAAGGCTGGAATGGCATCAAGTAAAGTAAAACGAGGGAAACATTCCATGAGTATCAGATTTGACAGATATGATTGAAAGAGAGAAAATGTCTTATAAGATTCTTTCCTACATTATTTCATCTTCCTTCCAAGGTTGGAATGTCGGGCAGAAGGGATTAATGAAACGAAACTCATCCAAGCAATAGCCAAAGTTGAAAGTAAATGAACGAAAATGATTCCAAATTTGCCTTCCATGTATCTCGTGTATTCGTTGCGCAAAATGCTCTGTTTTCGAAGCTTTTCTGAATAGAATAACTGCTAAAGTAGATCTTTCGGATGTGAGTCTCTGATATATTTGGGGATATCTTGTTCATAGTTTTTCATAAACTCATAAAACACAAAGGAAACTACCATTTATTTGGAGATATCTTCTTCATAGTTTTTCTCTTTTTGAGATTGTCCAGCTTAATTCAAAGCATGCCCAAGTTGGCAAAAAGAAGTATTTAGAATACTTGTTTAATCCAAAGCCTGATAACTCTATATTTATTTGGAGTTTCTCCAAAAAAAATGTATATTGATAACTCTATATATTGATAATCATGATGGCGTAAAACAAGATTTGCCTTCCATGTATCTCGTGTTTTCTGTCGACCCGGGTACCTTATTCGTTGCGCAAAATGCTCTGTTTTCGAAGCTTTTCTGAATAGAATATCTACTAAAGTAGATCTTTCGGATGTGAGTCTCTGATATATTTGGGGATATAATAGACTTCGTTCCACGAACTATGGGTCCACTGAAAACATGGGATTCATGATAGAGAATTTATGTCCAATTTCCAAATACTTCTCTCCCTCTTGTGTATGGATCGATAGGCTTTATGATCACTATTCTTCAAGTAGTTTATAATATATTAAAACACACTATGATAGAGAATTTATGTCCAATTTCCAAATACTTCTCTCCCTCTTGTGTATGGATCGATAGGCTTTATGATCACTATTTTTCATATAGATTATGAGATTCAAATTTTAAAAATTGACATTGAAGTAGTGTTTTAATTTTTATAGTAGATTTTATATGCATATCATCTGGTATTCTTCACCTAATTCCTGTTTTAGGCTTAATGAATATAATTTATTATTATTACATATTTTTTAATAAATAAACAATAATGCTTGATACTTTACCCTAAAAATTAGAAATTATAATATTATCATTACATCAATTGGTAACTTCAAAAAATTTCAATTAGTCAAAGATTTAATTAGAAAACTATAAACTCTAGATAAAGTCATAAAATACCAAAGAAGCTCAACTTTATTTGTAAATAAAATTATAAAATTATAAACCCTTGACAAACTCATAAAACACAAAGGAAACCACAATCTATTTGGAGATATCTTGTTCATAGTTTTTCTCTTTATGAGTTTGTCCAACTTAGTTCAAAGCATGCCCAAGTTGGCAAAAAGAAGTATTTAGAATACTTGTTTAATCCAAAACCTGATAACTCTATATTTATTTGGAGTTTCTCCAAAAAAATCAACATTGAATTATGTTCCACATAATTTTTGTAAGGAATTTAAGTGAAAAAACAACTTCCCACTTGGATTTTATTTTTAATTCAAGGCTTGAAGCTATAGCTTCCAATTGATTTGGCAGGTCACACTTTCGTTGGATTTTACTTGGTGGATAGATTCTTTTTAATTAGTTTATGCATAATGCAATATTTTCCTCCATTTCTTATAATTTTGCAGTGCATGCACTAGGAATGGGTATGGCTACATTTTAAGGACATATGTATGCAAATAGTACTCTATATATTGCTAGATGTGGGCTATCAGATAGAGCCATATGAAGCTTTGTATTTTCTTGTACATTCTATACATATTAATACATATATGGGGCTTCCCTCTTTGAAAAGATACTGAAATCAAGAAATAGGAGAGTGGTGCATAAATAGCCCCATCAACAAGAGAAACGAAACTTGGGACAATGTATGGACATCCATTGAAACATATATTAAACAAGAGTTTTTTAGAGATTGTGGTTGAAAATGCCTTATGATACATGTATGCATTAAAAAAGCGTAAAATAATGGGTATTTTTATTATATGATGTATTTGAAAATGCTGTAGTAGGCATGTACAAAATGAGGTAGCATATCCTTGATAGAAGAACATTTTGGTAAAAATATTCAATGAATTAAATGTGGCTTTTGGGACATTGTGAGTATAACACCTGCATAAAATGAATGCATTGAAAATAATTTTAAACTCCTAGATAAATAAATTTATTATTTTAGTCTTGTAAATTGTATCCCAATAAAATTCTAAACTCATTTTAGGTTCACTTTGGTGGTTGTGTCTCGTGCCCCTTTTTCACATCTTATTGTGCTTAATACATGACTATTTTTGGAAGGCTTACATAATCTCATGCTCACTAACCTTTATCTCATCTCAAATAGCTATGACTATTGCACCCAACACCATATACCTCCTAGAATAGGTTGCTTAACACCATAGTCCAATCAATTTGGGCCCAAATTTGAACTCCTAATAATTAGTAAAACAAGGAGTGGGAAATTTCCTCCTGATGTAAGAATTCTTCAAAAATAAAAGAAAAAATATGTAATTTATGTATAAATAAAACTCTCTCCCTCATTTAACTTTTTATCTCCTACATATAATCAAGTTAGCTTTCCTCTCAAGTCAAATTTAGCATTTAATTAAGAATCTTCAATGCAATTAAGGAGAAATATAAATTCAAGCATTCAAGTTCAACAATCATGATGAAGCTATGTGTTCTTCTATGAATAAAGGTGTGCATTAAAACCTCCCAAAAAACATCAATATTTGTGTGAGGCTTCAACTCAATAAGTTTCATATCAACATATCATTTGTCAATTGAATTATTTTCCCAAGGTTTTTAGTATTTTCCCTAGCAAGGGTAAGCTCTCTTTTATCCAAATTTTTTGTAATGAAAATAGAAATACTTATGCATGGTTTGACTGAGGAAAGACTCTGTAGAACCTAATATTTTCCTTCTTTTTTGTATGTAGGTTACAAATCCTATATCCAAAAGGAACTACCATTTATTTGGAGATATCTTGTTCATAGTTTTTCTCTTTTTGAGATTGTCCAACTTAGTTCAAAGCATGCCCAAGTTGGCAAAAAGAAGTATTTAGAATACTTGTTTAATCCAAATCCTGATAACTCTATATTTATTTGGAGTTTCTCCATAAAAAATGTATATTGAATTATGTTCTACATAATTTTTGTAAGGAAGTTCAATAAAAAAACAACTTCCCACACTGATCTTGAGAGGAGGGTCGTGGATTTTTTTTTAATTCAAGGCTTGAAGCTATAGTTTCCAATTGATTTGGCAGGTCACAGTTTCATTGGATTTTACTTGGTGGATAGATTCTTTTTAATTAGTTTATGCATAATGCAATATTTTCCTCCATTTCTTAGAATTTTGCAGTGCATGCACTAGGAATGGGTATGGCTACATTTTAAGGACATATGTATGCAAATAGTACTCTATATATTGCTAGATGTGGGCTATCAGATAGAGCCATATGAAGCTTTGTATTTTCTTGTACATTCTATACATATTAATACATATATGGGGCTTCCCTCTTTGAAAAGATACTGAAATCAAGAAATATGAGAGTGGTGCATAAATAGCCCCATCAATAAGAGAAACGAAACTTGGGACAATGTATGGACATCCATTGAAACATATATAAAACAAGAGTGTTTTAGAAATTGTGGTTACAAATGCCTTATGATACATGTATGCATTACAAAAGCATAAAATAATGGGTATTTTTATGATATGACGTATTTGAAAATGCTCTAGTAGGCATGTACAAAATGATGTAGCATATGCTTGATAGAAAAACATTTAGGTTAAAATCTTCAAGGAAATCAGTCTTTTGGGACATTGTGAGTATAACACCTACATAAAATGAATGCATTGAAAATAATTTTAAACTCCTAGACAAGTAAATTTATTATTTTAGTCTTGTAAATTATATCCCAATAAAATTCTAAACTCATTTTAGGCTCACTTTGGTGGTTGTGCCTCATGCCCCTTTTTCACATCTTATTGTGCTTAATACATGACTATTTTTGGAAGCCTCACATAATCTCATGCTCACTAACCTTTATCCCATCTCAAATAGCTATGACTATTGCACCCAACACCATATACCTCCTAGAATAGGCTTCCTAACACCATAGTCCAATCAATTTGGGCCCAAATTTGAACTTCTAATAATTAGGAAAACAAGGAGTGGGAAATTTCCCCCCGATGTAAGAATTCTTCAAAATTAAAAGAAAAAATATGTAATTTGTGTATAAATAAAACTCTCTCCCTCATTTAAACTTTTTATCTCCTACATCTAATCAAGTTAGCTTCCTCTCAAGTCAAATTGAGCATTTAATTAAGAATATTCAATGCAATTAAGAAGAAATATAAATTCAAGCATTCAAGTTCAATAATCATGATCGAGCTATGTGTTCTTCTATGAATAAAGGTGTGCATTAAAACCTCCCAATAAACATCAAGATTTGTGTGAGGCTTCAACTCAAGGAGTTTCATATCAACATATCATTTGTCAACTGAATTGTTTTCCCAAGGTTTTTAGTATTTCCCCTACCAAAGGTAAGCTCTCTTTTATCCAAAATTTTTGTAATGAAAATAGAAATGCTTATGCATGGTTTGACTTAGGAAAGACTCTATAGAACCTAATATTTTCCCTCTTTTGTTATGTAGGTTACAAATCCTATATCCAAAAGTTGTTGAATTTTGTAGAGAAGGCTAAGATATATAGTTCTAGGCTTTCCATAGGTGAAAACCCTATATTTGTGTCAATGTGCATATGTTTCTAATATGTTTTGGTTCAAATTCAAAGGGAGTGATCTACAACATGCATCCCGATCGAAAATCTAAATTTTTAGCTAATAAGAACATCTTTGTGTCTAGGGTGCCAAGCACACTTCACTAATATTTTCATGCTTGGAAGTGCTTGGATTTTAGTGATTGTTTCCATTATTGAGATATCAATCCCTATGCCTAAATCAATAGGCAATTTTCCTACATACACATCACCCATAATGGATATCACTACACAAAATGGTAATTTTATCCATGTTAATAATGGGGATTTTCCTAGATCAATAAATATACTTATATTCTACCTCAACCAATATCCAATTTGTTTCCACAAAACATGCATCAATATATATTTATATTCCACCTCAACCATTCTCCCTTTTATCTATATGAAATTAGAATGCTACTCAAAATGTAACCCAAAAAAATTGATATAAATTCATTAGACACTATAGCTCGGGCAAAAATTTGACTTCACATTTTGCACCTCCAAAAGATAGATATGATCATCTTTTTCTACTCTACAAGATTCCATATTTATAGTTGTAGAACCTATCACCTGGACACAAAAAGAGAAGAATGATGTTGTGGAATAGGGGTTTTCGTGAGTCAAACTCCAGGTTTGCAATTAAGTCTTTTATTGAAAATGAATTTGAAATGTAATGGATATGTAAAGAATTCCTTTTAGGGCAAAGGCTACATCTCAATTGAAATGCTAAAATTGAAATCATATACCTTGATAAGTCTAGCTTTAAAATTTTCATGCAAAGTTGATGTTATCACATAGGATGTAAAATGTCTTCATAGAATCTTGAACTCAGATGCCGTCTTCTATGCTTGAAACATGAATACTTGAAATTTAATTGAATTTGAACTTGAATTTCATAGAGAGGATAGATGGACTTGTTCAAATGAGGGGCTAAGGATTGATTTTATACCCCACTACATCAAACATGTTCAGATTTTTCAAAGAAATTGACATGGGAAGGGAATTCCTACACATATTTTGTGATTGTTGTCAGGACCAAAAATTATGCCCCTTTTGCCATGACAATGGCCCTCTGAGTGCCACTATCCTAGGACACTAGCGTCTAGGGCGCCCTTGTCCAAGCAATTAGGTTGCACAAGGGTCCACAGACCAAAAGATGAGTGAATTTCAAAAATTGAAGCCAATGTGAGTAAAAATCAAGCAGGATCAAGGAACAAAAGACCCTAACAACAAAGTGAGGCCAAAGTGTGGATAAGAATTGTATAGGGATATAATTTATGACACTACACCTACATACCCATCCTTTCATAAGCTCAATTTTAAAAACTAGTTTTTGATGTATCCTCACATGCTAAATGTTTTGGAATGGATTTTTGATATTTTCCCATGTTTCCACCTAGACTTATTTATCTAGAGGATCGCTAACCTAATCACCTACATGTTTTTCTACACTCTAGTATTTTTCAAGTTAAAATTTTATTTATATTATTTATGGATGACTTGGAGTGGTACTATTTCTAATATTTAATATTATTATAAATTTTCTATTTCTCAAAAGATTAGTCCTATCTCTTCTTTGTACATACAAATTCAAGCCTAAGTTGAAGTGCTTGCATAAAAAGTCTAACCCGTATAAGATCTCCTCAATCACTAATGAACTGTAATTTAGACTATGAGAAGAGTCCAATTGAATTTGAATATTCAAACTATCCTACTTCCTATGCCATGATAGAAAAGTTGGTCTTATTATTGCAGTTGCTTATTTGTATCATCTAGATAATTGAGAGGTTTGTATATAAACCAAAAATTAGATTGTTATTATTACTCCATCAAAAAAAGTGAGATATGCTAGTCATTTTCTTGTGCACAAATGACAAAATGGATAGGGAACTCTTGAATCGTCATTCTAAATAACTTTAAAAAATATATGTTTAAAGATATATGATTATCATCCACTACAACAAAAAATTAATATATATTTTACAATTTCTTATTTTTATTTTACATATTTAAATTATTATTTTAGAAGCTCCTATTTAAATTAATCTTATATACCAGTTACAACATTTTTAACACACACCTTCTCTATTATATACTTAATATTTAATAATTAGTATTATATATCGTAATCATTTCTAATAAAAAAATAATTAAAACATCTAATGAAACTAATTGTTTGAGAAAAAGTGGTTTAACATCAAACATTTTATCACCTTACTAAACATACCCATTATCACAATTAGCACAAATCAATCCTTCATTTAAGGCACACCAAATCTTATAGTCGGTTCCTTGTTGATATGGAAAAAAAAATTGAATGGATACAGCCACTGCTATGGCCGCAATTCATCTACCTATTGCTCTCAGACCCTGTGGTCCCAAGCTCCTCGTCACTCCTCTAGCAGGAGAGATGATTCATGGAGGCACCCCTTGGCTTCTCCTCTGTGTTGTGGCTCTACCTCGGGGTGGACTTCTGCTGCTCTTGTGACTTTTACTCCTCCTACTGGTGATGGCTCTAGGTGGCCTTCTACCACCCCTTCCATGTTTCCTCGTCTAGCCCTGGCAATTTCACCTCTTAGGCAGGAGGAAGGAGAAATTGACAAAGATCCTGAAGATGGGTGGTCCGTGCCGGACCCAAAACCTCACCCCGCTGATGTTTGGGGCAAGAAAGATTATCTTGATCCTCCTCCCTCGGCTGCCTCTGCTTTGGCTTCTTGACGAATTTTTTTTGAGGAATATCTTTGTTTTTTTATTTCGATTGCTAGCCGTGTGACTCTCGCAAGGTGATCTTGTATCCCCTGACCTTTTTTTGTGAATATGTACTTTAATATTTTTAATTAATAGAGAAGGCCTATTTACCAAAAAGAAAAGACCACACTAAAGATATAATCAAACATCATACAGTGTTCATCAACCGACATCAAAATATTTTTAATAAAGATTATTTCTCCATCAACATTTACACTTTATTCTTAGATAACTTATATTTTTATTTAAGCAGTGTAATACCTTATGCTTTATTCATTTTCATTAATGCAAGGTAGTTGTGGGGATGGAATTTATTAATATGAGGTATTATGATTTTTTCATGAATATATATTAGATTATATATAAAGTGGAGATATATCATAGCTTTAATTTTTTATTTGTTCTACTTAAATAATATTTAATTTATCACATTACAAAATATAAGTCTCGATATTTCTAGACTTACTTTCATTCACAATTGCAACCTATCAAAAATAAAATTAATAAACATTTATTAATTTATAATTTTAATAATTTTTATTAATTATTTAGAAAAATTAAATATAAAATAATATTCTAAAGTTAAATAATTTAGATTTAATAAATTTTCTTTTTCTTATTGAAGGAAAGCTCAAATTAAAATTTTGTAAATTAATTTATTAAATTAAGTTATTGAATTAAGTTTTAAAATTAAATAAATTAAGTTATGTTAAAATTATTAATTTATTAAAACTTTAATCAAGTCATAATCATAGTTGATTGCAATTTATTCATAAGGTTAATATAAGTTTAACTCTAAATCTATATTATGATGGTATTCATAAGTGATCCCTAACACTAACAGCAACCCTAAGTAAACTTTAATTAAAAGAAAAGCATTATAAAATTATGATTCTAATCGAACCCTATCCCTAACCCTCATAAAATTCTAGCTCCAACCTTTGTTGAGCCCTAATCTTTATTAAAATTTAATTGTAATTGAATCAGACTAATTGCTAAGTTTAATTAAGTCTAACCCTAACTATAAACTCTAATTTTATTTGGTTTAGGTTTATTGTTTAATTTGGTTTTAGGGTTAAGATTTAATTTGTCATTGTATTAGGTTTCAATTTTGTTTACGATTTAGGGTTATAGTTGAACTTTGTCTAGGGTTTATTTGGCCTTTGGGTTGGCGTAAGATTCAATTTGATCCATTATCTAATTAGGTTTAGGGTTAAGCTTCAATTTGAATTCACGTTTAGTGATAAGGTTATGCTTCAATTACTTTTAGTGTTAGGGTTCAATTTGGTTTAATGTTATGGTCAAGTTACATAAAATATTAGAGCTAGGGTTTGTATTAAAAGCATAGAATTAGGGTTATCTTCAAATTGTTTTAATGATAGGGCTAGGGTACATTTTTGTTTAGGTTTAATTGTTTAATTAAGTTAATGGTTAAAGTTCAATTTCATTTAGCATTATAGTTCTATATGTTTTAGTGTTGGGGTTAGGTTTAGGGTACAATTTGGTCGAGGATTTATGTTCAGTTTGGTCTAGAGTTAGGGTAATATTTGGTTTAGGATTTATGGTCACTTTAATGTAGACTTAGAGTTTATTTTGATTTCATGCTTTATTATGTTTAAGGTTACGATTCAATGTTGTAAAATTTTAGGTTAGGGTTAAATTTGGTTAAGGGTCTAGGTTAAGGATCAATTTAGTTTAGTGTTAGTGTATACTTTATTGTAATGCTAAATTAGGTTTAGGGCTTTAGTTTAATTCAGTTTGTAATGTTAGGGTTAGCAATTTAATTAGGTTTATTCTTATAAATTTTGATTTATTAGGATTAGTCTTATAGGTAGGGTTTGATTTGGTCTAGGGTTGAGATAAGTTTGAATTTCATCTAGTATTCTATTAGGTTTAGAGTCAGATTTCATTTTAGTCTTTGGTCTACTATTAAAGTTATGGCTCAATAAATTTAGGGTTAGTAGTCAATTTAGTTTAGTATTCAATTATCATTAGGGTTATAAATTAAGTTGGTCCAATGTTAAATTAGGTAGAGGGTTAGTGTTCAATTTGATTTAGTGTTTGGCTCCAATTTGCATTATTGTTTAATTAAGTTTAGGGTTATGTCTCGATTTATTTTCTAGTGTTAGGAATACATTTCAATTATGTTTAGTTTTATAGATAGGGTTTAATTAGGTTCCCAATTAGGGTTTAGTATGGCTTAACAATAATTTTAGTGTTTTATATTTCCTATGGTTAGGGTAAGCTTCAATTTGATCTATTATTCAATTAGTTTTAGGGTTAGGGTTCAATACGGATTCAAGTTATTGCTAATGTTATGGTTCAATTAATTTTAGGATTATGGTTTACTTTGGTTTAGAGTTAGGGTCAAGTTACATATAAAATTAGAGTTAGTTTATAATTAAAAGAGTAAATCTAATATAGTAAGTGTCAAGGTTCATTTTGGTTTATGGTTTAATTTGGTTTGGTGTTATTGTTCAATCTAGTTTACTGTTCAATTAGGTTTATGATTAGGGATCAATTTTCTTTAGTGTTCAATTGTAGGTCCATGGCTTAGGTTAGGGTTTGATTTGTTTTAGCAGTAGGGTTAGGGTACAATTTAGTTTAGGTTTAATATTGCATTTAGATTAATGGCTAAGGTTCAATTTCATTTACTGTTCGAGTTTGATTTGGTTTATTATTAGGTTTAAGTTTAGGGTTAAATATGGATTCAATTTTAGTGATAAAGTTGTGGTTTAATTAGTTTTAAGGTTAGGGTTCAATTTGGTCAAGGATTTATGTTCACTTTGGTTTAAGGTTAGGGTATAATTTGGTTTAAGAATTATATTCACTTGGATGTAGGGTTAGAATTTAATTTGATTTCATGTTTTATAATGTTTAAGGTTATGATCCAATGTTGTATAATGTTAGGTTAAGGTTAAATTTCCTTATGGGTCGAGGTAAAGGATCAATTTAGTTTAGTGTTAGGGTATACTTTATTATCATTTTAAGTTAGGTTTAGGGGTATGGTTCAATTCAATTTATAATGTCAGGGTTGGTGTTTAATTACGTTTATTTAGTCTAGGGTTCCAATAAGTTTCAATTTGGTCTACTATTAAATTAGGTTTAGAGTTAGAGTTCAATTTGGGCTTTGGTCTAGTATTAAGGTTATGCTTCAATTAATTTAGGGTTAGGGAGAAATTTACTTTAGTGTTTAATTATTATTAGGGTTAGAAATTAGTTTTGTCTGATGTTAAATTAGGTAGAGGGTTAGTGTTCAATTTGATTTACTGTTTGGCTCCAATTTGCGTTATTGTTTAATTAAGTGGAGGGTTATGATTTGATTTATTTTTTAGTATTAGGAATACATTTAAATTATGTTTGTATTTATAGATAGGGTTTAATGTGGTTTAGAATTAGGGTTTACATGGCTTAACAATAGGTTTGGTATTTTATTTTACCTGGGTTAGGATAAGGTTCTATTTGATCATCTATTCAATTAGTTTTAGGGTTAGCATTCAATATGGATTCAAGTTATTGATAATTTTATCCTTCAATTAATTTTTAGGATTATGGTTTACTTTGGTTTAGATTTATTATTCAATTTAGGCTACTATTCAATTAGGTTTACAATTAGGGTTTAATTTAGTTTGGGTTTTAGGGTACAATTTGGTTTAGTCTTATAATTAAGATTACATTTGGCTTAGGTTAAAACCTTAAGCTTTACTCATTTCCATTAATGCAAGGTATTTTTGGTGATGGAAGTTATTAATGTAAGGTATTAAGATTGTTCTGTGAATGTAACGTTATTAAGTACATATTTTTTTTCTTTCAATATAGTAATACAATAGAAATCAAATTAATAAATAAATAAAATCTGATATATTTTCAAAAAGTTTTAATATTTTTATTATTGTTAAGATTTTTATTAGTTTTTAATATTGACCAAAAATATTTATAAGAATAAAAGTTCTTAATGAAAGATGTTTATTATTAAATAAATTATCAAACATATTGTTTTTAAATATTTGTTTGATTGTTTTTTATTTTATTTATTTGTATTTTAATTTCTTTTTATTTTTCTAGGTTAATGGAATTTTTTTCTATTAAATTAAGATATCAACCATTTTTCTTTAGTACGCTGAAGGCCTTCCCTATATGAGCTTTACAAGCGGATGATCCATGGTTCATATCATCTTAGAGGCTTTCAAGACAATTAAAACATTTGCAATCATTAGATGGAAAAACAACATAAATCCGACAAAAAATTATTTAATTTAGATTTTTTTAAACAATTTCATTTGATAAAATACAATATTTTTTTATAAATAGATACATAAAAAAAATTATTTTAAATTTATTTTCTTGTTTTAAAAGTGTTTTTTAAAAATAAAATAGAATGTTTTTTAGTGAATATATATCTATTTGATATTTGATATTTGATATATTTAAATTTTATTTAATTTACTAATCATTTAAAATTTTTAATATGAAATGATTTGCATGCAAAAAAAGAATAAATTAGAATTGACTATTAGTTTTAAATCTAGATTTTAGTCTTTAAGTTATTCTAAAATTATAATTAGTTATTGTTGATTTGTTTTTTAATAGAAATTTAATTCAATTTAATTGTGTTGTATTAGATAATTAATATTTATAAATTTTAAAAATTATAATTTATTATAATTTTGAAGTTAATTTTAAGCTTAAAAAATATTGTACTGATTTGATTCATAATTTTACATCCAATAATACTTAATCCCACATGGAAATGGAACTATACTTAAAAAAATTGAAAAATTTTACAACCAATTCAAAAAGAAAAAACCATAATTATAGTTAATTTACTAAATGCAATATAATATCTAAAGATCTAATCTAAAATATGTGAGAACGTACCCTACTAACCACAACACGCATCATTTTAGATATGATAAATCTTAAAGTTAATATTTGGATTGTGATTCAATTAATGTTAATGATGTTTGTAATCTATTAATTAAATTTTTTAGGTACTTGTTTTATTAATATTTTAGATCTAATAAATTAGAAAAAAAAAATCTATTTTATTTAATTATATTTTAATTTAAAATATTTATTATTTACTATAAAAAAATTAAATTATTATTTGTACTAATATTTGGATTTTCATATATTTTGACTTTGCATTTAGTTTATTCTATTTTTATTTTAATTTTAGATTAAAGTTTGAAATTTATTTTTAATTATTTATGTCTTATTACAAAATTACAAATAATAATTAATATTTATTAGAATTAATTTAATTTTAATTATTTATTTTATTAAAATTTTAATTTATTCTACACAATCAAATTTAGAAGAGTAACAAGCAAATCATTATGGACTACAGAAATTTCATGATTTTAATATTAAAATCATTTCTAATAAAAGAATTAAAACTTCGTACGAAACTAGTTGTTCGAGGAAAAATGGTTTAACATTGAACACTTCACCACCTTACTAAACATACCCATCATTGTAGTCAACACACTTCAATCGCCCATTATTTTAAGCAATGTAATGCTTACACTTTATTCTTTTCCATTAATGCAAGTTCTTAGGTGTGGGGGAAATTTATTCATGTAAGTTATTAAGACATTTTTTCAGTTATTAAATATAATTTTTCCTTCTTATACTAAAACAATAGTAATCTAATTAATAAACAAATAAAAAATCCGATATTTATTCACAGTTTTAATATTTTAATGATTATTAAGATTTTTAACAATTATTAATATTGAAAAAAAATTATAACAATAAAATTTATTAATAGATTGTTGAAAGGAATGATTTTTATCATTAAATTAATTGTCAAACATAGTTTTTTAACTTGTTTGATCATATTTTCTTATATTCTTGTGTACTCTTTCTTATTTCAATTTTAAAAAATAAAATAAAATGTCTTATATTCTTCTAAAATCAGACATAATGAATTTCTTATATTCATCTATAATTTACTTTATTCTAATACTTCAAAATTTATATCTAATATTTGATATTTAAGTAAGGTATAAAACATAAACTTTTTCTTTTTAACAATCTGATTACCATTTCTTATATTCTTACTTCTTATATTATTTTGTAATCTACTTTATTTCAATACTTTAAAATTTATGCTTGATACTTATCGTTAAATGTAATTAATCTGATATATATCTTACTTTTAAATATATTTTCAGTAACGCAAAGTACTAGAATAACATTTTCCTCCTTTCGAGGTGTATGTCTGTTTACATATCATTTTTCCTGAAATTTGCAGAAATCTTCCATGGCAACTGAACGTGGACATCACAGCGAAGGGATCGATCGCGATGCGTACAATGCCGCAGTATGCCCTGGAAAAGAAATTGGGATATGTAAACTTGAAGCAGCTCTCAATAGTACTACACCCGGAAGCAGAAATACTCTTCTTCATGTGGCAGCCAGTGTAGGAAATCTACCATTCATTGAAAAGCTCCTGCAGCTCAATCGTGAACTTCTGAAGACTACCAATGCCCAAGGAAATACTGCGTTGCACTTGGCTGCTCAGGGAGGTTTCTGTAGTGTTGTGCAGGTTCTACTCCAACAACAGCAAAATGGTGTGAATGTTCGCAATAAGCTTGGAGAAACGCCTTTGTTCAAAGCTTACGAGAGCGGCGATATAGACACAGTGAAGTTGCTATGTTGCGCATATCAGCCAAGTATACGCCAAAAGACAGTGCGCGGACAGACCTGTTTATATGTGGCAATAAACAAAGGAGATGAAGGTCAGTCGTTGGAGTTTGTATTTTTCTTTGCCTATTGATTTCTGAAAATATCTATCTCCCTCTAAAATAAAAACATTTAGCTAAGATCGCCTATAATGTCACTTGTCACTTCTATATTAGTATGCACTCTGTTAACTTGATGTTGAAGTTTAATTGTAGTTTCAAGTGATTTTTTTAATTGAAGCAAAACTAAAGTAGAAGAATATAGCAGTTTTAACAGGTCGGAGTTTTGAATAAGTCCATTAAGTTTAATTGAGTGTAAGAAACCATCATAAAGAACGAGGTCAAGATTAAGATACCTCTTAGTCTTTGATTCAGTCATATCTTTTGAATTTTAACTTTCAGTTTTGATAACTATATGATATAAAGCCTTTAAGTATATATCAATAAAATGAAAACAACTAAAATTCACGTCTAAAATTAATAAAAATGTAAACACAAACAATGACACTTATTTTAGGAAGAGAACTAACATGTGACAGATACATACATATATACTTATTTTAGGAAGATAACTAACATGTGACAGATACATACATATATACTTATTTTAGGAAGAGAACTAATATGTGACAGACACATACATATATACTTAAAAGTCATGACCACAAAGATCATAAAAATATAAAAAACACAAACACAAAAGTGACCAACAGATGACAACAAAGTTATATGCAGAAACCAAGCAAACATCTCTTTATAATCTTGCACATGGGAAGTTCCTTCGATTCTGAACTCTAGAAATATACTATTTAATAAATCAAAATCATCTCAATATGAATGTGTACCAATAATACATTTTTCATCAAGTTTTTAAGTAAAACTCTTGAACTAAACTTATTAGATTTCTACAATGCATACTAATATCTTAGTTGCTTCTGAATTTGATTGTGTGACATATTTTTGTATCAACATTTCAAATCATACTCTGTGATCCATCATCAAAATGATTAGAAAATACAAGATATAAAAGATGATAAATTGCCAAAGAAACCTCTTGAACTGCCATTTTCATCTTAACATAGAACTTTAAGTCTACTTTCTTGAAAAAAGAAAGCATACTACAATTGATTCGGACCATCTAAAATAGAAAACATGTTCTTCTCTCACCCTACTACTGTAATCCTTAACCCTACTACTGTAATCCTTAAAGAAAATTCTATAAGATAAAAAGAGAATCAACATCAAAGGATGCTCGAAAAGAGACCTTTATACGTTGTCTGAAATGCCCAAGTGACAGTCTGCAACAGTTCAAACCTGACAAAGTTCAAAATACAGTATCATAAATAATGAATGCACCTGAACAAAACAGAAATCTCAATGTCGTTTCAAGATCATGTCAATCAAGAAGTTTTCTGTGGAATCCATTCTGAAGTCCAATTGTCTATGTTGGGTCAACAAATCCTTTTAGCTTCTTGGCCTTGTTCGTTAGATTCTTCGTCTGCGTAGATGGGTTATCTATATATTGTAGAATAAACATTTGCATTGATACATCAGAATTTCGTATTTGGTGCTCTTAATAATATAGAAATGAATATCCTGTTTCTCTCATGGATGTAACCATTTATTGGTGAATCACATGATTCGTTGTGTTCTTTATGTTGTCCAGTGATACACATATTTTATCTGTTTCTTTTTACATAACAATTATTATCAAATTTAAAGAGAATTTGTTAAGACCACTATCAAACAAGACAAAATAGGGGACGTAGACAAATGGAGAATTGAGAAATTCTCTTCATAGAATTTCAGGACAGGGAAGTTGCAGCCGGAAGCGTCGCTAATTAAAAAAGACCCTTCGATCACATTTAAAGGAAAATCAATAAAGCCAACCTGTGAGGATAGCCACATTATGATATTCTCTTCTATTGTCACTGTGTTCAATTTGGAGGTTGTTAATACATTGTTGACTACAAATTTTATGTGGCCGCATCATCTTTCAGGATGGGGATTGTTATTATATTTATATATTGCTTATGATTGCCCTGAGGATCAAGTAAGAAGGTAGATGATAAATTATCATCTATAGATTGCCTTAAGGAAAATGTTAAGGATGGAAGATACAATAAGTGTAACCATGACGAAGTGAGCTAGGAGAACTAAAATGACCTAACAAGAAGCATGATTAGAATGTAATTATGTGGGTGGTGAGAATTTTGAGATGTTATTACAATCTTGAGTGTGTCTATTTGGGAAAGTTTTGCATTATAATTTTTATGATTAGTGTTGAATATGTAGATCCATGTGTGGCATTTATTCATTTAAGTAATATCGTTATAAGTTCATGTGGTTGTCGTCTAGCATGTCAAAAGTCCTTTTGTAGGAAATTGTTACGTGTTCAAGGATTCAATAATATATTGAGTGATTTTGGAGAATGGTTTTTCGTCTTACTAAGGGTTTTCCTAAGATATATATTGCATCTGTTCATATGATTGTTCTATTTATGTGTGTGTTATTTGTGTTGTTTGCACTATTGGATCATCTGTTATTGTACCCTCCAGACCTATGACTACATCATAAATTCATTTCAAAAAGATTCTTAATGTGACATGTTATTTACTATTTTGATATGTTTCCATAAATTGGAATTTGATGAAGAATAGGCTCAGCTTGTCTCATTAAATATTCTTCTTTCATGAGAAAATTGAGTATCTAAGCTTGAGCAATAAATACTAAAAACATGTATACTATTTTTCAATTCATTTTCTAGGTTTTATAAAAAGAATAAGTTGTCCACAACAAAAAGAATTGGTAACAATAGCATTTTGATAAATGGAGGTACCATGGATAAGTTATAATTCTAACATTTGATAATAGATATACCAAAGCATTTATAGTGATTACTCGGATGAAATATGATAAGTAACAACCATGTGTAACATAGTATTGCAAAGGAAAGAAATCAAAGAGATATTTATTAACCATCAAATGAGCATTGACATCTATGAAGAATATTTCAACATGAATATGAATTTGAGACCAAAGCCTAGCCACTGTATTAGTTTTATGATATGAACTCATCAACTTATATTTATAGACGTTGTCAAAATCTAACTTGACAAACAAATCTTGTGTCATTTATACGCTTCTAGCTAAAAATAGATTATTAAGAATATACCTTCTAAGAAATATCATTTATTCAACACTCACAATATCTTGAATAACAGTTTTTATTCAAAAATCCTCATTCCTCTCTTTAGACAAAAAGAAAAATGAAATCATTAATTATATTAGAACTTAAAGAACCTTTAATCTATCATCACACAATCATACAATTAAATGAAATTCTATTGAAATTCCATCGAACTTTATATTTTTTTCACAGAATATAGAAAAAAAACACTGATTTTTTAAGGGAAAAAAATCTATCTAAAAACATCTTGCACTAGAAATGTAAATTTTAACTATATCTTCAAGGAAGTCTTTTATATCCTCCCACTTGCTATCCTCTCTCAAAAAATTCATCGAAAATTTCTAAAAAGTGTAAGGTAATCTTGTTGGGATTTGTGTAAAAATCACGTTCATCCATAAAAGAAAACAAATTCTCTCTTTATTTCTATAATTAAAATACTTAAATGAGCTTCTGCTACCTTCGTTTATGCAATGGATTCAAGCTTGCACAACTCCGTTTCAATGAAAGATTCGAGACTTAAAAAGTTATCTTGAGATTAAAGAGAAGTGTTTTTCTAATGCCATTTTTTAAGCTAAGTAATACCTTGAAAACAGAGTAACACCGCCAATCAACTAGAGCAGATACACAAGTTGAGCAATTTTAATGGCAACTACTCAATCCAAATCTTGTTAAAGGCTTCAATTTTAACCTGTGATTAATCTTTCGCAGCACAAACTAATGGCGCTAATTCTGTTTTAATGTTATGTTCGAATAGAAAAGGGTGCAAGGTTTTTAGACCTAAAATATATAAAAAATATTTATTTGTGATTTGATTGGAAGAAAAATCGGTGAGAACACATTCTCAAGCGAGAGAACGCACGTCCCGCGAGGTCTGAGGCAGAGCCTTGCAGATGAACAGGAATCACGCTTTTAAAATTCAACTTTGAGTGATCTCATTCTCTTAAGTTTCATTTATCATTTTGTTTTTATGAGATTAGACTGTATAATGTTCTTGTTTAGGTTGAACTTTGTATCGCTTTAACAAAGATAAAATAGCCATTCTTGAACGATATCATATTTAATTTCATTGTTTTAACCACGTATATGTTTTATAGGAGAAAATATCACTTGACAATGATTTTGGATATCTATTTTCCAGATCTGGTGAAGCATGTGTTAAATTCAGTAGATGGAAAAGAATTAATCCAAGAAAAGTATGAAGATGGCGATACAGCCTTGCATGTAGCCACTCGGAAAAGCTACTTGCATATAATGAGCCAGTTAATAAAGTTTCAACCTGGATTGTGTTATTGGGTTAATGGCAATGAAGAAACACCGCTTTATATGGCAGTGAAATTGGGGCATCTGGAAGCAGTAAAAATGTTGGTAAAGGAGAGGCCAGATGCTGTTGAAATACGGAATTGTTGTGGAATGAACGTGCTACACATAGCTGTCCAATTTAGCCAAATGCGAATTACTGATTATTTGAGAGAAGTGGTAGGCCTGTCAGAACTGGTGAACCAGGGTCTTGAAAGTGGAGACACGCCTCTGCATATTGCAGCAAAGAACAAAAGCATTCGCGTAAGTTATTTCTATCACATGCTTCTGTCAGAATTCTGAACATGATATCCTAAATTTTTCAATGAGGTAAGAACAGAGTCATACTAAAGAAAGTGCATTTGAAGAAACCTGTGTTACTCGTGCGGTTTAACAATTTATCAATAAATACTAACTTGAAATATCAGAATGTCCATCAAACATCTGATTCCAATTTCAACAACTTCTGTTCTTTCAGATATTCTAGTTAGATATGCATAAATTGGCTCTGCTAATTGCTCACATGTGTGCTTGGATTTATATTGAATTCACCGTTAAAACCATTAGTAGATAGTAATATATTTATGAAATATGGGAGAATAAGATTGATTGAAATTTTTTATTAAAATCGTATTAAAGTATTATATGGTTTGATAAATTATAAAAGATACTGTCTATTTCATGATGAATGAGTTAAGGAGTTTTATTCATCTAAGTATAATTTTTTTGAAAGTAAGCTAAATGAGTTTAGCTTGGGAACTCCATGCTTAAAAATATTTTAGTCTGAATAATTCTAAGGTGGGTGACCTCTCAAAAAGTCCAAATCTTCTACCTTAACAAAAATAATCTAAATAAAATATTTAATAATTAGATCATACATATTAAAAAAACTCTTATAAATCACTAATGGTACAATACAAATTAATTAAAATATCTTTAAAATTATACAATTAAATTTTAACAATACTTTCTAATAAAACAAAATAAATAATATATAAATATAAAAAATCTCAATTAAAATATATAATAAGTTCATTCAAAATCTGCCTTCCTATCCATTATAAAAGATAATTATTTTTAGAGAATTTATCCATCCAATAAATTGTAATTTGAATTTGATTAAACTTACATGTTTATAATAACACTTTAGGCCCTTACAAAAGTTACAAAAATTATCCATTTACAAATCATTTTGATAAAATATATTTTAATTATTATCTTCAAGTTCATTGAAGTTATTGATTCTCTCATCATACAAATTTACATAATTTAATATAGAAAGCATTGATTTGCTTTCTGAATTCAATTGCATAACAAGTTTGTGACTCCCAGAATTTGTTATTATCCTAGTGATGGATCATGGAGTGTGATCCTAAAGGTTGATTCACAGTGTGATGCGAGAAATGGTTGATTCAAAATATTTGTTAAACAATTTAATCTAAAAAGCATTGATTTACAGTATGGATTGTGGAAATCTTATATCATTATTTATAATGATATAAAAATAAAATGGACAATCAATATGAAAAAGAAATTCAACATAGATTACACTTTTGTTTCTCCACAATACTGTAAGCTTTGATTTGTTTAGATAATTCATCTTAAACTAGATAAGATCTTATTATAAAAGAAAATGTAATTTCAAATGAATCATCTAAACAAATCAAAACTTAAGAATGTAACTCATCTTCATTGAACTGCCGTCTAACTCGATAATGTATTTTGTAGATGGTCGAATCGCTGCTGCAAATACAAGGTATAAACAAAGACGCCGTTAATAAAAAGGGCTTAACGGCCCTCGACATTGCAAGAGAAAACACAGAGTACCACGAATGCCACAATATGATAGCAAAGCTGGCGAGCTATCCCCTAAAGAGAAGGCATTTCCTGTATACCTTCCCAAACGTGAGCCCACAAAAATACGAGAATGCCATTATGCTGGTGAACAAAGCATATGAGGACAGGCGGAACGCAGAATTAGTGGTGGCCGTGTTGTTAGCAACAATGTCATTTACAGCCGCCTTCACCATTCCGGGCGGTTTTAAAACGGAGCTGGAGAAGGGGGAGACAGAGAAAATGTTAGGTTCCCCTCTTCTGATTGGGTTGGTTTCGTTTAAAGCATTTCTCATTTTTGACTGTCTGGCCTTCTTTCTGTCGCTCTTTGTGGTGCTCATGTGGCATTTGAGTACACCTCTCACCACGGGAAATAAAGTAATGTTCCTCTTTGTAACCAACATCTTGGTTTGCTCCAGCTTTGGCTTCACGGCGTCCGCTTTCGTTGTTACAGTGTATACAATGCTTGTGCACAAGATTAACACTTTGGCTTTCTTCGTGCTTGGCTCCTGTACCGTCATATGTTGTTGTGGTTTTCTCCTTCTTCTCTGTGGGAATATAAAGTCTGCAATAAAGATGGCGAGATTCAAGCATCTGCATGGTGTAATTCCTCTTGATGATGACCGAATGATAGAGTGTCTGTGGATGAAACTGGAACGTCTGGGGTTTTTGACCGGCTGCGCCCGGAGAAAAACTAAGTACTCTAATTGTTCTAGAAAGGGCAGGGCGAATCTTAACAGTGGGTGTATGGAGAATGTTCAGATAGAACCTCGAAATCATGTAATTGTGGGACTTGACCAAAGACAAGGGATAGAGCATAGCTGCCAGTGGTAAGTAATGATTGGGAAAAATCCTTTAACAAGTCTGAAATTTTCCTCCTGGAGTTCTGCAGACTAAATCTTCCCAGCATTCAGCCATAAGCTCAAGTATGAATGGAATCCTGTAGATTATATTTAAATATGATTTTGTCTGTATTCAAGTAAGTCTTGTAAGTTGAATGCTAATTCATTATTGTGAAAATATTGCACAGGATATGGTTTAAGTCCGAAATTCCAGCTTAGTCTAAATAACAAACTTTGAATTTTTTATATATTTTTGGAGTTTCCTTGCTTTACTATGGCTTTATTTCAGTATCAGCTGGGTCAAGATTAAATATTTAATCTTATTCAAATTTCAAAAGGATCCTTGATCAAAATTTTATTTAGTATTATTCTCTTTCATTCCTGTGAACCCATCATATGTTAGAAATTGTCAAAGTTCCATAAAAATCTAAGTTCAGAAGTTTTTATTAAAATTTTAAAGACTATTAAATGTTGGAGTTTCAAAGTTTCCATCACATTTTTTTTCACAAATCTTACATTCTTTCCTTGTTTCCATTGAAGTCTCAAACTTTCTCTTATCAACATTCCTTTTCATAATCCTTACACTTACACAATTGTTGGAGTTTCAAAGTTTCCATCACAACGTACCTTTTTTTCAAACCTTACATTTTTCCCTTGTCTCTATTGAAGTTTCAAACTTTCTCTTATCAGCATTCCTTTTCGCAATCCATACACTAACACTTTACACTAAGTTATCTTTCGAAGTTGCAATTTCAATCATTCTTTTACACGCATCATTTATGGCATGAGTTCTTTGGTATCCTCAATACTCAACTAATAACATTTCCTTATATATATTATTTAGAATCAAAGATGTAGGAATACCTAAAAAATGATACTTCTAAACATGACTTGTGAGGTATCCCTCACTACTAATCCCCAACATTTCACACTACTTATCATATCTAGTTTGTGAGTTAGAACCTATTCTTTCTTACATACCTTGTAAGATGAATTCCTCAATATCTACGATCTCCAACTCTCCACATTTCACTCCGTGTATCTTTCGAAGCCAGTGATGTGAAGATACTTTTATTTGTTTTCTTTTAGGCATAAAGTTTGGTGTACTCCAAGTCCCCAATCCTTCAGAAATGGTATGAATTTTAAGGCATTCTCAACCCTCAAATTTTGAAACTTTACAACACTTCCATATTGCACAACTCTCACCTACTTCTTTACACAATTGACAAAATCATTAACAACTAGATTTGATTTTTCAACTAATCCCCAAAATAAATATCAATCTCAAGTGTACAAATTTGAACACAGTTCCAATGATGGAGGGTGGAGATTACCATAAATTCATTAATGTAGTGGTTAAATTCTGACTCTTAATAGTCTTCACACATATTCATTAATGAAATATAGTTCTTTTGTTCATTCTAAAGCAATACAATAACCAACAAAGCACTACATATGATAAATCATTTCCAAAAAAATCAATCATTTTTACTCTCCATGCAACTACAGGCATTGAGCAGCTTCTAGGTTTTTAACTCCTACAAATTCAAATACAAATTCAAATGTCATTCATGCAACATATTTTGTGAATCTCATAGAGGTTGTTGTATTTTAAATGATTTTTGTAGTTGAATAAATCCATCATTCCCTTTGTAAATCTTCAATGGAATCATGGCTTAGGAATTCCACTTGCCAAACTAGCTAGTATGCATGTAATATGAATTAAACGAATGATAGCATTTTAATTCATTAAAAATTTTGTAATAATTTTTCCTCATTATATCTGGATTTCTATTAGTTTGGGATAAGTCGAAGTGTTTTTTATGCACTTCATACACAAAATAAAACACCAAGGTATCTTATCCTCTCTTGAACAAAATCTCTTCTTATGCTAAACTTCGTGATCATTCGAGGTGACTCGAATCACAAGGAGGACTTATGTTTTTCTTGAACTCATGCTTGAATGCATCTGGAACGTGGAAATTCACTAACTAAAAAAAGGATGAAAGGTATTGAGGGTTGAGAAAGACTACACTAATCCTAAGATCAATGATGATAATGGATCATGTTCGAATTGATATACTCCTAAAACTAAGCTTTGCTTCACCATTTTGTTAACAACTACACAAAACCGATGCAATCTTCTAAGGAAAACAAAATGTTTTCATATCATTAACATTCATCCAAATACCCAATATAATGGTGTAAATTGAATAAACATATCCACAATTGAACTTAGCACATCTTGATGTTTAGGCTAACTATGTCTTGCAATTCAAAATCAACTAACCATAAATAGTATGAACTAAGGAACTATCAACATCCACACATTACTCCATCACAATCAATGAACTCCATCTAACATGAGGATCCAATGGGAAACCATGCAATATGTATGAAAAGTATGTTTATTTACAAGCTTGGCAACAATTTTTGCCTTCTCCTACTCTACTTCTAACTACTAATTGCTTGCTATCCAACATCTATTAGCTATTAACCATTATAAATGAGGAGAAAAAGCCTTATATAGTTCTCTCAATACAATGTAATGGCCTGGATCAAATTCACATCATTGGCTAAGATGAAAAGATAGAAACCCTAATTAGGGTTTGTTACACCCATTACATAACATTTAATGCTTGACCAATGAAAAAATTACATTGAATTGGACACATGTCCATAATTGAATGTCAACCAATGAATGATGAGGTTAGGTACATTGAACTTGGTGCCTTCATGTGGTAGTTATCCTCCTCATTGGATGAATCAAGTGAATTGAATCTACATGCCTTGACTTGAATTGTTGTGATTGCGTTGATGAAGGTGAGTTGTCACCACCTCAACTTGCTTATCTTGTAGATCATCACTAGTGTAGGTGATTTAGGCATATCTCTTGATACTCAACATTATCCAAGATCAATGATGAAAAAGGTGATGGCGAGAGACGTTACCAAATTCTATCATCTTATCCAATTTGATCAACTTCACCTATCCTTTATCATGATGTGTATCACCTTCAACTTTGGAATGTATATCTAGTCTTGGAATTTCCTTGACATACTGGCTATGATCCTAGATTTCTAGAGGAAATGCAAGATTGCCATAACCTTTCCTCCATCATCAATATGATGTCTTCGAGTATCTTAGC
Source organism: Cryptomeria japonica (assembly GCF_030272615.1). Lineage (NCBI taxonomy): Eukaryota > Viridiplantae > Streptophyta > Pinopsida > Cupressales > Cupressaceae > Cryptomeria > Cryptomeria japonica. The sequence goes on along the minus strand of NC_081411.1, from coordinate 184,613,886 downwards.
TCTTGATCTTGCATGCCTTTTGTTATCTTATTTATTTTTCATTTCACTTGTGTTTGCCCTTCTTTACCTTGAATGCATTGTCCTTTCTTCCCTTACCAAGTTGATGAACCTTGGGAGTGTTCTTCATCAACTTCCTTGCTTAGCTTGACATCTTCCATTGTTAGGTCCTCCCTCTTGCATTGTCCAATCCTCCTCACCATTATGAAGTGTTGTGAAAAGCTTTCATTCTTTGCTGCAATGTTTCTTTTAAATGCTTGCAGCTAGTTCCTTCATCCTCTTTCATCAGTTGCCTACAAAACAAACAAGGATATCATCAAATATGCCTGATATATATTGATTTCGCCCATTTTTCAAACTCTCTAATCTAATATGTGTTCCCAATGAGGGTGAAATGGTGTTCTAACTTCTGATCTCATGTCTGATTTCATTGATTTGAAGTTGAATTTGGGGCATCTACCAAGTGACTACTACACTTCACCATGAGGTCATGGATTTCAGCTTGTGAAGGAAAATTTCCCTTCCTAGATCTGGGATTTCAGCATTAAAAGGAAGAATTCCCTTCCTTGAACACAAATTTCAGCATGCAAAGAAAGAATTCTATTCCTTGAATGCGAACTCTAGCATGCAAAGGAAGGATCAAACTCTAATCAAAGATTTTAGGAGGTAAAAGAAGATTTCTTCCTTGATCGGGGATCCCCTCAAGTAAAGGACAATTTCACCTTGATTGTGGATTTTGGAAAGTGGGAGATAATTCTTGTTCACTTAATCGATCTTTGCCAACTTCAACATTTTATCATTTACTTATCCTTCAATATGATGTTGATCCCTATTTTTCAAGAAATGATTGAGTTTTCCCATCATCATCCTTTTCAACATTGCAATCTATTCATCTAATCCATCAAGGCAACTTCATCATAATGCTACCTTTAAAAATTCTTCAATGTTTGAACCTCCACAAGGCAGGAATTTTGAGTGGTAATGGAGGATGCTCCTAGGTCGATCATTTTGGATGGTAAGGGAAGGATGGTACCTAGGTTAGGGATTTTGGATGGTAAGGGAAAGATATGGTAGTGGATTAGGAAGTGACGAGGAAAATGCTTGCTTGTCTCCCTCAAGTCCTTGTTGCCTTAACTTTCACCCTTAGCTCGAGTTGAGCATCGAGTTCACACTTTTCCTCATCATGATGCTAATTTTGCCTTTGGTGAAGACATTATCATATAATTTCCTTCTGCAAATCCAAGGAAAGCACCTAATACTCCAATTTCATTTTTTTAGCATCATAAATTGTCATTGGGCCAATTTACACCTCATGTTTATGCCCCTAATTTAGTGTGTCCTATCCTCGTCACCTATCTAGGTCCATTTTGTGTCTATTCTCTAGTTCTAATGCCATGTACACCCACTAATGAAGCTTCATTGTGGTCCCTTTTGAGAAGGACCATGGCGCCCATGGTCCCTCTTAGTGGGGCCCAATTTTGAATTGTGACAGGGGTCATATCCCTCTAGCGAGCCATGTACACCCACTAATGAGGCTTCATTGTAGTCCCTTTCTAAGAAGGACCATGGCACCCATGGTCCCTCTTAGTGGGGCCCAAATTTGAATTGGAGCAGGGGTCATATCCCTCTAGCGAGCATTCATCTTCGTGGCTCCATATGACAGTTGGAGGTTGCCCTAAGCGGTAGATTTCCTAGATACCTCTATATAAAGACATTTGACCAACTTAATTTCATCCATCAATCTCTAATCAATTATGAGACATCAAGCAATCAATTCCTTGCATCCGTGAAGCATTCATCATCAAGCATTTTCAAATACCTTCAAGGCTGCATATTCTTCATTCAACCATTGTGGAGCGAAATTGCATCATTCATACGCAACCATGTGTGTGATTAGGGTTTTGTCATGTCCATGTCATTTCATGCAACATATGTGATTACATAAGAAGGAAAGCATCATCATCAACAACTACATATTTGAGGTATATCTTTTTAGTATTTATTTCAATATTTGCATTATTTTGTTCAAGGTTAATTCCTAAACTGGGATTTGACTTAGGCAAACCCCTATTCCCAACCATTTCCCCCTTTTCACTGTGTGAAAAAATAGGTACAGAGTTGTGTTTCATAGGATCAACAGTATTTGCAAAGATGAACAAGTTCCCTTTTTTACGATGAAAAGTTTTGAGGACCATGGCAACCATCGCCATAGTCCTAACAATTTAGGCCAAATTTTGGGGAGCAAATCTTGATCATATTACTTTGCTCAGATCCAAGTTTCTAGATCTATGCGAGGATTGTAGCTCACTATTTAAGCCTAATCTCTTTAATATTCATCCATTTACCCTAATTTCAACATCTTCAACAATTCAATTCAATCTAAGGAGGATAAATTCCTATCAAGGAACTAGGCATTTGATCAAAATCTTAATCCTACAAAGGCTAGGTCTATTACATTCCTCTCCTCCTTAATGTAATGTTCCTATTAGCAAAAATTAGCAATTTTACACATTCTTATGGTGAAACTCTAATTTTAACCATGACTTTTTTAGTGAACCCAACATCTTACACCCTTATTTATGATTTGGATTGTTTATGCATTTCAAATTCAAATTAGCATTTACAAGTTAAAGTTTCAATTGAATTACATAAATTTAGAGGTTAAATTCACACAAACCCTATTTTATAATTTTAAAATTAAACTTGTGGGTTGTCTAATTTGCATTAATTGTTTCAAATCTGATTTTTGAACATTTTAATTTTTTTTTTGCATCCATAGACCTTATTTTATTCAAATTACATAAATGTAGAGGTTAAATTCATAAAAAAACCTAATTTATTCTGATTAATTTGATTTGTGGGATTGCATAATTTGTAACTCTTATTTTCAAATATGACCTTCGACATTCATAATGACACTTAATAGATCTAATTTATTTGTCATTTCACATATGATCTTACTTTTCTTTTCACTTATATTTATCATAATCATGCACTGGGTAATGGTTTCTTTCACTTTACATTGCTTGTTTTCATTCATAGCACTTTGGCATATTGCATTTTGAGAATTCCCAAATTGTTTCCTATTAATCAAGTAAATCTCAAAGTTTTTATCTATATTGCATGTGGTTTTATAGTGATATTTTTAGGAAAATGTATTACATATGTAGAACACATAAAAGCTTTTGTAGATCTGACTCCTAGAGATGCTAATGAAAAACCTAATATGTGTACCTCTCCTAAGGTATCTAATTTGATTAAAGAAAGAACTATTACTCCTATCAATGATCTCTCTAATGGAGAGAAAGCATTGAAGAGCAACATGGCACCATATTCTTCTCATACACATACCCTAGCGCAAGGGGGGCGAGGTCAAAATATTGGTGTTTCAATCACTTTAGATCCGCCTTATTCCCTTAGAGTCTATCTTAATCATTAAAACATTTGTAGAGAAGATGATATTATGCATTTAATTCATGATCTATCTCCCCACATAGCATTAAGTAAAGATGAGGCCTTAGACAATAAGAATCTTCATTCCCAACCTATCAAAGAGGATATGCATGATGATAGAAAGGAAAATCTCCCTACAAAGGATATTACTTCTTCATCTAATTTTCCCTTTGTTCCTTCTAAATATACTTACAAAAGCAAAAAATTTTAAAGGGATTCATTACAATACTCCTTCTTCTCAATTAGGAGTGGTCATAACATAATATCAAAACAAGGTTTTAGAGGGCAAGGACATGGAAAATTTGAAGAAGGAACTAGAGTCTCTATAAACCCTCCTACACAAACTAGTACCGAAGGTCTAGGACATTATCATGATTCACTTATGGATGATCTCCTTGTAATTCAAAAAATCAAGGAGTATCTTGCAAAACATAGAACTTATTGTCCATCTAAGGGTGCTTCTTCTTCAAAGACTCCTTTTTGTTCATATCAAACTCATGAGCATCATGCTAATGATTGTCCAGATTTCCAAAAAATTATGCAAGAACTAGTTGATAATGGAACTATTAAAATCATCTTCTTCTAACAACCCTTGTCCTACATCTCAAGAGACAAGACCTAATCCCATTGATGACCAATAGAAATTAGCTGCTAGAACCTTTTGGAGATTGAAGTATGATAAGAACATTGTTTCTCCTTTCATTAAAATTAATCATAATTCTAAGGATAAGGAAGGTGATGCACATTGTCTTTTTCATCGTAGTTATTCTCATTCTCTTGGAAAATGTAACACATATAAAACATTTGTTGAAGACCAATATGATAGAGCTCACATAGCTCTTACAACCGATCTTGCACTCTTCCTTGGTGAAGAGGTAGTGACTTAGCACTCCATTCTCCCTCCATGTTGCTCCTCACCCTATGGCACTAGTAGTTAACTTAATTGGGGGCTCTTTATCATAAGAGGTGATGCTTTTTCAATTACAAACATCTTGGGGGAAAAACATAATTTCTTCTTGTCTCTATCCCATTCCTTCTCTCTATCCAAGGTTTCACTATTCCCTTTAGGGGTTGCATTTTTCATGTTGTGATATCCTTTCTTCAATGGAATGGTATGTCTCTTATGACTAATCTATCCTTAGGGGAGTTTATGAACCTTCATCTAATTCTCTCTTTCTCTTTGAAGATTACCTCTTCTTTGGAGTTGCATTTTACATATCTTAATGTCTTTTTTTGCATGGCATATTCCTTCATGCAAGTACATTGTGCATTTGGTTATGTCTAATCTATCCTTAGAGTTTGTGTAATTCTTATCATTGTCCCTATACTTGTGGGCATTGATCTTTCTTATCCTTTCCCAAGGATCCACTTTTCCTTTGTTGAGTAGTGTTTGCTTATAGTTTGATGTCATTCCTTGTGTGAAGTAATTGTTTGCTCAAGGATTCTCTTTTATGCAAGAGGCATGTATCCTTGACTACAATCTCTTTTACCCTTGGCAATGCATATCTATAATAAACATACCCCTCACATTGGGTTGAAAGTGTGTCATCCTTCATCAAGAATCCTTTTCACCTAGCAATAAGAGGAAGGTAGATATTCTTGTTCTCCTTCTCTTCTTTTGGTAGAAGATGTTATGTTTGCTCGAGAAACTCCTCTTGGAGGTACATGTCTTTTGAGTGAAGATCTCTTCTCCAAGGATCCTCTTTACACTTGTTTCAATATATATCTTTTCAACTATCTTATCCTTCCTTGTAAGACTATTGCCTCTTTAGCTTGGATGTATGAACATTGTTTCCTAAAAGGATATCTCCTTTGTGTTGAAGGTGGGTATCCTTGCTTCTAGCTTCCTTAAGACATCAACATAGAGCTATGTTGACATCTTAAGGTGAGAGGGGCAGACATACATATCGCCCTCTTTGTACTATATTGTAATATTTTTTTTTTACTTTTGCAATGTCTTAAATGAGGTTTTCATTCGCGAAACCAGAGAAAACAAACTCTTACATGAGACGCTTCATGCCCAAAACTAGATGCAACATTTATATGTGTTATATGGGGTGCACATTCTCAAAACCAAAGCAAATAAACTCTTACACGAGATGTCTTCGAAACCAAACATATATTAATCTTACATAGGGTTACACATTCTTGAAACCAGAGCAAACAAATTATTACTCGAGATGTTCCTGATACTAGACACACACCTTTGCATTTTCATTACATGTCTTACACAAGTTGTTACATGTTCAAAACCAGAGAAAACAAACTCTTATATAGGATGGTTGACACCTGAAACCAGACATCACTTGCACACATGCACGAGGATGAGTGGAACTAGAAAAACATAGCTAGACTATTCCTACTCTCCTCCCCAACATGGATCACCTAGAAAAACACATCTAGAATGTGTATCCATTTCTTCTCTCATTCTTCTTCTCATTGATCACCTAGAAAAATACATCTAGAATGTGTATCCATGCTTTATCTCTTTCATCTCATGAGCTCATAGCTTTGCTATTTGTAGTTTATGGATGATTCGTGCTCTTGATTTTTTTAGGTGATCACTTGTGTTCTTGAGATGGCATTTTCAAGAATGATATTAGTGGTTGAGACATTTTGATATCGAGGTCTCTTCGGCTTGTTGACTTGGGGTCTTGTTTTTGGTTTTTAGCTTTTGCATGTTTTGTGTTATTTTGCCTTTTTGTCTTTTTTTTTCTTGTTTTCTGTGACCTTGCATGTGATTGAGTGAGTTAAGATCCTAAGATTGGGGGCTTGATTCCTCAAAATTAGTGGTCTTATACTCCTTGTGATTGTGCTCCTGATTGCTCCTCTCTTTCATCTCTTTCATCTACTTTACCGCAAGTATTTGCATAGATTCATACTCCTGTTAAAGTGATGGCTAAATGTAGTATCATAAATTATCCTTAGGAGAATTTACAGCTCATGTTTGTGCCCCTATTTTAGCGTGTCTTGTCCTCATCACCTATCTAGGTTTGTTTTGTGCCTATTCTCCAGTTCTAATGCCATTTACACACACTGAAGGAGTCTGTGGTGGTGTACCCTTCTCCTTGAGACTTCATTGCGGTCCCTTTTTGAGGACCATGGAACCCAGTGTTATGGTCCCTCTAAGTGGGGCCCAATTTTGAATTGGGCTAGGGGTCCTATCCGTTCGGTGGGAATTCATCTTCATGGTATCTGCATGATAGTTTGAGGTTGGCCTAATCAGTAAATTACTTAGATACCCCTAAATAAATGCATTTTATCAACTTAATTTCATCCATCAATCTCCAAACAATTCTAAGACATTAAGCAATCAATTCCTTGCATCCACGAAACGTTCAACATCAAGCATTTTCAAAGATCTTTAAGGTTGCATGTTCTTCATTCAACCATTGTGAAGCAAAATTACATCATTCATAAGCAAGCATTTGTACATATGATTAGGGTTTTGTCATGTCCATGCTATTTCATGCAACATATGTAATTACATTTAAGAAGCAAAGCATCATCATCAACAATTGCAGATCTGAGGTATATCTTTCCGATATTTATTTTAGTATTTACATTATTTCATTCAAGGTTAATTCCTAAACCGGTCTTTGACTTAGGCAAACCCCTATTCCCAACCATTTTCCCATTTTCACTATGTGCAAGAACAAGTACAAAGTTGCATTGAGGAGGATAGACAATATTTGCAGAGATGAATAAGTTCCTTTTTTTATGGCAGAAAGTTTAGAGGACCATGGCGACCACCATACAGTCCTGACAATTTAGGTCAAATTTCAAGAAGTAGATCTGAATCATATTACTTTGCTTAGATCTAGTTTGTAGCTCAGTGTGATGACTGTAGCTCACTGTTTATGCCTGATCTCTTCAATATTCACTCATTTACCCTAATTTCAGCATCTTCAACAATTCAATTCAATCTAAAGAGGATAAATTCCTATCAAGGAACTAGGAATCTGATCAAAATCTTAATCCTAGAAAAGCTAGATCTATTAGATTCTCCTCCTCCTTAATGTAATGGTCTTATAACCAAAAATTAATGGTTTTACACATTCTTATGGTGAAACCCTAATTTTCACCATAACACATTCCTTCACTCATCGCTTATCTTCATCTATCCTCTATTGAGATACAAATTTGCTTGAGGATTATTCAATCACCCCGAGAATCCATCACAAATTTCATACCTTGACTTAGGCATTTATTGCCCAAAGGTTACATTGTGAAGGCTTACTCAATGAAGAACTTGACTCCTATCCATTACCCAGACACTTTGACACAAGGAAGTTGAAGGTTGTTTGTTCATCCTAGCCTAAGACATAGAAATGTTGACTTGATCACATCCTAGCAATCAAAGGCTCTGCATCTCCTCAAAAGAAAGAGGCTAAAGACGCCAAAACATTACCAAGATAGACAACTAAGCTAAAACAACTATGCTAGAAGGCGAAAAAGTGGAGGTCCCCATTTGCAATGGGGTGATGTACTAAAATGTCAAAACAAGATATATAGCTAAGTTGCACCAAATGAATGAGGCCTTGGTGGCTTTTGAGAATTGAAATCCAATTGTCCTCAAACTAACATGTATGCTCTCATCTTAATTTTTTATTTTATTATAAGAGTAAAATAGGTTTTGAAGGAGTCGTAAAATATTTAATAATAAATGAGACCCAACACAAAACCCGAACAACCTAACCAAGTTGCCTCACAACACATAAATATGACATGCAACCCAATAACTTCAAAACATTAATAAAAGATCAACTAGTGCACACCTTATACTTTTTTGACATTCTCAACTCTCAGATCTTGAAACTCTAGAAATCTTGCAAATGGTGAAATAATTATGATTATTATGTGTTGTATCTTTTATTTGCATGTTTTTCTTATTTCCCATATTCTTTCTAATGATAATCATCCTTAAGTTGCAATTAAATGAAAGAAAGATCTCTTAAATAATCTATTGCTTATAATCTAACAAGAAAATAATACTCTTATTCAAAACCTTTGCCTTGTATTTTTTTAAGATAAATAGCATTTTCCATTTATATGGTGTAGTTGTTACAATATTATTATAGATTTTTGTAAATCTTGTATCGAATCATTACATTGATTGGAAGAATTTATAGGGAACTTAAAGGCCTTAAGTGGGCTATTCAATATTGTTGTTAATAATAGCGTTTACCATTTTATGTTCTAGATTTAGGGGCAGCCTTTGAAAGAGAGTTGATTCTTTGTTTTTGATTAAGGGAAAAATAGGTTTCTAGGGGGACTTGAAACCCTCAGTTTTTGCAGGGAACCAAAACCCACAAACAAAATACTGCAACAAGATGAAACAAAGACAACCAATAGCCAACCCACAACCAACCGCTAAAATGAAAGCATTAAAGAACTGGCTATAACAATCAAAAAGTAAAATCCATCAAACCAAACTACTCAGACAATGATGAGCAAAGGGTTTTTACAAGCTCCCTTAACATTAACAATTGGTTTTAATAAGGCTCTCACAACGTGAACACTTGTAGAACCATAAAGATAAAGTGTAAAGAACTTACTGGGAAATACCGAACCTCCCAAACAATGAAGAGATTCAAGAGGATTAGAGGGTTTTCATAGGCTCCCCCAACCTTCATCTTGGATTTTAAAATGTCTCCCAAAACCATCTTGCAACAATCAACAACAACCCCAAAACAGTAAGTCCTCACCTTTCCTACAAAGCCCCTCTCCACCTCAATAGGAACAATAGAGGAAGAAACCACCAAGATGAAGAACCATGCTCGATCCAAGTTTGAATTCAAGAAACCAAAGACAAGAAAGTCCCTGTCAAAGTAGCTTCCAACCTCTCCTACAAGGAAAATCTCCACCTCCATAGGGGACACCCCACCTCAATACGAATCTCAAAAGGGGAAGGAAGGAGTAGAAAGAGCCAAACCCCATGAAGCCACGAGAATAAACCTCACCTCAATAGGGGCAAAATCCTCCTCAATAGGAGCCACATGAAAATGGACCAAGGGAAGATCAACACAAGCCCACTCGAAAAGAAAGAAATCTTGCATACTCTAGGCTCCAACAAAGCCGAACACAGTCCCAAAACCAAAAATAGGGAAGAAGAACAAGTAGGTAGGTAGGTAAGTTTGAATCTAAATTTTGAAAATAAGAGGTCAGTTTTTTGTTAAGGACAGCAACAGACAAAAAGGAGAATGTTGTGGCAACAAATAGTTAGAATTTTCTGATCAACGTTCTAAGAGAGGATTGTTGTAACAGCAACAAATTTAGTGAATGAAGAACAGAGAGTGCAGTGCAACAGTAGCCGGCTCCAGAAGAAAGAAGGAATCAGCATGTGACTCCAGACAAACAGAACAACAAAGAGTTCAGCACAGCTCCAGATAGTTTTAGGAGTTAGTGATCAATTGCAGCTCCAGATAGTTTTAGGAGTTAGTGATCAATTGCAGCTCCAGATTGCTATACATGTTTTGATTGAAATCTAAGTATGAAGTACTTTGTAAATATCATTTTATGATTATTAGAAAAGTGTAATTTGTCTCCAGCCATCTCTGTGTTTTGTGTCTTATTTATATTGCCAACTGTTTGACAAACAGAGCACCAGCTCTGTACATTGTACATTTTGTGTTTTATTGAGAGTTTAACTCCAAGAACTGATATCGAAACATTGATTTCTGTTTTATTTGGGAATAAAATCCATCACACCGCAACCTGATTACTATCGAATCTTCTTCACCTTTTTTCAGATCCATTTTCTATTGCTCTTCGCTGATAGCGTCCAATGTTGAAGGTATTTCAAAGCACCTTGTATGAATGCCACTCTGTATTTGCAAACTCAGTTGCATAATTGTCCAAACTAATATAAATGTCGAAGAATAGAGCAATGTTATAGCTGGAACTGATAATGATAATGGCTAGAAATAACTTAAATGCCTCTTCTGATCACGCCACTGCTTGGGTTCATCTTCCATGGAAAATATTAGTATGTATATAAAGACAGATGGTGTAGATCCTTCTTGGGTGGCTGCACTTGTCCTATTCCGAACCAAAATCTTTGACAAACAATGAATACAAAACTCGGTGACAAAAATAATAGCCTCCTTGGAAAATAAACAACACCAAATTCATATCTGCAAATAATATTGATACAAAGATCAATGTAGACATCTCTTTCTCAACCACCTAAAACCACCATAAAAGCCTTTCATTTTCAGGGAGGCATCCTTCAATTCTTTTATCACGAATATATATATTGAATATGAACATGAACAGAATGAAATGAAAACTGTGAAAATAATGAATACAATAGAAAGAAATAGAAATGCAAATGGATGATGGATGTTACAGATTTTTGCATGGTTTGCACTATACCTTTGTCGACTAAATGCGAGAATAGTGGATGGACATCAATAATTGTTGTACATAGTCTACATTGTTTGGTTGTTGTATCCACCACTTTGGAGGAAAGATGAATGAATGGAAGGTCAAAGAGGTTTCATGGGACATCTTCTCTGATGTCATAATGAAATAAATAAACAAAGATCAAAAGATCAAACAAACAATTCAATCATTCATTTTAACACATTTTGAACCACCTAACAACTACCTAGAAACTTATCTCTACATAATCATTTATGTTATTATTTATTATTCAATAACATATGTTAAACACTAATTTCTAACAATAGTCATTGCACTGCTGAATAAGAATTAAATCATATTCAATAGAAAATGCCATTTTCATAATACAAAAATATGTCACAGAGAACTCATAGAACAAATCCATCTTTATCCCTTTTGAGGTCAATTGAAATATAATCAGTTATCTTTTTACTTAAGAATTCTTCTTTATTAATAAGTTTGACAGAATTTGACAGCAAAACATGCAGTTTTGAAGGCTTGAATATTAAACCCCATATCTGAATACACACCGATATATAAAACGAACACTATAATCCATATTCAATTACCATGTTCATAAAGATGTTTTAATATCTATAATAAAAACCTCCCAATATTATTGTATGAATGTTTGAAATTCTTTTCAATAAAAAAAAAACAATTCAATAACTGTCTTCAAACAAAAAATCCTATCTCAGAGATGCATCTCCATCCCCTGCCGTCACTAACCCAGAAACTTGGGGATGATAGGTTGAATGGTTTTAGAAAATAAAATGCATTTGACATGTCTGCAAATAGGGAAGCATAAACAAGGCACGTGAACAATTTGACTAAATGCCTCAAAGATATATGTCCTCCTGAACTGCAATGATTGCAGGAAATGCAGAAAATGAATTTGTTGAAAAGAATTTGAAAGCATTCAAACAAATTCAATTTAGCAGGTGTAGAGTCCGACTCAGCAACGTTTCCAAGCATCCTTCCTGCTTGTGCCAAATTCGGAGCTTTGGAACAGGGTATGTACATTCATCAAAGCATAATGAAAGGGAAAACAATGCGTGGACATTCATCAAAGCATAATAAAAGGGGAATCTATGTTAGATGTTATCGTTACTACAGCCCTGGGAGACATGACTACAAAATGTAAAAGCATAGCGAAGGCACGCGAAATGTTTGACAGAATGCCTCAAAGAAATGTGTTCTTTTCGACTGCCATGATTTATGAACAAAATGGATTCGTTGAAAATGCATGTCAAAGCATGTTGCAGAAATTTGGAAAATATGCACTATGCTTATTTAACAACCGCAATTTTTCAAAAGAGCTTGAAAGTTTTAGTCTACAAAACAGAGAGAAAAATGATAATAATCTAACCGTGCACATGCTCATCAAAGCCGAAAGCGAGTCCAGTCAACAATGCCTTTGGAAGCATCAGGAATTACAAAGCAAAGAGAGAGTCATGGCTCTTCTCACTGAATTCTTCTTCGGTGCCGAACATGGTTTTTCCGTTTGATTTGTTTTCTTTAAATTTTTAACTCCTTGCGGACTTCAAATGTGTATTTTCGTTTAATTTGTTTTCTGAACTTTTTCCCTCTTTTCTCGATTTGATAGCGCGGACTTGTGTTTTATAAACAAGAACCTCGATTTGACAGCGCGGACCTTTGTTTTTTAAACAAATAACGGACATTGTAAATTTAGCAATGGGTACATCGAACAATAGGAAGGTAGATAACAAAATTGATATTATTTCCTATATTTTTATAGAGTACATAAAGTCAATTGATAGATCATTTAGCAAACGATGTTGTTTGTACAACAAAGATATCAATGGAGAAGTAAAGAGATTCAAACATGATTGAAAAAAAACCTCTAAATCATAAAAATCATATAGATTCATTATCAATGGGCTTCTATTATGTTTGTAATAGGGAGAGAGGCAGAAAGAGGGATAAAAAGAAGGGGGAAGAGTGAGAGAGATAGGTATAGAAAGAGGGAGATATCTAATTCTCTCTTGCTTTGAAGATTACCTCTTCTTTGGAGTTGCATTTTACATATTTTAATGTCTTTTCTCGTATGGAATATTGCTTTGTGCAAGTACATTATGCATTTGGTTATGTCTAATCTCTCCTTAGAGTTTGTGTAATTCTTATCATTTTCCCTACACTTTGGGGGCATTGATCTTTCTTATTCGTTCCTAAGGATCCATTGTTCCTTTGTTGAGTAGTGTTTGCTTATAGTTTGATGTCATTCCTTATGTGAAGTAATTGTTTGCTCATGGAATCTCTCTTATGCAAGAGGCATGTATCCTTGACTACAATCTCTTTTACCCTTGGTAATGTATATCTATAATAAACATACTCCTCACATTGGGTTGAAAGTGTGTCACCCTTCATCGAGAATCATTTTCACCTAGCAATAGGAGGAAGGTAGATATTCTTGTTCTCCTTCTCTTCTTTTGGTAGAAGAAGTTATGTTTGTTCGAGAAACTCCTCTTGCAGGTACATGTCTTTTGAGTGAAGGTCTCTTCTCCAAGGATCCTCTTTACACTTGTTTCAATATATCTCTTTTCAACTATCTTATCCTTGCTTTTAAGAGTATTGCCTCTTTAGCTTAGATGTATGAACATTGTTTCCTAAAAGGATATCTCCTTTGTGTTGAAGGTGGGTATCCTTGCTTATAGCTTCCTTAAAAAATCAACATAGAGCTATGTTGACATCTTAAGGCAGGGGGGGGGAGGGGCGGGCGCATACAGATCACCCTCTTTGTACTATATTGAATTATACTTTGTACTATACTTTTTCTACTTTTGCAATGTCTTAAATGAGGTTTCCATTCACGAAACTAGAGAAAACAAACTCTTACATGAGACGCTTCATGCCCAAAACTAGATGCAACATTTATATGTGTTAGATGGGGTGCACATTCTCGAAACCAAAGAAAATTAACTCTTACACGAGATGTCTTCGAAACCAAACATATATTAATCTTACATGGGGTTACACATTCTCGAAACCAGAGCAAACAAACTATTACTCGAGATGTTCCTGATACTAGACACAAACCTTTGCATTTTCATTACATGTCTTACACAAGTTGTTACATGCTCGAAACCAGAGAAAACAAACTCTTATATATAGGATGGTTGACACCTGAAACCAGACATCACTTGCACACACGCATGAGGATGAGTGGAACTAGCAAAACATAGCTAGACTATTCCTACTCTCCTCCCCAACATGGATCACCTAGAAAAGTACATCTAGAATGTGTATCCATTTCTTCTCTCTTCCTTCTTCTCATGGATCACCTAGAAAAACACATCTAGAATGTGTATCCATGCTTTATCTATTTCATCTCCTGAGCTCATAGCTTTGCTATTTGTAGTTTATGGATGATGTCTGCTCTTGATTTTTTTTAGGTGATCACTTGTGTTCTTGAGATGGCATTTTGAAGAATGATATTAGTGGTTGAGACATTTTGATATTGAGGTCTCTTTGGTTCATTGACTTGGGGTCTTGTTTTTGGTTTTTAGCTTTTGCATGTTTTGTGTTATTTTGCCTTTTTGTCTTTTTTTTTCTTGTTTTGTGTGACCTTGCATGCGATTGAGTGAGTTAAGATCCTAAGATTGGGGGCTTGATTCCTCAAAATTAATGCAATCTTATACTCCTTGTGATTGTGCTCCTAATTGCTCCTCTCTTTCATCTCTTTCATCTACTTTACCATGAGTATTTGCATAGACTCATACTCCCTTTAAAGTGATGGCTAAATGTAGCATCGTAAATTATCTTCGATCCAATTTACGCCTTATGTTTGTGCCCCTATTTTAGTGTGTCTTGTCCTCATCACCTATCTAGGTTTGTTTTGTGCCTATTCTCCTTTTTTGATGCCATTTACACACATTGATGGAGTCCCTGGTGGGGTACCCTTCTCCTTGAGACTTCATTGTGGTCCCTTTTTTAGAAGGACCACGGCGCCCAGTGTTATGGTCCCTCTTAGTGGGGCCCAATTTTGAATTGGGCCAGGGGTCCTATCCCTTCGATGGGAATTCATCTTCATAGTATCTACATGATCATTTGAGGTTGGCCTAATCAGTAAATTACTTAGATACCCCCAAATAAATACATTTGATCAACTTAATTTCATCCATCAATCTCCAAACAATTCTAAGACATTAAGCAATCAATTTCTTGCATCCATGAAAAGTTCAACATCAAGCATTTTCAGAGATTTTTAAGGTTGCATATTTTCCATTCAACCATTGTCGAGAAAAATTACATCATTCATATGCAAGCATGTGTACATGTGATTAGGGTTTTGTCATGTCCATGCTATTTCATGCAACATATGTGATTACATTTACGAAGCAAAGCATCATCATCAACAATTGCAGATCTAGGGTATATATTTTCGATATTTATTTTAGTATTTACATTATTTCATTCAAAGTTAATTCCTAAACCAATCTTTGACTTAGGCAAACCCCTAATCCCAACCATTTTCCCATTTTCACTATGTGCAAGAACAAGTACGGAGTTACATTTAGAAGGATAGACAATATTTGCAGAGACGAACAAGTTCCCTTTTTATGGTAGAATGTTTAGAGGACCATGGTGACCACCAAAAAGTCCTAACAATTTAGGTCCAATTTCAAGAAGTAGATCTGAATCATATTATTTTTCTTAGATCTAGTTTGTCACTTGGTGCGCCGACTATAGCTCATTGTTTATGCCTGATCTCTTCAATATTCACCCATTTACCCTAATTCCAGCATCTTCAACAATTCAATTCTATCTAAAGAGGATAAATTCCTATCAAGGAACTAGAAATCTGATCAAAATCTTAATCCTAGAGAAGCTAGATCTATTAGATTATCCTCCTCCTTGATGTAATGGTCTTAAAACCAAAAATTAATGGTTTTACACATTCTTATGGTGAAACCCTAATTTTCACCATAACACATTCCTTCACTCTTCACTCATCTCTCATCTTCACCTATCCTCTATTGAGATACAAATTTGCTTGAGGAATATCCAATCACCCCGAGCATCCATCACAAATTTCATACCTTGACTTAGGCATTTATTGCCCAAAAGTTACATTGTGAAGCCTTACTCAATGAAGAACTTGACTCCTATCCATTACCCAAACACTTTGACACAAGGAAGTTGAAGGTTGTTTGTTCATCCTAGCCTAAGACAAAAAAATGTTGACTTGATCACCTCCTAACAATCAAAGGCTCTGCATCTCCTCACAAGAAAGAGGCTAAAGACTCTAAAACATTACCAAGCCAAACAATTAAGCTAAAACAACTACGCTAGAAGACAAAAAAGTGGAGTGTTGGTATTTTGGTATGGTTTTATCATTGATGTCAACACCTACTGAATACACCTACTTTGGAGATCCAGCAACATTCACCGGCAAGTAGTAAACTGTGCAACAGTTATTGGTATATGGTTCATCGGCAGGATATATTGTTCCCCGGTACTTGGAATGATATGGAAGACACTTAGCAATATCAAAGACATCATGTGGACACTTTATTTTGAAGAAATAATCATTGGTATATTCATATTTGCATATTTGCTTTTACCGACAAATAGGTCCAGGTTATCTAGGGTTACACCGGTAGGTTTATCTTTTTCAGATCTGCATGGCATGCTATGGAGATGATTTATTGTTGTTGTAAATGCATTAAGCCAACATGTTTAATCAGTTATTGCATCAGGTATTATATTATTTGTAAAATGTTTTTATATCTTGTAGAGCCGATCTATTAAAATTGGTCTTAGGGTATGGTATAAATGTAAGATCTTATTTGTAAGATCAAGTGTGGAATGCGAAAAAGAATTGTGTGAAGGTATATGCGAGATCAAGTAGAGGTATACACGAAGACATCATTTGAAGGTGAAGTTAGGTTTTTATAGAAGCATATCAGCATTACACCAGTACTGAATCCAGCATATGAAAATGCTATTTTGTGCAGTACATTCTTATTGGATTTAACCATCCAACTGTAGTCAGTGTGACTCCCATTTGTGATTGAGCAGTGAGCTCTAGGCTGTTGGCCTTTATGCATGTGCAGACCCCTTTTTGCACACTTATTATCTACAGTAGTATCATCTGATTGTGGGTAAAGTTTCCCATCGTGGTTTTTGCCCTTACAGGGTTTCCACGTACAAATATTGGTGTCATGTGTTGTGGATTATTTTATGTTTATGTTTCATGCATTAATCCTTACCGGTATAGCAATTTATTGTTAACAATGTCTACCGGCATACTTAACTGGTTTACTGGTATTAAGCATTAAGTTGGTTAATAAGTTTTTGGTTTGAATTTATTAGACAACTGATTCAGCCCCCCCTCTCAGTTGTCTCCGGGACCTAACAATTGGTATCAGAGCTTAGTCCTCTTTTGCAGAAGTTTAACAACTTGAGGAGATCCAATGTCTACTAATTATTTCAGGAAGGACAGTCCTAAACTTGATGGAACCAACTATGGGATATGGAAGATCAGAATGGAGACACATCTGAACTGTATCGGTAAAGACATTTGGGAAGTTACTAAGAATGGTTATACTACTGCTGTAACTGGTCAGACTACTCCAACTACCTTAGCCAAAGATGAAGAGAATGATTGCAAAGCAAGAGAAGCACTTTTGAGTGCATTATCATATCAACAAATCATGGGATTATCAGATAGGACTACTGCTAAAGCTATTTGGGATCATTTGGAAACATTGAACGAAGGAGATTCCACAGTCAAAATTGCAAAACTTGAAAGCTTCCGAGTCAGGTATGAACATCTGAAAATGGAAGAAGATGAAAGGATCTCTGCTTTTATGGAAAGAGTAAATGAAATTGTTTTGGGTATCAAATGTTGTGGAGGACCCTTGAATGAGGATGAAATTATTTCAAAAATCTTAAGAGGTTTGCCATCGGCATATAAAATGAAAGTTATTGCTATAAATGAGTTGAGAACAATGCCTAATACATCAGTGACTAGAGATACATTGATTGGAAAACTTTCAGCTTTTGAAATTGAAGAATTTGGTCTTGTTGCTATTATAAAAATTGATCTAGCCTTTAAAGCATCAACATCATCTGCTCCATCATTTGACAAATCGGACTAGAGAGCCTTTTATGCAAGAGAACTTGAAGAAACCAGAAAGGAGAGTGAAGAGCTTGAAGAACTTGAAGCACTATTTGCAAGGAAAATGCCAAAAGGTCCAATTGGAAGTAAGTATGAAGGTAAAACACCCTTTAAATGTTTTAACTGCAATCAGATTGGTCATATGGCTTCAAGATACCCTGATAGACATGCTAGACTAAGAGAAGAAGCTAGAAGAACATACAAGCCTAATCCCGAATATCAAAGATACAGATTTAAGAAGAACAAAGATAAATCTTGTTACATTGTTGATTAAGGTGTGACTGATGATTCTGATGAGGATCCAATAGACAATGGATGGGTTTTTGTTGCTATAACAGAAGATCAACCGGCACCTATTGCTCAACTGGTAGAACAAGCCCTAGCAGTTAAAGTTGAATCAAAGGATGAATGGATTATTGATTCAGGATGCTCACATCATATAACTAGAGACAAAGGTAAATTCTTGAACTTTCAAGAATACAATGGAGGTTTAGTAAGATTTAGAGATGACAAAGCCTGTTCAATCAAAGGTAAGGGTTCAATATCTCTTGATAGTAAACATAACACTAACAATGTCTACTATGTGGAAGGATTAAAACATAATCTTTTAAGTGTTGGTCAATTAGTTGAGAAGGGTTTTCAGTTACAATTTAAAAATGCAAAATGCAAAATCATGAACAAAACTGGTTTGGAAATTGCAACCGGTAATCAGACTAGAGGTAATATCTTTCATTTGAATAACAGTGAAAAGGCATGCTTAATTGCACATATAGATGAAAGTTGGTTATGACACAAGAGACTATGTCATGTAAATTTTGATTGCATGGTAAAAATCAGTACTTCTAAGGCAGTTAGAGATCCACCTAAAATTGTGAAACCTCATAATACAATTTGTAAGGAATGTTAATTTGGAAAACAAGTTAGAGCTAGTTTCAAAAGTGTTCCAGAAAAATCCAATAATGCTCTTGATTTAATTCACACTGATTTATGTGGTCTAGCTAAAACTAAAAGCTTACAAGGTGATAGATATTTCATGCTAATTATTGATGATTATTTTAGAATGTGTTGGGTTACTTTTTTCAGAGAAAAATCAGAAGCACTTGGGAAGTTCAAACTATTCAAAGCAATGGTTGAAAATGAAACCGGTAAGAAAATCAAATGTTTAAGATCATATCAAGGAGGAGAATTCACATCTAAGGACTTTAATACATTGTGTGAAGCGAATGGAATCAAAAGACAGTTATCAGCGCCTCGGACACCACAGCAGAATGGAGTTATTGAAAAGAAAAATAGAACTATCTTGGATGCAGCAAGAAGTATGTTATCAGAAGCAAATCTACCACATGTGTACTGGAGAGAGGCAGTAAGCACTGTTGTCTATACATTCAACAAAGTTCACACCAAAGGTGAAACCAGTAAGACCCCTCATGAACTATGGTTTGGTAATATTCCTACTCTTAAGTATTTCAGAATTTTTGGAAGTAAATGTTATATTAGAAGAGATGAATATATTGGCAAATTTGATCCTAGAAGTGATGAAGGAATATTTGTTGGTTATTCATCTAAGAGCAAGGCATATAGATGTTTTAATAAAAGATTGCATAAAATTGTTGAGAGTACAAATGTAAAGATTGATGAACAATTCAGAGGAACTTCAAGGTATATAGACTTTGAACCGTCAACAGAAGTTGTGACAAATGAACCTACACAGAATCTACCAATACAGAATGAAGATCTAGTTACCCCGGTATCATCAGAGGATTCTTCAGTATTTGAAGAACAACAGCAAACTAAGACACCCCGGTATGTAAGACTAAATCATTCTAAAGATCAGATAATTGGAAACAAATTTAAAGGAGTTATGACAAGAGGAAGATTGACAAATGAAGAGGTATGTCTTATTTCTCAAATTGAACCATCATCTATCAATGAGACATGTGAAGATAAATTTTGGATCAAAGCTATGGAAAAAGAATTAGGACAAATTGAGAAAAATAATACTTGGACATTAGTTCCCCGGCCTAAAGATAAAAATGTAATTGGAACCAAATGGGTATTTAGAAACAAACTTAATGAAGATGGTAAGGTTGTCAGAAATAAAGAAAGACTAGTGTGTAAGGGATATTATTAGAAAGAAGGAGTTGATTACAATGAAACCTTTGCACCGGTAGCCAGAATTGAGGCAATTAGATTATTCTTGGCTTTTGCAGCTCACAAGGATTACAAAGTTTGTATATTAAATGTGCATTTTTGAATGGAGATCTTGAAGAGGAAGTTTATATTGAACAACCTGATGGATTTTCTTTGACAGATGACAATGATATGGTTTGCAGATTAAGAAAAGATCTGTATGAATTGAAACAAGCCCCAAGAGCTTGCTATGCAAGATTGGATAAGTATCTTTTAAAGATTGGTTTTACTAAAGGAAATGCAGATAGCAAATTATATTACAAAGTAACTAATGATGACATCTTGACTATTGAAGTATTTGTTGATGATATAATCTTTGGAGGAGAAGATGGACTATGTAAAGATTTTCTCTTGAAATGCAGCAAGAATTTGAAATGTCTATGATTGGAGAAATAAAATTCTTTTTAGGATTACAGATTTCACAAACCGATAAAGGTATATTTTTGAGTCAATCTAAGTAATTGAAAGAACTACTAAAGAAATTTGGGATGGAGAACTCTAAACCGGTAAGCACACCTATAACTACAAATGACAAATTATCTCAAAGGGATGAATCTACACCTGTTAATCCAACTAGATACAAATCTATGATAGGAGGTTTACTGTATTTGACACAAACCAGGCCTGATATTATGAATGCAGTATGTATTGTTTCTAGATTTCAAAGTAATCCTAGGGAAAATCATGAATCAACAGTAAAAAAGATTTTCCGATACTTACAAGGCATAGCAAATCTTGGATTATGGTATCCTAAAGATGAAAATTTTGATCTATATTAATAAGTTTGACAGAATTTGATAGCAAAACATGCAGTTTTGAAGGCTTGAATATTAAACCCCATATCTGAATACACACCGATATATAAAACAAACACTATAATCCATATTCAATTACCATGTTCATAAAGATGTTTTAATATCTATAATAAAAACCTCCCAATATTATTGTATGAATGTTTGAAATTCTTTTCAATAAAAAAAAAACAATTCAATAACTGTCTTCAAACAAAATATCCTATCTCAGAGATGCATCTCCAGCCCCTGCCGTCACTAACCCAGAAACTTGGGGATGATAGGTTGAATGGTTTTAGAAAATAAAATGCATTTGACATGTCTGCAAATAGGGAAGCATAGACAAGGCACGTGAACAATTTGACAAAATGCCTCCAAGATATATGTCCTCCTGAACTGCAATGATTGCAGGAAATGCAGAAAATGAATTTGTTGAAAAGAATTTGAAAGCATTCAAACAAATTCAATTTAGCAGGTGTAGACTCCGACTCAGCAACGTTTCCAAGCATCCTTCCTGCTTGTGCCAAATTCGGAGCTTTGGAACAGGGTATGGACATTCATCAAAGCATAATGAAAGAGAAAACAATGCCTGGACATTCATCAAAGCATAATAAAAGGGGAATCTATGTTAGATGTTATGGTTACTACTGCCCTGGGAGACATGACTACAAAATGTAAAAGCATAGCGAAGGCACGCGAAATGTTTGACAGAATGCCTCAAAGAAATGTGTTCTTTTCGACTGCCATGATTTATGAACAAAATGGATTCGTTGAAAATGCATGTCAAAGCATGTTGCAGAAATTTGGAAAATATGCACTATGCTTATTTAACAACCGCAATTTTTCAAAAGAGCTTGTAAGTTTTAGTCTACAAAATGGAGAGAAAAATGATAATAATCTAACCGTGCACATGCTCATCAAAGCCGAAAGCGAGTCCAGTCAACAATGCCTTTGGAAGCATCAGGAATTACAAAGCAAAGAGAGAGTCATGGCTCTTCTCACTGAATTCTTCTTCGGTTTCCGTTTGATTTGTTTTCTTTAAATTTTTTACTCCTCGCGGACTTCAAATGTGTGTTTTCGTTTAATTTGTTTTCTGAACTTTTTCCCCCTTTTCTCGATTTGATAGCACGGACTTTTGTTTTATAAACAAGAACCTCGATTTGATAGCGCGGACTTTTGTTTTATAAACATAAAGGCAATTGATAGATCAATGGAGAAGTAAAGAGATTCAAATATATTCAAATATGATTGAAAAAAAACCTCTAAATCATAAAAATCATATAGATTCATTATCAATGGGTACGTCGAACAATAGGAAGGTAGATAACAAAATTGATCTTATTTCGTATATTTTTATAGAGTACATAAAGTCAATTGATAGATCATTTAGCAAATGATGTTGTTTGTACAACAAAGATATCAATAGAGAAGTAAAGAGATTCAAACATGATTGAAAAAAAACCTCTAAATCATAAAAATCATATAGATTCATTATCAATGGGCTTATGTTATGTTTGTAATAGGGAGAGAGGCAGAAAGAGGGATAAAAAGAAGGGGGAAGAGGGAGAGAGATAGGTATAGAAAGAGGGAGATATAGAGGGGGAAGAGAGAGGAGGAGGTGGAAAGAGGAAGATAGAGATAATAAGTGATATATAAAGAGATAGAGATAGAGAGATTAAAGCTTCACATATGTTTATTGATGAACCTAAAAGAATTGCCATGTAAACTAAATAACCTTAAATCTAAGAACAATCAAATTGATTTCTTAATCTTAATGCTTCTTAATAGTTTAAACAATTCACTTGGCTAGTGTTTGGACAAATAAGTTTTAATGGCTTACATTATTTGGGGTAAGTAACAATTTTTGGTCCCTCCCTTCTTGCCTCCTACCTAATTTGTCACCTTTCACCCTTATCATTTTATCTCTCTAAAAGATTAGTTTAAATATTAGATTTCTTAAACATTAATCTAAATAAGATAAATATAAATATTTTATATATTAATTATATCTAATATATATATATATATATAGATAGATAGATAGATAGATAGATAAATAATAAATATTTTTAAATATATAATTTATAATCTTATAATAATATAATTATAATATAATTTTTTTTAAAACTAAATATATATAATAAAATAATTGATATAAAAGATAATACAATACATCACAAAATACTCTTTAAAAAAATCTTTAAGAAAGAATTCTTTTGAAATAATATTTTATAATATTAAGGTACATCCAAAAAAAGAGCTATTGTCAATGGACCCTTGGTCTTTTTGTGAAGTTGAATGGCTCCAAATGAGCCCACCAAGATCAAGTCTTGCTGAGTGTAAGGCTCTGACATCATAAGGGATGAAACTGGGATCTTGCCCCATGCGAATTTGGCGGAATGGGATCTTGGTGGCAAAAAGTACTTTGTGAAGGCCTTTGTTGAACTGGCAGCTCGTGGGCTTCATGCCCTTGCTAGGCTATCATGCTCGTAGGTCTAGACCTCCATAAAAAAATTTTAAAAAGAGCTATTAGTTTTGGGGGGGGGTTAAAGTTAGCTTTTAAAATGGAGGCTACGATTTCAAAGTGGTCTCCTTTTGCTAGAATAATCTCCCAATCTCATATGCATTTTACCCAAGCTACAATGAAGACTACCCATCATCATCAATACATTTCGATCCAATCAACAGATATCAATTCCACATGTGGCATAGGCAAATATACTAGAAGAGAAGGGAAAAACAGTGACGGTCAACAAGTGAACAAATGGTAGGAAAAAAACCGTGAATGGCAAAATATAAAATTCCAAGATAAATGATCGGATGGTTGTGGGTGTTGCAACAGTCTTTCATGTCCCTCAATGAAATATGGACCCTTGATTCCAAAAATCATCCCATCCATTTCAAATAAGGAACACTTTCAGCAAAAGATAGTAGGGAGGAATCAAGGACAGGTGAGTCTATTTATTAATAGGTAGACACACATCAGAAGGAGATATTCTAGAAATAGCACGTATGTGTCAAGAAAGTTCATTCCCTAAGTTCACAATGACAAAGCATTTAGATACACTTATACCTCCCAGTTCATCAAATTAAATGTTGTCTAGTATCAGTTCGGTCAATTTTTTTAAGCAAATTGCTCTACAGGACCTAATTTTAAGTGCATATGCTTGCAATTAGGCCAAATTTATCTTTTTGAATTGCTATATGAATATCCTTCTAAGATTACTGTTGTAGCATTACAACATGATTGTAAAGCAAGTTGATTTTGATTACCAATTTATACAATTTTTTGAAGCCTTCTCTCTCTTAAGATGATATACATGTAGATTTTAATTGAGTTGAAATAAAGTTTTTAAGTTCTTTGTTTTTCAATTGGATTGTGTTGGAATGGAAAACAAAATTTTCACATCCCATCTTACAGTTTTGTGTAAATTATTATTGTTTTTGAAATGTTCTAACCGCAAATATCCATTCAATTCTCTCTAAAATAGTGGCATTTGACTACTTCATTCTAGCATAATAATTTATCTGAAAGTTTGATTGGAATTTCTTTTGTTCGGCACCCATCTATCTCAGAGTCCTTTTAGGCTAAGACTATCTATTCCAGAATCTTCTAGCCTGGACTAACTATTTTTTAGTGTATTTTTGGATGGCACTATTTCAAAAGATGAGCCAAACCTAAACCAATCTTCCTACATTGGTTGCTTGGTGCAGGAGCGCCTAAGACTTAGACTATCTAGTTTTTTTAATTTTGGCTTGTATTGACCCTAGCGAATTCAGCAGTGAATAAGGACTCCTGGAGGGTCCAAGAGTTAGTGTTTTGAGCCAATGTAGGCCTAAGTTGATTTCATTCTTCTTAGGTTTGCGTTTTTGCGTAAATAGTGGGTTTGAGTAGGTAATTGACCTTCTTGATGGTCAAAGATGTCAAAAAATTTTATAGGAATTAGGGAGGGTTAAATTATTCTTAAACATGTTTGAAAAGTCATTTGTGATGACTTAGAATAGGTCTTATAGGTTGAGAAGACCAAAAAGTGCAAAATTGCAAAGTTGCAAAAAGTTGTCATGACAACTTTTGTCCTGAATTGGTTAGCGATGGAGTTATGGATTGTCCAACGCCCTAGGAAGACTCCAAAAATGGGAAAGATATAAGTACCCTCTCTTTCATGGTTACCAAGGTTGGAGAATGTGCTATGTAAGTTCAACAATCTGAAACTACTCATTTTCAGACTAGTTGGTAGCATTTTGGCTTGATTTTACTCATTTTGTATTTGAAAATGGATTGAATCCATGGATCCAACAATGGATTGAGTTTCACTAGTGTGTTATAGTACTGTTTTTTCCATTTCAAGCTTTGTAGATACTGTCTATTAGTGTTTTCTTGCTTTAGTTTGC
The DNA here is from genome assembly GCF_030272615.1 of Cryptomeria japonica. Taxonomy (NCBI): domain Eukaryota; kingdom Viridiplantae; phylum Streptophyta; class Pinopsida; order Cupressales; family Cupressaceae; genus Cryptomeria; species Cryptomeria japonica. The sequence goes on along the minus strand of NC_081411.1, from coordinate 184,588,512 downwards.
AAACAACCATTTTTGGCTTGTATATAACAGTTTTATGTGAAAATGGTTGCCCCATGAACTCAACACATGCTGCCATCATGTCTTGTTGGGACATGAAGGGAAATCACTTGTACAATGTACATATGTAGGGGCAGATGCTGGAGAAGAGTTTCAATGTGACTGTCGCCTTGTTCTAGGCGAGTCCAGGAGCAACCCAGCTAGAGGAAATAAGGTGAAAATGAAGTGCCAAGTGCAGAGGTGAATGCCAAATCACTTAATAAGTTTTTGGAGGGGTTCAAGGAGTTGGGACAGAGTTGCCAATGCAAGGAGAAGCCTTGACAAGGTCATTTGATGCTCAAACCCTAACTTGACTATTCACTGCTGGCTAAAGGCCTAGAAAACCCTTCAAAACCCTCATTTTGGGGTTAGCATATTGTATGGTGGAATAAGAATCCAAACCCAAAAAAATGAACCATTGAAGGAAAACCAAACTTTCTAGGGGGTCTTTTGGACTATTTTCACTCAAGCCCTAAAAAACCAGTTTTAGGAGGCCTAATTGGGCTATTTCCTTGTAGCCCTTCTCTAAGTAAGATTTTGAAATCGATAAGAAACTTAACGGTTGCAAACCTAAAATTGACCCTATATTCATTCAAAACATGAAATAAGACACCTCCAAACCTTTGCATCATCTCACAATGATAGGAGGTCAATTTGACAACTAGAAGCCAAGAAGCCCAAATTGAGCACATGGGAAGCACTATGAATTGGTAGGGTTCCTAGCCAAAACACCTGAACAAAACACATTGGAAAGGTAAAGAGTCAAGCCCTAGAAGAGACTGAGAAGGACTTGGAGGTTTGGAGAGCAACTAGGCCTGGTGAGTTGGTGGAATTGAGCAACGCCAACTAGGTGAACCCCATCATTGCTTCAATCTATTTATAATAAATAAAAATTAGATCTTAATATGAAGGACATGACAAGGTATTTTGAGATCGACATTAGATAGATCTTCTACATCATTATTGGTGTGGAGGAGGCAGGGACTTATTTTTGATACATTTATAAAGAAGTAATTGTGTAGAGAGGCGAATTGTCTTTGACCTTGCAAGATGACATAGAGGAAATGGAAATTGGAAATGGCAGAAGACATTTCTAGAGAATATGGTCCTAAAATTGAAGATGTCTTCACACTTGTCAATTGTTTGCAAGATTCTAAGGCATTTCCAAAGAATCAATTTTGCACACATCATGAAATCATTGCATTCCATGAGACTGCTTCTTTTTTATGCATTTTGTCAAACAATTCTAGCACCTTTTGTAGGCTTCCACATTTTGTGTACATTTCTACTAGGGCATTTACAAGGATGACATGCGATGAAAGTCCACATTAGATTATGGTTTTGGGTAAGTGCAGAAAGATCGTGGTAAAAAAGGGGGTATAAATGGACACTTTTTAAAAAAAATCAAGTGAACCTAAACTTGGAGGTAAAATTTGAAAGTCGTCCACTCAAGATATGAAGATAATCAAAGAACAAATATTATAGTACTCTCAATTTAGTTTCTAGACTACTAAATTTTTAAAAAATTGGATAAGCTTAAGGGGGTCAAATCCGTCATGCACGAAAAATAGACCCCGATTTTTTTTATAAAAACATAACATAGTATTTGACATGCACGTCAAAAAAGTCATAGTTAGATTTAGTATTTTGACAAATCCTTTAGTAGAAAGATAGTTAAGAGTGAGCACTAGAAGTTGTGTATTTTTTTTATGATTTTTCCAATCGAGCACATCTTGAAAATTAGGTACCTATTCGTGCGCAAAGCATAACTTGCACTTAAAAAATTGAAAAATACATTTTTTTTAAATTGTAAAGAATCAAGTGCACTACAATAATATATTAAGTTTTTAAAATTTGGATAAGTATATCAAAAGTTATTAAAAAAATGGTACACGTACATCTGTGAGAACTATGAAGACACTGGTAAAAGAGATTCAATAAATATGTTATTGATGTTCAAATTTTTTAAAAAATTATATGGTTAGAAAGCTTAGAAGATGGGTGAAAATATGTTGGTAATTATATAAATACCCACTTGATGAAGTGTAAACCTAATCATGACAAAGTCGAGAAACCAAGTTGATAAAATAAAACATGTCAAAAAGGAGGGAAATAGAGAGAAATCAAACTTCCAACCCATAGATTTGTCATCTAGGCCTATTTCTAAGCCTAAACAGTCAAAAGCATGTACAGGGTACCTATGCTATAAGAAGTCTGTATGCGGTAATAAAGCTAAAACAACGCGTACGTGCTACTTTTGTTTAAAATTTGGGTGTAGAATATGTATAATATGATATTGTATATATAATATGTGTGTATACATATAATATATAAGAATATGTATAATATGATATTGTATATATAATATGTATAAGATCTTAAAATATTGTATGGGGTAACCCCTTGGTGTAGTAGAGTTAGAATTTGAGGAGAGTTTAGTCTTGTGACTGAATTTCACTTGTTGGACACTGACCCAAGGATCTGTTGATTCAAATAGGCTATTTCATTAGAATTTCAGGATAATCAGTTGGAAACACCAATATGGCTTAGCTAAAAAATATTTTGGTGAATCTTTAATTGTCCTTTATCTTTTGAAATCAGGTTTATTTCATGTTTTTTTGTTGCACAAACTTGTTTACCTCTCAAGATCATAGAAAGTTTACAAATGGGAATGATTAATCTCTTTCTCTTGTAATTTATCTATTAGATTCAATAGGATCTAGAAGCCTAAACTTGGGCAAAAAAATTCTCATTTTCTCTAGTTCTTAGTTTGTCATTATATGTAACTAAAAGAGAGACAAACACATAGTGGATTTCTTATCATATATACCCATCTTTCAATAGACTCAAGTTTAAAAATAATTTTTGGTGTGCCCTCATAACCAAGATTCTTGGAAATGGATTTGTGGTATTTACCCACCCTTCCACCTAGACTTATTTATCTAGAGGATTGCTCAACCTAGTCCCATACATGTTTTTCTACAATTTAGCATTTCTAATTTAAAATTTTATTTTACCTCATTTATGGATGAATTGAAATGGTACAATTTTAATGTTGAAGATTATTATTATCTTTTTATTTATGAGAAGATTAGTCTTATCTCTTTATTGTACATACAAATTCAAGCATAATTTGATGAGGTCGCATAGGAACTCCAACAATTGTGAGATCTCCTCAATCACAAAGGAAGAAAAACTTAGGCTATGAGGAGTCCATTTGAATTGGAATATTGAAACCATCCTACTTCCTATGTCTTGCTAGCACAACTGCTCTCATAATTGGAGTTGTTTCTTGTCATCATCTAGATAGTGGAGAGATTGGCATATAAACCACAATTAGATTGTTATTATTACTCCATCGCTAGGGTGGGGTATTTTGATCATTTCTTTTTTGTGCACGAGCCACAAGATCAATGGGATGTGTTTGAATCCTCCACCTAATTTTTTTCTTAAATTTTCATTTAAAGGTATATGATACTCCTTTATTACCACAAAAAAACTAATAAATATCCTTCATTTTCTTAATTTTAATTTACATATTTAAATCATTGTTTTGGAACTCTTGTTTAACTTAACATAGATACCGACTACAACCTTTTTATTTAACACATCTTGTATTACGTACTCTATATTTAAGGATAAATATGATATATTAATATCATTTTCTTGTTACCCTTCTGGATTTGACTGTGTAGATTTTGTTGTCACCAATGTTTCAAATCAAACACTATGATCCATCACCAAGGAAATAGAGCTCTCATACTTTCTCTCTTTCCCTAGTGATGGATCATGGTATTTGATCATAAACATTGGCAACAACAAAATCTACACATTCAAATTTAGAAGAGTAACAAGCAAATCATAATGGACTACGAAAATTTTATGATTTTAATATTAAAATCATTTCCAATAAAAGAATTGAAACTTTGTACGAAACTAGTTGTTCAAGGAAAATTGGTTTAAAATTGAACACTTCACCACCTTACTAAACATACCCATCATTGCAATCAACACACTTCAATCACTCATTATTTTAAGCAATGTAATGCTTACACTTTATTCTTTTCCATTAATGCAAGTTCTTATGTGTGGGGGGAATTTATTCATGTAAGTTATTAAGACATTTTTTTCATGAATTCAAATTATCAAATATAATTTTTCCTTCTTATACTAAAACAATAGTAATCTAATAAATAAATAAATAAATAATGGTGTTATAGATCATAAGTGAGAGAGGGAGCTCTGCAACCAAGGCACATGAACGGTCCTTGGCTATAGGTTGGCTCTCTTCCCGGGGGCTCCCAGACCTAGTGGGAGGCCCCCACATTAACTTTGTTTGTGCCTCCATTAATGGAGAGCAAAACCGATGGTGAAGGGAATAATACCCGTAAAACCCCCATTAATGGCAAAAAGACTTTCAGTGAAGTTGTGTAAGGGCTCTGAGCGACCTTTCTGGACAAGGCGAGGTTCGAACCAGAGGCAATACAAGATGCAGCAGCAAGTTGCAAAGAAGGTGAGGTGGCCTCAGCCCTGAGAGTCATCATTAAACCTAATTATTCTATGACTGAATGTATTTCTAAGGAAATAGCTAGGCTTAGGGATTCTGCAATTTTTTTAGCAGCCCTTGATGTAGATAAAATGCCATCTAGACAATATCTCAATAAATGGTTTCAGGATACTTGGTCTATTAAATTTGGAATTCAGTTTTCATTTTGCAGAATGTTACAAAAAGGTTTATTTCTTATATTCTTTAATGATAATGAGATGCAAAGGAAATTTATTGAAAAATAATTCTGGATTATAGGCAACACCTATTTTAGGGCCATTCCTTGGACTCCATTTGCTTGTAATGAAGAAATAATGGCACTCTCCAACCCTAAATGGGTAGTTATTAAAAATGTCCCTCCTTTTCTGTGGAACTATATCTATAAAATTATGGAGTCACTTGGAAAGGTTATAAAAATTGATTCCTCGGCCTCTCTACTACCTCACATGGATGCAAGGGTACTCATTGCATTCAACCCTGGAGTAACCCTCCCCTCTGGTATTGATATTTGTATTGATAACCAACTCTTCTTGTGCCCACTAGAATATTTAGGAGGGATTAATGCATGCCATAGATGTAGAAGAACTGGACATTACTTGAAGAATTGCACTCTATCGGTGAAGAAAAATGGTACCTCCTTCAAGAAGAGCTCCACCAGAACCCGCCTCCACCCTGAGTTGGAAGAAACTGATAAGTCAAAACCCCTCTGCAAACCCATCCCTTGACCCCTCCCCTCAACCTATGGTTGTTGAGACTATACCTTCATCTGATCCTTCTCCCCTCTTCACTCAACCCCTAACCCCCCCTGCCCACCCACTTCGCCTCCCTCAATTGCAGAAACTATTCTCAAATATCAGTTGGCACTAAAAGAAGCTAATCGGGCCACTAGTGAACCTGATGCAGTGGATTCAGATAAGGTCAAAATCTCCCTTCCTTTTGGTGAACATAGGAGGCAAAATGCTCAGCAGATTGTACTTGAACAACTGAAGTTGGCTGCAGAGCATAGAAAACAACTAGAATTAGCATTACTAAATCAAAAAAAGGAAATTGAATAATGTACCATACCCTTCCTCCAAGAGTTGATCGAAGGGGAAGATGGTGGTACCCAGGTTGCCACCAGTGCTACCAAGAAGGTTAGTCACTCCCCTCTTGGACCTAAAGCTAATGTAAATGCCCCCACAAGTGTCCCTCATAAGGAAAATATTCTAGTGGAGGCTAAGGAAGGAGGAGAGATAATTCTTACTGGAAAAACCTTTGATAACACTAATGGGGAGGTGGAGACTATCACTTCCCCTTCTGACCATCCCCTTGAGAAAGGGCATGGTACTGATCCAGGGTTACAGTTGGCTGAAACAGTGAATAATAGTATTGAAAGGGAAAGTACATTCTCCCCTGATCCTAGAACCTTTGAGGTTGTAAACAATGGTGGGGGAGAAGAACTATTTAGTAATATCACCAAAACAAAAGAGGAAAAGATCTCCTAGAGTTAATAAAGATAATTCAGCTAGGAAAGATTCCTTAGGACCTGATCAACTCTCTGAACTCAAGAAAAAAAGAGGGAGACCACTATCAATTATGGCCTTTGATGCTAGCCACCTCTCTAAATCTGAGGAATGGCCCAAATTTTTTGAAGGGTTTAAAGCCCTAGGGGATAACTTTGAAACAACCCCCCAATGATGAAAACCATCTCATGGAACATCAGGGGATTAGAGGCCCCTGACAGGAAATATGTGGTCAAGAGATTCTTAAATATGCACAAGGAAATTGACTGCCTAATGCTCCAAGAATTAAAATCAGTAGGATTCTCTCTAGAAATTGGGCTAAAATCCATATGGAGGGAAGACACCCCCTTCAATACCAAACACCCTAAGGGAAAGGGTGGAGCTGCAATTTTACTAAGTCCGAAATGGAAGAACAAGATTCTCAAATGGGGGCAATCCCCCTATGATAGGGCAGTATGGGTAATATTACAGAATGAAAATAAGACATTTGGTCTCTGCTCAATCTATGCCTCTAATGACTACTGAGAAAGAGGGGAGATGTGGAAATGGATTGAAAAATTAGATGACATCCCCTGGCTCTTGGGAGGAGACTTTAATATGGTACTCAATGCACAAGATAAACAGGGAGGGAATAAGGTGGAATGGAAAGGTGCGAAGAGGATTCGCTAGGAGAGGATGGTCAATAAATTGAGGTTGCTTGACCCAATTGCAGGTAAAAAAGGTGAACACAACTCAATATGGTACACCTGGTGTAACCACCAACAATACGATAAGAGAGTGTACTGCAGGCTAGACGGATTTTACTTCAACACGGAATTCTTTGAAATTATTAAAAATGAGGATGGTGTTCAGTATGCTGTCATACGATATACATTATCTAACCATCATCCCATCATGGTTGGGCTTAAGATAAATAATAGAAAAATGGCCCTTCCTAACCCTAACTTGAATTTTAGAATGAACACTAACTTGCTAAAGGATGGTGATCTTAAGTGTGCACTATACCTGGTCAGAATGTATAACAAATGTGGAAACAACAAGTTGTCTAACATAGAAAGGTGGAACCAAAATATTGCAACCTGGACCTCTCTTTGTCAGGTGGTAGGTGAAAAGAAAGCTAAGGATACCAGAGCATCTGAGATACAATTGAACAATACACTACAAGTGGTAGAATACGAACTTCAATGGGACCCGAAAACTGCATCACTCACTTATCAATTAATCAGAGCCAAAAATGATCTTAGAAGGCTTCAAAACCAAAAAATTAAAGGATGGAGAGCAAGAGCTAAGCTTAACTGGTTAGATTTAGGGGATCGGGGGTCCAAGTTCTTCTTCCAGATGCTCAAAATGAAACAAGCAAGAGAGAATATAGACTCTATATGGGAAAACAATAAAAACCTCTTTGAACCAAATGAAATTTTAGAATGTTTTGCTCAGTATTACAAACAATTATTTTCTGTAGAACTAGTTGGGGAGGAACAAGAAAATGCAAGGAAATTAATTGTGTCTTTAGTTCCCAAACTCCTTGATCAAGAAGATAGCAGGATCCTTGGAGGAGATATCTCCAAAGCAGAAATCAAAGAGGCTATAGATGCCCTCAATAATGACAAATCCCCTGGCCCTGATGGGTTCCCAGCAGAATTTTACAAGGATAATGTTGACTGGATTGTAGATGATCTCCATGAGCTATACTTTGAGGCTATTCATAAGGGATCCCTAGGTGAAAACATAAACCAAGGACTGATTAAACTCATTCCCAAAGAGGGAGATAGAACCCTGGTAAAAAATTGGAGACCCATTACACTGTTAAATGTTTCATATAACATATTAGCAAAATTGACAGCAACCAGGTTGGAAAATATTCTACCTAAGATTATTAGTAATACACAAACAAGGTTTGTCAAAGGATGATATATATTAGAGAACTTAATCACATGTTGGGAATCACTTCATTGGGCAAGAGAAACAGGACATAATGAAGCCATGTTACTCATCGACTTTGAGAAAGCTTATGATAGAATTGAATGGGACTATATTATGCAGATGCACCAGACTCTAGGATTTCCCCCGAGGTTTTGTAAATTCGTCAAAACACTATTAAGTGATGCTAATGCCTCAGTCGAAGTGAATGGAATGAGATCCCCCAAATTTGCACTATCAAGGTCAATAAGGCAAGGGTGCCCTCTAGCCCCTGCATTATTTTTTATAGCTACTGATGCAATGTTTTATTTACTCAAAGACTTCTCTGTCACTCCTCCTGTTAAGGGCATATCCTTACCTAATAAAAAAGAAATATGTAATATCCAATTTGTTGATGATACTACAATGTTAATTAAACTTGATGAAGATAACCTCACTGCCCTGCTGGAAAATATAAATGTTTTTTGCCTTGCCTCTGGAAGTAAGATACCTATGCACAAATCTAACCTACTTGGCTGGGAGGATAGTCCTCCGAACTAGCTCTCAAATTTCTCTCTCAATTGGTTGGGTCCTTCCCATATGGCTAAATATCTAGGTATCCCCTTCTCCTTCCTCCCAAATCTAAAAGAAATGTGGGAATGGGTAAGTAATAAGATAGAGAAGAAACTCTCTAAATGGAATAGGAACTATCTATCTCTGGCTGGTAGATTTTAGGTCTGTCAAAAGATCTTGGCATCATATGATATCTATTTCTCCACTGCCTAGCTCTTCAAGAACTATCCATATAACCATATCCAAAAATAGATAAGGGAATTTCTTTGGTTAGATGAGAAAGGCACTAGGAAACAACATGCAGTGAAATGGGAATGGTGTACTATGCACAAACTATATGGTGGGATGGGGCTAAAAGATCTTAGAACACAAGGGATAGTCTCGCCTCGAAATGGATCCTTAAAGCCATGGATGGTGAGGAACCATGGAAAGTCCTAATAAGGAACAATATATCATCCTCAATTCTAAAAAAAACCCAAGAAGTGGAAAGACCTTCCCATGGTTGACCTTCTTCTTGGCCAGATAGATATAGCCCCAACTGGTTCAAGAGTCTTCAAGTCCTTATGGAAGGCTTGGGAATAGGTGAAACAATTGGTAAAGTACAATCTCAAAGGAAATAGACTAAATCAGGTCATTAGTGATAGATCTATCTGGTGGAACCTGATACATAATGGAAAACCATTAGCATCTCTTCAAGGTTGTTCTGAACTTAAGTGGCACAATATGGGAATCAAGTATTTTGAACAGATTCTAGTGAATGGCCAACTTAGATCTTGGGAAGATCTGCAAATTTCCTTCTCTATTCCATTATCCCAAAGTAGAACCTATAACATCCTTAAGACGGTCCTACCCAAAGCTCTTCCCCCACCTCACCTTTCTCCCCCCCTCTTCTCCTTCTCTAGGCTTAGTTGGGTTGATGGCACACCACTTTCCTCACTTAAAGCCAAAAACATTTATGCATCCCTCATTGAGGTAGATACCATTTTTCTTCACCTTAATAAATGTTGGGAGCTAAACTGGGAGCTTGGGGTTTGGAAAGATAGATTAGGTAAATTTTGGATGACTCCAAATGAACCAAAAAAATTGTTCTTTGGATGGAGAATGTTGTTAAATAAACTCTCGATTAAGGACAAGGAGGGTAACTACCTAAATTGCAAGATTTGTAGGATTCCGGAGAGTGTGAAACATATTTTTTTTGTCTATCATTTTGCAAAGAAAATCTGGGACTTGTTTGGTCTAAATCTGGATGCTAATTGTGTTGAAATCATTAATGTTGTTTTAGGCTACATTAAGGGCTGTAGGAAAACTACAAATATCTTCTAGTCTTGTTTACCTTTAGAAATTCTTTAGCTCATTTGGAAATATCGCAATGATGATGTCTTTAATAATAGCACCAGGCACCTCACTGAGTCTCTTAGGAGACTCATCTTTCATACTGTCTCAATGCAGGTCACTGTAGTTATAAAGCTAGATTCAGATAAGTTTGATAAATGGATAAAGGAGGATGCCACCACTATCTACATCAGAGAGCTATACCATGGATTCACATGGGAAAGAGATGAACTAGGAAAGGCGGCTTTTGAGTAGGCACTAATGGCCTTCATGAAACAGATGGACCGTAGACAGCTGCATATGGAGATTTCTCAGGAGGAAGCTGATCTGATACACCTGAACACCTCACACCCTCACAAGTAGGACATTCTTGATGGCCGTATGGAAATATGGGAAGATGGAGATATGGGCTAGGTGGCTTGGATCCTACCAGTGGGAGCCAACTCTTCTCCAGACTTTGAAATTTCTTACTCATAGTCTGTTATGTCTCTTTATTTTGATCTTTCTGTTCGTATATTATGATGTAAGTTTTGTAATCATCTCCCCTTATGTGGTGTTACTCTGGAACTATAATTCTCAATCAACTTTGGTAATTTGTCTCTTTTTGTTGGTTGCACCCTCCTATGGTGCCCTGCTGTAGATATTCTCAATCAGTTCTAGTGATATGTAATGACTCTATTATATTTAATCCAAAAAATAAAATTAAAAAAAAACTAATATGTATTCACAGTTTTAATATTTTAATAATTATTAAGATTTTTATCAATTATTAATATTGAAAAAAAATTATTAATAGATTGTTGAAAAGAAATGATTTTTATCATTAAATAAATTGTCAAGCATAATTTTTTTAACTTGTTTGATCATATTTTCTCATATTCTTGTGTACTCTTTCTTATTTCAATTTTAAAAAATATTAAAAAAAAAATTGTCTTATATTCTTCTAAAATCAGACATAATGAATTTCTTATATTCATCTATAATTTACTCTATTCTAATACTTTAAAATTTATATATAATATTTGATATTTAAGTAAGGTATAAAACATAAGCTTTTTCTTTTTAACAATCTGATTACCATTTCTTATATTCTTACTTCTTATATTATTTTGTAATCTACTTTATTTCAAGACTTTAAAATTTATGCTTGATACTTATCGTTAAATGTAATTAATCTGATATATATCTTACTTTTGAATATATTGTCAGTAATGCAAAGTACTAGGATAGCATTTTCCTCCTTTCAAGGTGTGTGTCTGTTTACATATCATTTTTCCTGAAATTTGAAGAAATCTTCCATCGCAACTGAACGTGGACAGCACAGCGAAGGGATTGATCATTTTCACATCTTATTGTGCTCAATACATGACTATTTTTGGAAGCCTCACATAATATCATACTCACTAACCTATATCTAATCAATTTAGCTTTCCTCTCAATTCAAATTGAGCATTTAATTAAGCATCTTCAATGTAATTAAGGAGAAATATAAATTCAAGCATTGAAGTTCAACAATCATGATCAAGGTATTTTCTCTTCTATGAATAAAGGTGTGCATTAACACCTCCCAATAAACATGAAGATTTGTGTGAGGCTTCAATGCAAGGAGTTTCATATCAACATATCATTTGTCAACTGAATTATTTTCACAAGGTTTTTAGTATTTTCCCTACCAAGGGTAAGCTCTCTTTTATCCAAAAACTTTGTAGTGAAAATGGAAATACTTCCACATGGTTTGACTTAGGAAAGACTCTATACAACCTAATATTTTCCCTCTTTTTTGTATGTAGGTTACAAATCCTATATCCAAAAGTTGTGGAATTTTGTAGAGAAGACTAAGACATATAGTTCTAGGCTTTCAATAGGTTAAAACCCTATTTTTTTGACAATGTGCATATGTTGCTAATACTTTTTGGTCCAAATTCAAAGAGAGTGATCTACAACATGCATCCCAATCTAAAATCTAAATTTTTAGCTAACAAGAACATTTTTGTGTCTAGGGTGCCAAGCACACTTTACTAATATTTTCACACTTGGAAGTGCTTGGATTTTAGTGAGATATCAATCCCTATCCCTACATCAATAGACAATTTCCCTACATACACATCACCCATAATGGCTATCACTACACAAAATGGTAATTTTAGCCATGTTAATAATGGGGCTATTCCTAGATCAATAAATATACTTATATTCTACCTCAACAAATTTCCCTTTTGTTTCCACAAAACATGCATCAATATATACTTATATTCCACCTCAACCATTCTCCCTTTTATCGATATGAAATCAGAATGCTGGTGAAAATATAACCCAAAAAAAATGATATAAATTCATTAGACACTATAGCTTGGGCCAAATTTTTCCTTCACTTTTCGCACCTCCAAAAGCTAGATTTTATCAAATTTTCTACTCTATTGGACTCCATATCTATAGTTGTAGAACCTATCATCTGGACACAAAAAGAGAAGAATGATGTTATGGAATAGGGGTTTTCCTAAGTCAAACTCTAGGTTTGGAATTAACTCTTTTATTGAAATTGAATTTGAAATGTAATGGAAATGTAAAGCATTCCTTTTGAGGGCAACGGCTACATCTCAATTGAAATGCTAAAATTGAAATTGTATACCTTGATAATTCTAGCTTTAAAGTCTTCATGCAAAGTTGATGTTATCCCATAGGATGTAAAATTTCTTCATAGAATCTTGATCTCGAATGCCATCTTCTATGTTTGAATCATGAATACTTGACCTCACCTTCAAAGTCTTAAATATGTTTGATTTATTTCTCACTTGAAATTTAATTGAATTTGATCTTGAATCATGTAGAGAGGATAAATAGACTTGTTCAAATCAGGGGCTAAGGATTGATTTTATACCCCACTACATCAAACATGTTTAGATTTTTGAGAGAGGATGACATGGGATGGGAATTCCTACCCATATTTTGTGACTGTTGTTAGGACCAAAATTTAGGCCGCTTTTGTCAAGAGAATGACACTTCGAGTGCCACTATCCTAGGACACAAGCATCTAGGGAGCCCTTGTCTAGGAAATTAGGTTGCACAAGGGTCCACAGACCAAAAGATGAGTGAATTTGGGAAATTGAAGCCGGTGTGAGTAAAAATCAAGTAGGATCAAGGAATGGAAGGCCCAAACAACAAAGTGAGGCCGAAGTGTGGATAAGAATTGTATAGGGATACAATTTATGACACTACACCTACATACCCATCCTTTCATAAGCTCAAATTTAAAAACTAGTTTTTGATGTATCCTCATACCCTAAATATTTTGGAATGGATTTGTGATATTTTCCCATGTTTCCACCTAGACTTATTTATCTAGAGGATCGCTAACCTAATCACCTACATGTTTTTCTACACTCTAGTATTTTTAAATTAAAATTTTATTTATATTATTTATGGATGACTTGGAATGGTACTATTTCTAATATTTAATATTATTATTAATTTTCTATTTCCCAGAAGATTAGTCCTATCTCTTGTTTGTAGATACAAATTCAAGCCTAAGTTGAAATGGTTGCTTAAAATGTCTAACATGTACAAGTTCTCAATCACTAACGAACTATAATTTAGACTATGAGAAGAGTCCAATTGAATTTAAATATTCAAACTATCCTACTTCCTATGCCATGATAGCAAAGCTGGTCTTATTATTGCGGTTACTTCTTTGTATCATCTAGATAATTAGGAGGTTGGTATAGCACAAATGACAAAATGGATAGGAAACTCTTGAATCCTCATTCTAAATAACTTTTTCAAAAATTTGTTTAAAGATATATGATTCTCATCCACTACCACAACAAATTAATATTATATGTGGACAATGGTCCTGCCACTATTCTCATAATTGTACCTATGGGTTAGCCCACTCGTTTTTGGCTGCTTTTAATATCAAAAACAAATTAATATATATTTTTCAATTTCTTATTTTTATTTTACATATTTAAATTATTATTTTTGAAGCTCCTATTTAAATTAATCTTATATACCAGTTACAACCTTTTTAACAAACACCTCCTCTATTATATACTTATTATTTAATAAATATACCAAAGGCATACCCTATATGAAGTTTTCAACTTCCTTATTGAAATCAATGGTTTAAAGTTAACTAGAAGGATGCAAGATGATTGAATTGATCTCAATCGTAGGTTTACATTAATAATTTTTAAAAAAATGATTAAAAATTTTAAAAATATATTTTACTATAATTAATTAGAAAAAGAATGTGTACAAAAGAAAAATCTACTATTTTTTGTTTTTAATAATAATAATTTTTAATGGTATTTGTTTTTATTTGAATATTCCATATTTTTTGGAAGTTTCAAAAGTGGAAAAGACAAAAATGTTAAAAAAGAAAGAATTAGCTTTTTTTCTATTTTTTAAATGATTAATATTTCATTAAGTGAAAATCTTGTTTTTAATTATTTATATTTTTTTATGAAATTACAAATAATAATTCAGAATTATTAGAGTTCATTTAATTTATAGTTATTACTTTTTTTTTTTTGATCAGTAAGAGGCCGAGGCCGAGAATTTTATTAATTATTATAAAATTTACAGTACAATACTCCACTCGTGCGGGCGCCGGTAGGAAAGAGTGGAGGCGAGAAAACCTCCGGCCTTGCCCGGGACCATAGTCCAGCATAATTTTACATAATAAGCAATTTCTACATTTTGGTACAGCAACCACAAAAACTAGTAAGACCCCAGGCCAGGGTAATCCGGAGGAGTGATTCTATTTTACCCTTCCTTTACAAGCCCTTATTTGCCACTTTCATATAAAAGATGTCAATGTCCCTTAGCATCCAGCTATTATAGTTCTGAAGATGATCTTTGATTGTATAGTTCCATGTTTGCATGGATTCTACCTGTTTGGCCTGCATAGTTAGTTGCTCAAACACTAGACAGATTGTTAGTATCACTCAGCTAATATAATGGATGAAAAAATTTTACTACCCACCTAGAAAGATAACTTTTGTAAACTTATCTTATGAAACCTAACCTTAAGGAAAATTCATACGAGATGTAGACCTTAGAATTGAAATAGGAATTAGATTCGATAATGCCCAAAAATGAGGAATCACATACTTGCCAGCTCTTGTTAATGCTCCTGGATGCGGTCCCTGAGAGAGAAAGGGATCCAAGCTACACTAGCAAGGGTTGGTAAATGGGATTCAGTCATTCCCACCTCCTTTCCTTTTAGATTATGGTAGAAAGGATGGTGGGGTAAGATTCTACCATGCAAGATTGCCAATTATAGAGATTCAATAGGTGGCCATTAAAGACTTCTCCTGGATACTATAAAGAAATCCTTTAGTGGGTGTGAAGCCAATGTATACATACCATTATATGCAATCTAAAGTAAAATTAAGAATTGATGGTTCTTTAGAAACAGGGAGGAGGAGTGTGACAACTTTGACTATGTCTTAAGAGTTTAGAACCATGTATTGATTTGTCATAATACTAATGTCTGCAGTAAGGGTCTATTTTACCCGAAGGAGTCCTCTGCTTTGACTCTATGAGAGGATCTTCTGCAAATATATCCCTAATCTGCTATCGGGAATTATACATTGATGAGACTATGGGTATGACAGGATTGTGGTGAGAGATAGGATTGGGGTATACTTTGAGGGTTGAAAATTTGGCTTTGGGCATGAACAGGCAAAGGGACCAAAGACAAGACCACCCAGAGAATTCTTGAAAAACACTGAGAAATATGTATATCTAATATATATATATATATATATAGAAGCATGAGTAAATTTATATTGATGCATATGCTGGTGTGACTGTATAAATTCTGAATGTCAGGCTCTAAGGGTATCTGAGTTTATTCTTGTAAGACGACATTGGGCTCTCCCAGGGCTAGAGATGATGGTGCTATCAATTAAGGAATATATCCGAATGAAAACCATTATAGTCGAAGCATTAAACATGAATACATCCCTTTTTATTTTTATCCCTGAAGCTAAAAGACCCAGGAAATCTGTAGGAAATAGAATAGTAACTTTAAATCCTAATAATCCCTTGTCTCTATATCTTATGGAACTAGGGCTAATGACTAGATTAAATATATAGTTTGCTAGATATGCAGGGCACAAAGTTACTTTTTTAATGGTTAGCATCTATAGAAACCACTAGAAACATGCATTTCAGAGGAGAGAATAACACATAAAAGTGGTGACCACGCCTCTTAAAAATCAGTATTATTGAAAGCTAACCAAGAGTGTTATATTCATATATATATATATATATATATATATATATATATATATATATATATATATATATATATATATATATATGAATTTAAATTACTGAATGAATGTATATTACTGAATTACTTCTCTTTTTTAGACTAGAAGCATAAGAAAACAAAAAACTCAGCCATGCAGATACAAAGATAAGATTGTAATCCATATTTTACCTTTGTGTAAATACTTTCCCTATATTCTTCTAGCAAAATAAGTCATTGTCTTCGTAGTCAAATAACTTCGAAAAAAATAGCTCAAAACTATCAAGTTTAGGAGATCTCCTATGCTACGTTCTTTTTCAAAAAAGGTTATTAAGAAAAATATTCTAGAGTATTCCCTAACATTAAGAACAAAATATTGTATCTAATAACGAGAACTTTGCCTTTGATGAAGCACCTTCCAATGGCCATTAACCTTTCCTGCTTGGCTTTTGGGATGGGCATATTATCAGGGATGACCATAATATTCTCTGCATCCAAATAATTCTGCAGCCACTTCTCCCGTGGGGGTTTCTTTACCATGAGGATCCAAGAGATGAATAGGAAGTTCCTGCTCCTAACAAAGCATAGAGTTTAGAAAGCCATATGGTCTTCAATAACCACAATAGGAAAACATGGAACCGGTTTGTTGTTCCTAATAAAGACATCATAGTCCCAAGGCTTTGGAGCTGTAAGTTCATCATCTATGTTCACCAAAACCCATTCCAATTCACTAAGAACGTCCTTGATGAAGACCTTCTTGCATAATTTTGCCACCACCTCTCTATCTCTTTCGAAATACATTGCTAGGGCCAGAAACATTGCGGCAATATCTGAATTGGCTCGAGTTCATTCCTCATTCAATATGAAATCCTTCTCAAGAAATTTCATAACCGCTCCAAAAATCAGAGGGTTCTGTTGAACCAAGATGCCTCTCAGTCTCTCATCTTTGATTTCACCCACAAAGGCCATTTGGCATTTCAATCCCATCAATCTGAGCGTTGTATCCATTGTTGCTTAGCACAAGGATTCTTAGCTAAAGAAGGACTCACACTCTACCAGCTTAATAATGAGTAGTTGCTAAATAGTAAATATTAAATAGGGAATGTACATTTCAAGATGAGAGATCATTAATGTTACCTTGCCACCACCGAGCCTAGGTTAAAGCAACTGTCCCATCACTGCGGTAGCATTACTCATCTTTCGCTGTTAGCCGTCAAAATAGGCCTTGATCGAAAAAGCAGCTGACATATGGGTTATCATTAATGATTCATATGGCTATTAGAGTCATCCAGCTAAAGGGATCAAATAATAGAGAAAAAAAGCTATGGATACCTTGAAAAGCTTCGGTTTTAGTGGGAGGCTATCTATACATTAATAGGGTTAGCTCTATATCCATGTTTCATATACTTTAGCTAAGATATGAGCTCATGTTTATAATCCTAAACTTATTTAATGTATGGATTAGTCTTCCTCTAATCCCCACGCTTATCACATCGCATTTTACTATAAGTGTTACCCAAGAAGAAGAAAGAAAGATAACACCTATATCACCAGGTTTCTCTTAATTTAGAGCCTAGCTGACATGTTTAAAGGGGAAACTCCTCAAAGATTAATTAAAAATAAATATTTAACCAGTGGCTCTAAAGGTTCTAAAGGAGGACTAACAAGGGCTTGAAGCCTTTCTATGGCATGAATAAAAATAAGATATCTAGTAACACGAATATACGTCCTGATGAAAATAATTATAGAAAGACTTCTATAAGAAATGAATTTTATGACTATATATTTAAACAATGGCTTTGGAGATTCAGAAGGTGGACTTGCATGGGATCGGAGCCTTTCTGAGGCCTAAAAATATTGAAATATATGGTTGACTATCTATAGATCCTAATACAAATGATTATATATATAAAACTTCTACATGAAATGTATTTATATATTTATGAGGATTTGTGATTATAGATATAACTATCTCACGGATATGAGGATATGAGTAAGTATATATTTCATATTTGGAAAATATATATGTGGATGACTATATATACATACATATATGCCTGCATGCATCCATACATCCATACATTTAAGTGTTTATTTGTATTGATGTATGAATGTATGTTTGTAATTGTATCCATGTATAAATATCCACCTGCATATATAATCCAACCTATGTATATATACTTAGTATAATCAAATGTCCATCAATTTTATTTTGGAGGAGGCTCAAAACACCCATTCTTTATTCCTAGGTCTAACTGCAGGGGTAAGCCCTATCTAAGGATGCTAAGATTTATCTAAAAGAAAGATGATTATCTAAACACCTCAGATCTATGATTAGATTGAGAATGGATTATAGATCAAGGAAATTCCAACCTCTACACTCAAGATGAGAGGGGAGAAGATAGATGGGCAGAGATTATCTTAGGAAGGCAAGGACAGGAGTTTGATGCCATCAGCCCCCAAGTTAGCAAGCTCATCTGCTCTTTTATTGCCCTCCCTATAAATGTGATTAATTGTGACCTTATCAATCCCTTTGCATAGATCCAAAGCCTTGGATAACAAGGTATTAAGTTTCCAGTTGGGAGTACTGGCCTTTCTAAGAGCATTGATAATTATAGCCGAATCACCCTCAATTTCTAAACACCTTGCATCAAGTTTCCTGCATAAGAGTAGACCTTCCACTAGGGCCAACAGTTCTGCCCAGTTGTTTGTAATAATGATAGCTGGGGAGGCGAGGGATGCTACTTCCCTACCTTCCCAATTATGCACCACGCATCCTATCCTCGCTTGCCCTGGGTTGCCTCGGGAAGCCCCATCAAAGTTTAAATTCAGCCACCCTTTACTAGGGGGATGCCATCTACATGATGCTCTAGATTAAAGGCTGGTCAAAGGGCCTTCACCTACAAAGGGAGGGAGAGACAAACCTTTCCAACATTTTTTGATCTTTTCATCCCAGTGAGTCATAGAAGCATTTTTAAGTGAACCTGAGGCATGTCTATTATTTACAAGCTCTGTGATAGCTGACTCTATTTTGTTAATGACTCTGAGGACATCTAGTTTTTCATTCTTAAAGATGCGTCTGTTTCTTTCTTTCCAAAGTTCCCAAATTATGGATGATGGGAGAGCTTTCCACAATCCTTCAAAGAGATAGCCTTGATTAAGAAGAGGCCAAGCCCTCAGCATACCTAAGATGGTATTGGGGAAGGCTGCAGACACTTCAAGTTTATTGGTAAACCAAGTCGAGCACTGATGAGCATAGGGATAGTTAAGGAGAATATGATTGATATCCTCTTCTTCTGCTTTGCAAAGGGAACATCTACTAGGGCCCTCATAGCCCATATGCCTGAATTTGTTCGTAGTGAGGAGTTTGCTCTGGATTGCAAGCCATGAGAAGAAGCCTGCCTTAGGTAAACAATTCCTATCCCAACAAAGATTTAGTGGAAGATCTGCCTTAGGTCTTAGAACTACTTTGGATATGTGGGAGTACCCATCCCTGGCATTGTATTCTCCATTTAAGGAGCCTTCCCATACAAGCTTGTCCTTATCATGACTTAGGACAAAGTTCCTAGAATTGAGAATGGACAAGAGTTTGTGCTTGTTACCTATCGGGATGACTTCATCATCCCTTTTGATCCACTACTAGCCAAACCCCTCCTTTGGAGGGGATAGGTAACTATTTAATAGGGGACCTCTTTTAGCTTCGAGAAGAGCTCGGGTAGTCCCAAAGTCATGGATGTTTTCAATGGCTTTATATCCTCCCCATGAATCTGACCAGAAGAAAGCCTTGTCCCCTGAGCCTAGGTTCCAAGTAAGCCTGTCTAAACTGATCTTCCTACAATCAAGCATAAAATTCCAAAGGTGGGAGCCTCTAGGGGGATTGGCCTCCCTGAATATTTGGGATGTGCCATTTCCATTAAGGTATTTGAGGTTAAGTAATCTTTCCCATTTAAGATGTGGGAATCTAAATAATGTCCATACCAACTTCATCCCTAATGCTCTTCCTTGGACTTGAAGATTTTTGATGCCTATACCCCCATCCTCCTTGGGAGAGCATATCTTGTCCCAGGAAATAAGTGAGATTTTGTGGTTGTCATCAGTTCCCTACCAGAAAAAAGTTCTAAGATGCTTGTTAATTTCAGAAAGTTTGGAGGAGGAAAGTCGCTAAAGGGAAAGCTGGAAAATGGGCATAGCTGATAAAACTGATTTAACGAAAGTAGCTTTGCCCGCTGAGGAGAGCCATTTCCCTTTCCATGAGCTGATTCTAGATTTGATCTTATCCACTAAGTTATTCCATAAATTAGAGGGTCTCCGACCTCTATCAAGGGGCATGCCTAAATATTTGCAAGGAAGGGATCCTATACTAATTTCCAGAGCTCTGCTAATATCATTTTCTAGAGGGGGGTCAATATTGAACATAAAGATAGCAGATTTAGCTAGATTAACCTCTTGACCTGAGCCTCTCATGTAGGAATTAAGGATATTTTTGAAAGCGCGGGCCTCCCCTATGTCACCATGTCCAAAGAGCATTGTGTCATCCACAAATTGTTGGTGGGTAAAGGGGGGAAGGCCATTAGTGATGGGAATGCCTTGAATCTTCCCAATCTTCTTAGCCATCATGATAGTTCTTCCTAGGGCCTCAGCCATAATGATAAAGAGAAAGGGAGATATAGGGTCCCCTTGCCTAAGCCCTCTCGAACTACTAAAGAAGCCTACTGGGGAGCCATTAACTAGAACAGAGAATCTAGGGGAGGATATACATTCAAAGATAAGGCTGATCCAAGTTTTCGAGAAGCCAAAGGCTTCTAGGCATTTGTAGAGAAAGCGCCAATCGACTTTGTCATAAGCTTTACTAATGTCTAGTTTGATTAACATGCTTGGAGATTTGTTAAGCTGAACTGAATGCAAAGCTTCCTGGGTGATAATTGCCCCATCATAGATTGATCTTTCCATAACAAAACCAGTTTGTTCCTCATTGATAATAACGGGAAGGAGATTTTAGACTCTAGCTACTAAGGTTTTGGTTAAAAGTTTGTACAAAGTATTGCATAGAGCAATTGGTTTCAAGTCATTGAAACTCTCCGAGTTTTCCTTTTTTGGAATGAGGGCGAGAAAGGTGTTGTTGACTTCTTTAAGAATCTTTCCCGAGTTTCTTACCCCTTCCAAGGCCTCTGTGATTTTTGTTCCCATAAAATCCCAGCATTTTTGAAAAAAGCTAGTGGGGAAGCCATCTGGACCCAGAGGTTTGTCAGGGTTCATCTTGAAGAGGGCAGATTTGACCTCCTCCATAGAGAATTTCATTAGAAGGATTTGGTTGTGGCCACTGGTAATGAGTTTCAGGATATTCTTGATGAAGTCGAGTTGGCCCTTAAGGCTAGAGCCTTCAAGATTGTTAAGGATATTCTCATAGAAATTAGCTGCTTCAGATGCAACCATATTTGGTTCAGTTAGGATGGAACCATGGTTGATCATGATTTGAGAGATTTGGTTGACTCCTCTCCTTTGCTTAGTGCTATTGTGGAAGAACTTAGTATTTCGGTCCCCTTCCCTCAGCTAGGTCTATCTGGATTTTTGTTTCTAGAAGATCTCCTCATAGGATAATATCTTTCCATATTCCGAGAGAAAGGTCTTCTCCTTAAGGAAAAGGTGCTCATCCATCCCTCTCTCTAGGACCTCAATATTAACCCTATTAAGATCATTCTCTATTGATGTTTTTTTGTCAAAGATGTTACCAAATTTGGTCCTATTCCACTCTAAGAGCTTCCGTTTTATAATTTTTAGCTTACTTGCAACAATAAACATCTTTGAACCTGAGAAGGTGGAGCTGCTCCACCATTTTTCAAGTAAGCTTAGAAAATTATCATCTCTAAACCACATATTTTTGAATTTAAAGGGACATTTTTTTTGGGTATAGTCTGATATTAAGTTTAATTGAAGAGGAAAGTGGTCCAATCCTGATAAAGGAAGAGGCTCTGCCTTCAAGGAGTAGTCTAGTTCTAAGAGCCCACCATGGATAAAAAACCTATCAGGTTTTTCTGCTATGTTACAAAAACCAGATCTTCTATTATTCCAAGTAAAGGTATTATCTGCTATCTTAATTTCCAGTAGGGAGTTCCTATTGATCCAAAGATTGAAGTCTATAGCTGAAGGGGGAAGCTTGCTACTTCCGCCTAATTTATCTGAGGTTTTAGTGATGGCATTAAAATCTCCTCCAATGATAGTGAGGTCATTCAAGAAGCTTTTAAGAAAGATCTCAATATCCTTCCATACTTTCACCTTATCATTGTTCTGGATGGGGCCATAGACATTAATTAGTTTAAATCTGAGGTTATTTTTGTGGTTTACAACCTCTCCTCCTATACAGTTATACTAGATCTCTAGTGGTGTGAACAAAAGGGATCTAGGATCCCAAATGATGGCTAGGCCCCTTGAAGCTCCAGAGGCTGGGGAATGATTAAGTTGTCTAGCCCCCAGTTTTTGCCCAAAGATTGAAATCTCGGATGTGTTCATTTTTGTTTCTTGAATTAATATTAAGTCAGGTTTAGAGACAAAGATACAATGCTTTAAGATGCATTGTTTGTTAGGGGCGTTCAATCCCCTAACATTCCATGTTATGATCTTCATGGCTCTGTGGGGAGGTACTTCCCCTCCCCTACATTAAAAAGAGTAGATATTTTGGATTGGCCCTTAGCCTCTCCATCCTTCAGTCTTAATTCGGCTAAGGATCTCCTGCCCCTTCTTTTACTGAATTTAGCACAATCTGGGGAGTCTTTGCCTTTGTCAGAGCAGAGAATGCCCAAGGTGTTAGGATGCTGATTTTCCTCATTCTCTAATGCTATGAAGAGTTCCTCTGTATCTAAGTTAAGTCTAGTAATATTTACCAGATTGTTAAAAAGGAGATCTTTCTGTCTTTCCAATTCTTCATTATCACAGATTTCATTAATCAATTGGTCCATGAGATCATTTACTACCTCTTCCCCTATGAATTTGGCGATGATATCAACTTCCTTTTCTACTTGGTCAGCCTCAGAAGCTATAGTTATGTTAGGGTCCACCTCTAGGGATGAAAGACTAGCCTTATCCCCCATAGGGGTTGTCATATTTGAAACTGGGAAGATTTGATGGGATTGCTAAGAAGTCCTTACTGGAACTTGGGTAGAGTTATCCTTATCTTTTGCAAGTGGTAGAGTGGTAAGATCTTGCAGAGGGGAAGTTTTTGAGGAGTTCTCTCTATCTTGTAAGATAAGAGAGCCTAATGGTGACATTAACATGCCTGATTGCTCATTTTGGGGAAGCTCTTCACAAATTTCTCCTTCTTCTAAAATACCAGTTCCTCTATGAGGGTCACTCATGGGAGGGACAGCCAGTGGAGGTGGTTGAGGTTGTGAACATGGGAACTTCATTAGGGTTTTCTGATGACATAGAACCGGGGAAGGAGGATTTGTGTTGAGTTTATCAAAGCCTGTGATGGTTAATCCTCCTCTGTCTACAAATCTAATTGGAGTTGTTCTTGGTTCAATGATTAATTTGGGGAAAGCCTTTTTTGAGGGAGACTTTCTTGGTTTATCCATTTCGAAAGGACCATTGTAGAAGGGTAACTCAAAAGGTAAGCTCTGATTACTATACCTTAGTGTTACTGATTCGACTGTTTTACTATTTACATTCATGTTGAAAATCATAAGATTGTTAAAGAAGCTTAAAGCAATTTTTTTAACTTCTACAAATTTGCCTATTTTATTCCCTAAAATTCTTATTAAGTCGTTATTTCTTAATTCAATTGGGATTCTTTCGAGTGATATAGCTCTATTAACCATACATGAATTTAACTGCAAAGGATGAAAGAGGGTATGCCACTCCCAATAGTCAAACCCTAAGCCATTGATCTTAGACAAACCCTTATTTAATACTCAATTTTTAAAACTTTGATTACCGCATTCAATAGCTAAGAATTGATCAGGGAGGATATCAATTTTTACCTGGTTATTGAGGGAAGACGCCACCCAGTTGGCAATTTGTTTAGACAGAATTCCCCAACCTTTCCATCATGTGAGAAACATTCTTTTGTTGCAATGCATTTGATACATATCCAATGTTTGGGAATCAATGTCAATGATTATCCCACTGGAGCTATCTTTGGAAGATTTGCCAGCAGACATTTTGGTGGCTAAAGCCGTGGGACTGTTTGTTCGGTTAGGTTTTACTGAACCTTCCTTCCACACTGGGTTGGGATGTCGCTTTAAGCAATTCGATTGCTTTTCTGCCTTCTTGTTTCGACGCCTTACTGGCTGCCAGTATCTATCCCTACCTTGGAGTGAAGGAAGGGAAGCCCTAGCCAAAACAACCAGTGGATATTTTGTTTAAGCAAAGAAGGCTTCTTGCTTGTTGATCCAAGATTTTGCTCGATTTGATTCATTTGCCCTAGCATCATTCGCCAAAACCACAAAACAGTTTCCATAGCCATGATAACCATTTCGCAGAGGAAAGAACTGGTCGCAGAGAGAGGAACTGATTCTGTCTTTCGCAACCAAAGACATTTTTCACTTTTGATGTGAAGTCGATAGAGCTAAGTAATTTATAGTTATTACTTATTTGTCTTATTAATTAAATTTTAATTATTGTAGAATACCTACTTTTTGAATTAGAAATCTATCTTTTATTTTGACATACTCTATATGAAGTTTTCAACTTCCTTATTGAAATCAATAATTTGAAGTTGACTAGAAGGATGCAAGATGATTGAATTGATCTCAATCCTAGGTTTACATCAATATTAATTTTTTTTAAATGATTAAAAACTGAAAAAAAAAAAAAATTAATATGATTAATTAGAAAAAGATTGTGTACAAAAGAAAAATCTACTATGTTTTTCTTTTAATAATAATATATATTAATGGTATTTACTTTTATTGGAATATTCTATATTTTTTTAAAGTTTCAAAACTGAAAAATACAAAAATATTAAAAAAGAAAGAATTATCTTTTTTTCTACTTTTGTAAATGATTAATTTTTTATTAAGTGAAAATATAATTTTAAATATATATCATTTTTAATGAAATTATAAATGATAATTCAGAATTATTAGAGTTCATTTAATTTATAGTTATTGCTTATTTGTCTTATTAAAATTTTAATTATTGTAGAATACTTATTTTTTAAATTAGAAATCTATCTTTTATTTCTATATTCTTTTGATTAGAATTATCTCTTTATAGCTACCTCTCTCTCCCCTTCTCTTCTTGTATATATCTATCTCTCACTCCTCTTCCAACTTATGCCTATCTCTTCCTTTATCTCCCTATATTTATCTCCCTCTCCCTTCATATTTATTTGTCTAGCTCTAGTTCTCTATATATATATCTATGTATCAATCTTTTTATTTCTCTCTATTTCTCCCTCTCTCTATGTCTCTTTATATCTAGATATATCTCTGTCACTCTATCTCGCCATCTACATATCTCTTTATCTCCCAATATTCCTCTATATATCTCTTTATATCCCCATATTTATATCTTTTTATCTCACTCTACATCTCTTTATCTCTCTATCTATTTTATCCTCTTCCTCTCTCACTCTATCTACCTTTCTACCACTATCTTTCTCTCACCCCTCTATTTATATACATGTATCCCTCTATATATCCATCACTCTCTCTCTCCCTCTTTGTCTCTCCTTATCCCTCATTTTAAATCTCTATATTCATACCTATTTTCCTTTTTATATCCATCGTTCCATATTTCTTCTTTTCATCTATCCATGAATCTCTCTCTCTCTCTCTCTCTCTCTCTCTCTCTCTCTCTCTCTCTCTCTCTCTCTCTCCCACACACACACATCTATCTAGTCCTATCTCTTCTCTCTCTTTTTCCCTCCATATATCTCTCATTTTCTCCATCTTTCTCTCTTCTTTCTCCATCTTCATATTCATATCATCTCCATCTCAATATTTATCTCTTTACATATCTCTCTTTCTCTCTTTCTCTCTTTCTTCCTCCACCCCCCACCCATCTCTCTCTCTCACCTGATTGCAAACATAACATGAGCCTGTTGGTTATAGAACTTGATTTTCTTTCTAATTGAACTTTTTTATTTCAGTTATAATTGGGACCTTGTAAGGAAATGCAAAGTGGATTTGAAACTATCACTTCTCCATTGAGACCTTTGTTTCACAAGCAATATTATTTTCTAAATTTGGTCTACCAATTGATCTCATGTAATACACAAATTTATGCAAAAAATTGACCAAATTTTGCCCTAATTGACCTTTCGTACCTCTTCAGTATACCCATTGCACACTAAGTTACAATTGTTAGTTAATATTATATATCGTAATCATTTCTAATTAAAAAAATAATTAAAACATCTAATGAAACTAACCGTTTGAGAAACATCAACCACTTTATCACCTTACTAAGCATACCCATCATCGCACTCAGCACAAATTAATCCTTCATTTAAGGCACGCCAAATCTTATAGTTGGTTGACGGTTCCTTGTTCATATGGAAAGAAAAAAAACTGAATAGATACACGTGAAAGATTACATTAAAGATATAATAGCTTACATTTTATCAACATGCTTTTGAACCCTAATACCTTACGCTTTATTCACTTCCATTAACGCAAGATAGTTGTGGGGATGGAATTTATTAATGTAAGGTTTTAAGATTTTTTCATGAATATATATTAGATTATATATAAAGTGGAGATATATCATAGCTTTTATTTATTTATTTATTTTACTAAATTAATTTGTTAAACTAAGTTATTAAATTATTTAAATTAAGTTATGTTAAAATTGTTAATTTATTAAAACTTTAATCAAATCATAATCATAGTTGATTGTAAGGTTAATATAAGTTTAACTCTAAATCTATATTATGATGGTATTCATAAATGATCCCTAACACTAAGGGTAACCTTAAGTAAACTTTAACTAAAACATAAGAATTATAAAATTATGATTCTAATTGAACCCTATCCTTAACCCTCATAAAATTCTAGCTCTAACCTTTGTTGAGCCCTAATCTTAATTAAAAGTTAATTGTAATTGAATCAAACTAATTGCTAAGTTTAATTAAGCCTAACCCTAACTATAAACTCTAATATAATTTGGTTTAGGTTTAGCGTTTAATTTGGTGTAGGGTTAAGATTTAATTTGTCATTGTATTAGGTTTCAATTTGGTTTAGGATATAGGGTTTATTTGGCCTTTGGGTTGGGGTAAGATTCAATTTGATCTATTATCTAATTAGGTTTAGGGTTAAGGTTCAATTTGAATTAAAGTTTAATGATAAGGTTATGCTTCAAATACTTTTAGTGTTAGGGTTCAATTTGGTTTAGTGTTATGGTCAAGTTACATATAAAATTAGAGCTAGGGTTTGTATTAAAAGAGTAAAATTAGGGTTTGCTTAAAATTGTTTTAATGATAAGGCTAGGTTACATTTTTCTTTAGGTTTAATTGTTTAATTAAGTTAATGGTTAAAGTTCAATTTCATTTACCATTACAGTTCTATTTGGTTTAGTGTTAGGGTTGGGTTTAGCATACAATTTGGTCGAGGATTTATGTTCACTTCGGTCTAGGGTTAGGGTAATATTTGGTTTAGGATTTATGGTCACTTTGATGTAGAGTTAGAGTTTATTTTGATTTCATGTTTTATTATGTTTAAGGTTACGATTCAATGCTGTACAATTTTAGGGTTCAATTTGGTTAAGGGTCTAGGTTAAGGATCAATTTAGTTTAGTGTTAGGGTATACTTTATTGCAATGTTAAATTAGGTTTAGGGCTATAGTTTAGTCATTTTATAATGTTAGGGTTAGCGTTTAATTAGGTTTATTCTTATAAATTGTTCTTTATTAAGATTGATCTTATATGTAGGGTTTTATTTGGTTTCTAATGATATGGACAGGGTTTGATTTTGTCTAGGATTGAGATAAGTTTGAATTTCATCTAGTATTCCATTAGGTTTAGAGTTTGATTTCAATTTTTCCTTTGGTCAAGGATTAAAGTTATGGCTCAATTAATTTAGGGTTAGTAGTCAATTTAGTTTAGTGTTTAATTATTATTAGGGTTAGAAATTAATTTCGTCCAATGTTTGTGAGACATGGACCAGCTCTGATACCATGTGATATTTTGCCAAGATCAAGAGGCAATGGAAAGCACAAATAAGAGAGACAAAATATATGATGGAAATAAATTGTATTCTATCAAGATGAAAATACTAATAAACTAGATCATCAATTGATACATACAATGAATATGAGCCTGCTTATATAGACAAGGCTATATGGATATGTGAGCACACAAACATGACATGTGGCTCAATAAGAAACAAGGGTAGGTAGGAAATAGGTGTGGGTAGGTGGGAGAAACAATATAATAGTCCACATGAGGTGGATCACCCACTGAATGTGGAGTGTAACAATAAGATCATACCATAAAAGGTGGAAATTCTCCTACATGCACTATCCTAAAGTGGCACAAACACCCAAGTGTCTCATACCCAAACTACTATGAAATGAATTTCCTAAGTAAACTTAAGTAAGGTATAATAATATCCATGATGAATAATTATTTACACCAACACCCCCCCTTAAGTGCAACTTAGGGAATGCACTTAAGTCTACAATGCAACTAAGCAATGCAAGATGGGTCCTGGCTACTAGGCCATGTTAGGTACCCATGTACAAATGCAAATGCTTGAAAACCAATGCAAGGAAATCTCTCACAAAGCAGGGAAAGAGAGAAAAACCCAATGGGAAAAAACCCTCCCCCAAAAGAGAGATGAAAACTAGATACAAAGAACTCTCATAGAAGTATGTGAAGAACAAAACCCCATGTGAGGAAAAAGTCCCCCCCATATTAGAGAAGAAGAAGAGAGACTAGGAAGCCTCCCCTTAATGTGGAATCTGCACCAATGATAGAAGCTCGAAGATGAATGAAGAAACTGCTCCACGAACGTCGAACCATGTTCCTCCCCTTAAGAGGAAACAAAACCAAAGGTGTATCCATAAAGTCTCCCCAATCATGAAAGGAAGATGGAGAAAAAATACTCATGATGAAAGGAATCTCTAAAAACTGCACAAGTGTCCCCATGTCGATGCTAAAAGTAACCTCCTCCAAAGGTGGCAAACTATGCCACACTACTGAAAAAGGCACTCCAAGATCTAGTGGAGATGAATGTAGAACAATATCCAAAGACTCATATGTCTCCTCAAAAGATAAAGAGACCTCCTTGAAGTGTTGTAAAAAAGTATCCACAATCATGTCAACCTCTAAAGATTGATCATGTAGAAAATGCACAAGAGGGTCAGAGTGAGCCCTCGCAACAATCAAAGAGGGATCATCTTCATCAAAGAGAAGATGAATGTCATCAATGGTGTCTCCCAAATCTATAATGTAGGAGTCCACAAACAAACCTGCAATGTCTGTCAAGTAGGCATCCCAATCAACTGAAGCTGGAAGACATGAAATATCCTGCTGCACTGAATCATAAGAAGGCAAAACTATCGCACTAGCTGCATCATCAGGTGCAATAGGTGGTGTGATATCAATAGAAGGAGATGAAATGCAAGGCTCAAGAACAGGGTCACATGTGAGAATCCCCAAGTTCAAATGCCCAAAGTTCTCCTCAAAATCAGAATCATCAACATAGGAAGAATCAACCTCATCAATAGGACCAAAATCTGAAAAAGAGTACAATCGAGATGCATGGTCAACCACTCCAGTCACAATGATAGCTCCACTCTCCAAGTCTCTAATGATAACTGAATCAGGTGTGAACTCCACAGTTTTCCTAGTTGTCCCATGTGTGATTTGATAGATGGAAAGAAGATTATTTGTCAAGTAGGGTACACACAACACATCATTGAAGGAGTTATCTCCAATGGCAATAGATCCTTTCCCAATCACATCCATGTATGTATGATTGCCCATCAAAATCTGCAGCATGTGGCAAGGCTCAAATGTAGAAAACATAGATTGTGAAGATGCCATATGATGAGAAGCCCCTGAATCTAGAAGCCATCTCCCTTAATCATGACTTGTAGTAGCACAAAGAGCTTGTCCCTTTCCTTTATCCTTGGAAGAAAAAGCCAATGTAGACATTCTAGAGGGTAGGTTGATTCTGTTCTTCTCAAGAAGATTCTTCAACTCATCAATATCCTTCTTATAACAATGATGTTCATCATGTCCTGACTTCTTGCAATATCCACAAAAAAGATTGTCCTTATATGATTTCCTCTTAGGTGAGAATGGTGAATCACCTTGTTGTGGAGAGGAAGATTGTGCTCCATCTTGTTGTGGTTTAGACTTAGGTTGCTTTTGATTCTTGCCTTTTCCTTGATTACTTTGATTCCCTTTGTTAGCCACCAAAGCTTGTGACTTTGAAGATTTGAGAATCCCCATCGCGGTCAACTTAGATTGCTCAAGTATCAACATCTCCGTGAATGAATCAAATGAGGGAGAAGTGTATGAGGAACCTTGAGCTAACCTATGGGTGTGAAAGCTAGGTACAAAGGTTGCATACTCTGAAGGAAGCTTGTCCAACAAGTTATAAACCAATTGAGCATCATTTTTGTCAATTCCATAATCCTTTAGCTTTGCTCTTAGCTTAGTTGCTTTTGTGACATAATCCTGGATCCTTGGGATCCAAAGTTGTGAGTTCACTATCAAGCTTGTAGCCCTTAATCTCATCAACTTGACCATACAATTTCTTAAAAATATCTCAAGCCTCTTTAATTGTTGTACACTTATCAATGTGAAAAATGAGGTCATCTGATACATACTTTCTAAGAGTTCCAAGTGCCATAGCATTCTTAGTAAGCCATTCAATTTGAGCATTAGGATCAGCCTTAGGATCAGGTGGTGCTATAATAGTTTCATTTACATAATGAATGAGTCCTTTTTCCATTAGTTTACTCCATGCCTTAATTTTCCATGATGCATAATTATGAGGAGTTAAAAGTGGAAATTTAAGAGAACCCATAGCACCAAAATGAAAAAACACAAGATAGAGAGAGGCATAATCACACAAGATAGCCCCCCAAAATACTCAATCAATAAATCCCCCCAAAATGGTGATTTTGGTACTTTATACTTAGTGTGTATACAATGGGCCACTTTCAAAACAATGCAAAGTGGACTTCTGATTTCAATTTACAACTTCTCAAAATGAGATCTAAGAGACTTCAACAAATACTGCTAGTAATCTAAACTAAGATCCAAGCAAAATGCAAGTACCAAATATGCCAAAAATTGCCAAATACTGAAAGTATAATTTCTACTTAAAATCACTGCAAACAGATGGCAGATTATGAAAGTAGATGAAAAAATATGCACTTTCAAAAAAATGACACCTGAAAAGGAGTCCATATGAGCCCAAATGAAGCCTCCAAAGTTGTAAAAATCAGGATTTCAAGATTTCCAAAAAACCTGTATCCAAAAATCAA
This sequence comes from Cryptomeria japonica, assembly GCF_030272615.1. NCBI lineage: Eukaryota > Viridiplantae > Streptophyta > Pinopsida > Cupressales > Cupressaceae > Cryptomeria > Cryptomeria japonica. The sequence continues at coordinate 184,556,927 of NC_081411.1, read as the reverse complement.
AAACCTCCTCACCACTATATAGATCATGAAATTCTACCCCAAAACAAAAAAAAATTGCTTGAAAAAATGAGTTTGGATGAGTGAAATATCGCTATTTGAAAAATGCCTGCAAAATTATAATTTTTGGAAAATTTCCGCAGTGGCATCAAACTTCAAATGCCTCTAGATTTGGCCTCCAAAGTTCGATTTGGATGAAACAAAAGAAAAAAATGACTTTCTTGGACCTCCTCAATCCAATGATAACCTCGGATCTGACCCATCAAGCTTCAATAATAACCTACAATAGAAAACTCCAAAATGCAAACCCCAAATAGCATCAAATTTCTCTCAATTAGCAAACCAATGACACTCTAATGGCTCTGATACCCTATGAGACATGGACTAGCTCTAATACCATGTGATATTTTGCCAAAATCAAGAGGCAATGGAAAGCACAAATAAGAGAGACAAAATATATGATAGAAATAAACTATATTCTATCAAGATGAAAATACTGATCAACTAGATCATCAATCAATACATACAATCAATATGAGCCTGCTTATATAGGCAAGGCTATATGGATATGTGAGCACACAAACATGACATGTGGCTCAATAAGAAACAAGGGTAGGTAGGAAATAGGTGTGGGTAGGTAGGAGAAACAATATAATAGTCCACATGAGGTGGATCACCCACTGAATGTAGAGTGTAACGATAAGATCATACCATAAAAGGTGGAAATTCTCCTACACGCACTATGCCAAAGTGGCACAAACACTCAAGTGTCTCATACCCAAACTACTATGAAATGCATTTCCTAAGTAAACTTAAGTAAGGTATAATAATATCCATGATGAATAATTATTTACACCAACAATGTTAAATTATGTAGAGGGTCGGTGTTCAATTTAAATTATGTAGAGGGTCGGTGTCCAATTTACGTTATTGTTTAATTAAGTTTAGGGTTATGTTTTGATTTATTTTCTAGTGTTAGGAATATATTTCATTTTTAATTAGGTTCACAATTAGGATTTAATATGGCTTAACAATAGGTTTAGTGTTTTATTTTTCATAGGATTAGGGTAAGGCTCAATTTGATCTATTATTCAATTAGGTTTAGGGTTAGAGTTCAATATGGATTCAAGTTATTGCTAATGTTATGGTTCAATTAATTTTAGGATTAGGGTTTACATTGGTTTAGAGTTAGAGTCAAGTTACATATAAAATTAGTGTTAGTCTAGAATTAAAAGACTTAATCTAAATGGTAAGTGTCAAGGTTCATTTTGGTTTATGGTTTAATATGGTTTAGGGTTATTGTTCAATTTAGTTTATTGTTCAATTAGGTTTATGATAAAGGAATTGATTTGGTTTAGTGTTCAATTGTGGGTCCATGGATAGGGTTCGATTTGGTTTAGTGTTAGGGTTAAGATTACATTTGGCTTAGGTTAGGGTTTGATTTGTTTTAGTAGTAGGCTTAGGGTACAATTTAGTTTAGATTTACAATTAGGATTTAGTTAGGTTTAATATTGCACTCAGATTAATTACTAAGGTTCAATTTCATTTACGATTAGAGTTTGATTTGGTTTATTATTAGGTTTAGGTTTAGGGTTCAATTTGGATTCAAGTTCAGTGATAAAGTTATGGTTTAATTATTTTTAGGGTTAGGGTTCAATTTGGTCAAGGATTTATCACTTTGGTTTAGGGTTAGGGCAGAATTTGTTTTAAGAATTATATTCAGTTGGATGTAGGGTTAGAGTTTAATTTGATTTCATGTTTTATTATGTTTAAGGTTATGATTCAATGTTGTATAATGTTAGGTTGGGGTTAAATTTTCTTATGGGTCGAGGTAAAGGATCAATTTAGTTTAGTGTTAGGGTATACTTTATTGTCATTTTAAGTTAGGTTTAGGGATATGGTTCAATTTAATTTATATTGTCAAGGTTGGAATTTAATTACGTTTATTCTTATAGATTGTATTTGATTAGGTGTAATCTTATAAATAGGGTTTAATTTGATTTCTAGTGATATGGTGAGGGCTTGATTTAGAGTTTAGAGTTTCAATTTTCAATTTGGTCTAATATTAAATTAGGTTTAGAGTTAGAGTTCAATTTGGGATTTGGTCTAGTATTAAGGTTATGGTTCAATTAATTTAGGTTTAGGGATCAACTTACTTTAGTGTTCAATTATTATTAGGGTTAGAAATTATTTTCGTCTGATGTTAAATTAGGTTAGTGTTCAATTTGATTTATTGTTTGGCTCCAGTTTGCATTATTATTTAATTAAGTGTACAGTTATGATTCGATTTATTTTCTAGTATTAGGAATACATTTAAATTATGTTTAGTTTTATATATAGGGTTTAATTTGGTTCACAATTAGGGTTTAATATGGCTTAACAATAGGTTCAGTATTTTATTTTTCTTGGGTTACGGTAATGTTCAATTTGATCATTTATTCAGTTAGGTTTAGGGTTAGGGTTCAATATGGATTCAAGTTATTGATAATGTTATCCTTCAATTAATTTTAGGATTATGGTTTACATTGGTTTAGAGTTAGGGTCAAGTTACATATAAAATTAGAGTTAGTTTAGAATTAAAAGACTAAATCTAATATAATAACTATCAAGGTTCATGTTGGTTTGTGGTTTAATTTGGTTTAGGGTTATTGTTCAATTTAGTTTATTTTTCAATTCAGTTTATGATTAGGATTTAATTTGATTTAATGTTCAATTTTAGGTGCATGGATAGGGTTCAATTTGGTTTAGTTTTAGGGTTAAGAGTAAATTTCGCTTGGGGTAGGGTTTGATTTGTTTTTTTTTACAGTTGGAGTTTGATTTGGTTTATTATTAGGTTTAGGTTTAGGGTTCAATTTGTATTCAAGTTTAGTGATAAAGTTATGGGTTAATTAGTGTTAGGGTTAGGGTTCAATTTTCTTTAGTGTTGGGGTCATGTTACATATAAAATTATAGTCAGGGTTGGAATTAAAACAGTAAATCTAATATAGTAAGGGTAGGTTCCAATTATGTTTAGTCTTATTGATAGTGTTCAAATAGGATCACAACTATGGTTTAATATAGTTTAACATTAGGTTTAGGACTTTATTTGGCCTAGGATTGGGGTAAGTCTCAATTTGATCTATTATTCAATTAGGTTTAGGTTTATGGTTCAATTTGGATTCAAGTTTAGTGATAAGGTTATGTTTTAATTATTTTTATGGTTAATGTTCAATTTGGTATAGTGTTAGGGTCAAGTTACATATAAAATTAGAGTTAAGTTTGAATTTACAAGACTAAATCTAATATAATAAGGGTTAGTGTTGAATATGGTTTAGGGTTATTATTCATTTTAGGTTACTATTCAATTACGTTTATAGCTAGGGTTTAATATTGTTTGGGTTTTAGGGTAGAATTTGGTTAAGTTAAATAATTAAGATTACATTTGGCTTAGGTTAATACCTTACAATTTACTCATTTCCATTAATGCAAGGTATTTGTGGGGATGGAATTTATTAATGTAATGTATTAAGATTTTTTCGTGAATGTAAAGTTATTAAGTATATTTTTTCTTTCGATATAGTAATACAACAGTAATCAAATTAATAAATAAATAAAATCTAATATATTTTCATGAATATTTAATATTTTAATTATTGTTAAGATTTTTATTAGTTTTTTACATTGACCAAAATATTTATAAGAATTAAATTTCTTAATGAAATATTTTTATTATTAAATAGATTATCAAGCATATATGTTTTTAAATATTTTTTTGATTATTTTTCATTTTATTTATTTATTTATTTTATTTCTTTTTATTTTTCTAGGTTAATGGATTTATTTTCTATTAAATTAAGATATCAAACATTTTTCTTTATTACACTGAAGGCGTTCCCTATATGAGCTTTACAAGCTCAATTGGATGAACTGCGGTTCATATTATCATAGAGGCTTGCAAGACAATTGAAATGTTTGCAACCATTAGATGGAAAAGAAACATAAATCACACAAAAAATTTATTTAAATTATATTTTTTTTTGAAACAATTTCATTTGATAAAATCCAATATTTTTGTATAATTAGATACATAAATTTTATTTTATTTTAAATTGGTTTTCTTGTTTGAAGTGGTTTTGAATATTAAATAGAATATCTTTTAGTGAATATATATCTATTTGGTATTTGATATATTTAATTTTATTTAATTTACTAATCATTTAAAATTTCTAATATGAAATGATTTGCATGCAAAAAGAATAAATTAGAATTGAAAGTTAGTTTTAAATCTAGATTTTAGTCTTTAACATTCTAAAATTATAATTAGTCATTGTTGATTTATTTTTTAATAAAAATTTAATTGTATTGTATTGTATTAGATAATTAATATTTATAAATTTTAAAAATTACAATTTATTATAATTTTAAAGTTAATTGTAAGATTAAAAAATATTGTAGTGATTTGATTGATAATTTTAGATCTAGTAATACTTAATCCCACATGGAAATGGAACTATACTTAAAAGAACTTCAAACATTTATTATCAATGTCAAATTAATAATAATCCCAACCATAACCCTTATAATCATTAATTATGGTTTAATTATAGCTCAAGGTAAACACACAACCAATTGAGAAAGAAAAAATCATAATTATAGTTAATTTATTAGATGCAATACAATATCTAAAGATCCAATTTTAAAAATGTGAGAACACGGCCTAGCTAACTATATCATGCATCATTTTAGATATGATAAATCTTAGGGTTAATTTTTGGATTGTAATTCATAATTATAGTTAATTTATTAGATGGAATACAATATCTAAAGATTTGATCTTAAAAATGTGAGAAAATAGCCTAACTAACTAAACCATGCATCATTTTAGATATTATAAATCTTAAGGTTAATATTTGGATTGTGATTCAATTAATGTTAACGATGTTTGTAATCTATTAATTATATTTTTTAGGTAAATGTTTTAATATTATTTTAGATCTAAAAATATAAAAATATTTTTTTTTTAATTTTTATTTAATTATATTTCAATTTAAAATATTTATTATTTACTATTAAAAATTTAAATTACTATTTTTACTAATATTTGGATTTTTCATATATTTTGACTTTGTATCTAGTTTACTTTGGAATGAGTAAAGGGTTAAAATTATCATTGGTTTCATTGGTTGGAATTGGTTATCCTCAAGTTCTTAGTTGACTTTGTAATGTAATTATGAAATTGGGGTAAAAGCAAGAATAATTGAAGCAAATTATTGGAAATAGACTATTATAGATATCCCATCATTGTTAAAAGATGAACCTATTCCTCACTATCAACTCTACTAGAACACAGAAAGAGGGGGAAATATTTTGAGAATAGGGGTTTGCTGCCTTAGGTCAAACCCCAGTTTTTAAATTAACCATGAAATTGAATTGATAAACATAATGAAAGCTATAATATAAACCTTTAATTTTAAAAAACATATAACGTAGCTCAAAAAACTATAATTCGTATGTTCAAAATTATTAAAATGTAAACCAAAAGAAGGAACACTTGTCCCAAGAAAAAAACTAACATAACTCAAATATATACATAATCACGAAGGTGAAAGTGATAAAAAGATGATAATAAACCCATATACAGAAACCAAACAAACATCTCTCTTTGTAAGCATGCACATGGGAAGTTCCCTTGGTTCTGAACTCTAGAAATCTAGTATTTAATAAATCAAATCCATCTCAATATGAGCCTACATAGACGATACATTCATAGCAAAGTTTCTATGAAGATATCTTGTACTATCATTTTCATCTTAACATAGAACTTTGGGTATACTTTGCTGGAGAAGAAGAAAAGGCAAAAAATAATAAAATAAATTGAGGCCCTGTCTAAAACATCAACCATGATCTTCTTTCACCATACTCCCATAATCACTACAGGAACTTCTATGAGATAAAAAGAGGATCAACATCAAAATATGCTTGGGAAGAGAACTCTATACGTAGTCTAAAACACCCAAGTAAAAGACTATAGCAAATTGAAACTTGACAAAGTCTGAATAAGGTATCATAAATAATCAATACACCTTAAAAAAACAAAAATCTCAATGTCATCTCAAATATGTCAACAAGAAGTTTTCTTTGGAATCCAAGCACTTGTTTGGTTGTGGAGTACAATTCTCTATGTTGAGTAAACAAAACCTCTTTAGCTCCCCTATTTTATTTTTTAGACTCTTCATCTGCACCAATGAGTTATCTTTAAATTGAAAATTTAAGCATTTGGATTGATGAGAATTTTGCATTTACTATTCTTAATAATAATAATAAAAAATATTTTGCTTTTTCATATAATTTGTTGTGTTTACATAAAAAAAAATTATTTTATTTTTTTGTTGAAAATAAAGGTGTAAAAACTTGATTGAAAATCAGACACAAAAATTACAAAGAGAACCAAGGCCTCAAGGCCCCATAAATTAACCACAAGCCCAACCCAAGATCAACCAGTTTCATACCCATCCATGTCCTCAGCAAAAATCTTTTGGAAGTCCTGACACTAATTCAAGGAGAGATGCTCCCAGCCTTCAACTTTCCAATCACTACCATGTTTTGAGGCCCACTTAGCCAAACAATCTGCTGCTCTATTCTACTCATGAGGAATGTTGATGAAAGACACCTACTCCATTGACGAGCTAATATGAAGAATCTGATGAACAATCTTTGCCAGCTGCCAATGAATCCCACTCACCTTCTCTTCTCTCAACAAGTTCACAACAATTTGTGAATCTGATTCATAGATAACCTTCCTTCGACCCAGCTCCCAAGCATGCTCCAAGGCATAGAGAATTGCAAAATCCTCCACAAAATTATTAGAATGCCATCCTTTATGTACCGAAAATAAGAAGACCACCTCCACCATATGATCCCTACCAGCACCACCAACCCCAGCAAGGCCTGGGTTACCCCTAGAGGAGCCATTGATATTAATCTTGATAAACTCATCCTGTTGAGGCATCCATCTTCCCACCCTTTGAACCTTCTTCATAGTATGTCTACCTCTCCTGACACAAGCTGAGACAAGAGACAACTCCTATAATCCCAACCTACTCATAATATCCACCTCATCTCTATTAAGAAGAAAATGCACCTCACATTTAGCTTCCACTATCTCTCGAATCATAACAATGATTATATTCCACACTTGCTAAACTACTGATCTGACCTCATGAAATATCCTCTTGTTCCTCTCGAGCCAGATCTGCCAAAGCATGAAAATGGGCCCAATGTACCAGATAGTCTAGAGGAAGGAGGAGAAGATAGGAGGTCTACCCAAACTACTCTACAACTCCACCAGAGAATCCATGTGAACACAAGAATGGTTCCACACCCCCCACCAATAGTACCAAATAAGCATAGAGAAGGGGCGTCTGAAGAACAGGTGTGAGGAGTCTTCCTCCCCATTACCACACAAGGCACAAATGGAAGGCCCCAAAAATCCCCTCTTGTGAATATTGTCCCAAGTTAGGCATCTGTTCAAAACCAAAGTGCAAGTGAACCAGTTACACTTCGGCCAAGAAAAATTATTCTACACTTGTTTCCACCAGAGCACCTCTCTTCCCGCAAGTCTTCGGTTCAATATTTCCTAGTATCCACTAGCCATAGTAAAGACGCCATTAGGATTCGGAAACCAAGCAAGTCCATCCCTACCCTTGAGTGAACTATAGTGTTTATTTGCCAGAATGCCATGCAACTCAGCACACTATTCCTCTATTCTAACAACCAACCACTCATTAGGAGCCTTCCACCGCTCCATCTTCAATCACCCACACCTATACACAGCCTTGAAGTCACTCACCCTTGACCACCTTGCCTCCAAAAACCTTTTACAAAGATTCCCAAGGTTGGGAAACTGATCCAAGATGGGGGGGTAACCATCCCAAGAGTCGTTCTAGAATAAGACCTCTTCCCCCCTTCTATAAATCCAAAAGAGACCTTCCTTAATTAGAGAATCCCCCTTCTTAGGAGTAATCAAAATCATTGAGCCTTTTCCCTCAAGTGGATATCTTGGAATTACCTCCATCGGGATCCTATGCATATATTTGTAGGCCAAAATCCTAGCCTAGCCACGATCCTGCTCAACACACCAAATTCCAATTGACGAGACTCCATTTGGAAGAGGAAAGATTGCCTGCCCATAAGAATTGCCTTGCCAAAGAGTCCAATCCCTTCAAGAACCACTTACGAGCCACTTGAATCATATATCGATAAATCAAAAGAGCTTGAACCACTGACTGAATCAGCTAAACCCTCCTAGCAAAGGATAAGCATCTATTTGTCCAGTGATCAACCTTCATGCAAAATTTATTCAAGATTCCCTAGGAGGGTTACTAGGAAAAATAGGAATACCCAAATAAGTCAAGGGCAAAGAGCCAACTTGGAATCTCAAGCTAAGAGCAATCCTCCTTTGAATAGTACCGGGACTGTTGAAGAAGAGGATAGAATATTTATCGCCATTGATCAGCTGGCCTAAAGCTGCAAGATAAACATCCAAAACCTTTCTCAGATTAGTGGCCTCTCTGATTTGAGAAAGTCCCATCAGGGTCATGTCATCAACAAACTGCAAATGTGACTGCGGCTTCAAGTCATTACCCCAACTCCATCCCTGAATAAAACCCAGACCCTCAACTAGAAGAATGAATAGGTAAGGGGATAGGGGGTCCCCCTGGCGAAGACCACTAGAAGCACCAAATAGCTCAGTATGATCTTCATTGATTAGCACCGAGAAAGAGGTAGACGTAACACAACACATAACCCATTAGATCCATTCATCAGCAAAGCCAAACACCCTAAGAATCTTCTGGAGGAAGGACCAATGAGCTCTATCATAAGCCTTAGCCATATCCAACTTAATAAACATAGCTTTTTCCTTAGAAGTTTCCATAGAGTGAATGGTCTTCGTAGAAATGACCACCTCGTCTAGGATTTGGCACCCTTCCACAAACCCACTCTGCTCCTCAAACATAACATCCCTTAGAAACTTTTTCAACCTATCTACTATCAACTTAGAGATGATATTGTAAATCACATTGCAGAGAGAGATAGGTCAGAATTGGCCTAACTAGTCAACCCCATCACACTTGGGGATAAGTGCAATGAAAGTCACATTCAAAGCCTGAAGCATCTACTTATTCCTCTGGGACTTCTGAACTACTTCCCATAAATCTAGTTTGATAATATCCCAGAAATCTTGAAATAATTCAATTGAGAACCCATCCGGTCCAGAAGCCTTTCCTTTTCTGATGTGAAAAACAATCCTCTCAAGTTCTTCCAGCAAAATGGGACCTAGAAGATGCTCATTCATCTCCCTAGTAACTAGAGAAGGGATGCAATAGAGAACTTGATTCTCCTCCACCAACTCTCCCTGAGAATCCTCCTTGAAGAGGGACCGAAAATAATGTAAAGACTCCATAGAGATCTCCTGCAAGGATAAAATCTTCTCACCTCTATCATTCACTAGAACAAGAATGGCATTTCCATGTCTTCTTGCTTTCATTGAGTTGAAGAAGAAGGAAGTGTTCTTATCCACCTCTTAAAGCCAATCAATATGAGCTCTTTATTTCCATTATATTTCCTCCCTAATCTCCCATTCCTCTAAAGTCTTGACAGCCCTGTCTTCCTCCCTAAGCAAGGCTTCAGACAAACCATGCTCTTTGATGTTGTTGGTGATGCCATTCAACACTATCTGAGTAGCTTTCTTAGCATGAAAAATATTCCCGAAACCCTGACGGTTCCACTATTTAAGCTGAAACTTAACAAATTGTAGTTGCTTGGAAAAAGTGTACATAGTAGTGCCAAAGGCAGGCCTCCCTTTCCTCCATGACTCCACTACAAGAGTCTGCAAAGCAGAATCCTAAAGCCACATAAGTTGGGCTAGTGGTCGGACCCTCTCCGGTCAAGAATCTCAAAGCTTGTGGACCATGCCCCACTAATCCAAAAACTAGAAGCCAGAAAATGATCCGACCTTTCCACAATCCAATACTGCCCTCCCCTCCTATTGTTCCAAGTCTACAGACCATTACCAAGATTAATGTAAACAAGATGCAATGATGCTATATTATCCTGAAAAAGGAAAGATGAAGGTTCCAAATGCATAACACCCCCTTTCTTCTCAGTCAACTCAAGGATGGCATTGAAATCGCCTGCCATAATCCAAGGATGAGAAGGGACCAATGTTCTCATACAAGAAATATGGGACCATAAGTTTTGCTTACCCTGAAGATCAGTGGGGGAATATATGTTAGTAAACAAGATATATTCCCTAGTCTCAAGACTAGAGACAACCCTGGATAACGAAGATCTAGAGGCCACCCACCAGATAGGGTGAATCCTTAAAGGGTTCCAAAGATAGGCCACCCCTCCCGAGGATCCCACAACCCCAATACACTGACACTGGCATCTCCCCCATAGCTTTTGCACCAAATCCATCATACTTTCCACATAAAGTTTTGTCTCCTGCAAAAATAGGATCTTAGGAGAATGACTCCTTATCAACTCCCAAACAATTTTTTGTCTAGGGCCAGTATTCAAGCCCCTCACATTCCATGATAAAATAATCATTTAGGAGGATTGGAAAAGTTAGAATCCAGAGTCTTTACTGGCCCTGACTCAACCAAATTCTCCCCCATCAATTTGATCTTCTCCAAATCTTTTTTCTGCCAACCTTTGAACTCTTCTCTATTGATCCTTTCTTAATGTCCTTCTGATGGAGACCCAAATGTAAGCCTATCTTGTTACTTTTGGCCCCAACAGATTCCAATTTTTGAGTTGAAGGAGAAACATCCCCCCTAGCCAACTCCACTATAGCACTAGGAATGGTCTCCAACTGAGCCACAACTAGCAGATCTATCTCCATTTGCTGGCTCCCAGCAATTTGCAGAGCCTGGGTTGAGGCTCAATTCACACTATCATTGACCAACCCTGATGCACCCTGATCAAAGGAGTCAACCCAGGGTTCACCTCCTACTGGGTGAGGTCATCCAGGGCTTCAAACCTATTAAAGGTATCCTCCTCCTATCTCTCCTGTAGGGGCCTCTTTTGTCCCTGATTCTTGTTCTTTGTCTTAACTGGGACAATACCATCAGTACCCACAACTTCCCTAGTCATGATGACATTTCCTTTGTCAGCCCCATCTATGTTATGGGTTGGCTATTGAGGTTGGCACACCATCGGTTTATACCTAGGACACTTGAACTACAAATGACCATACTCATGACACATACGACACCGCAATGGTAAAGTCTCATAATCAAGTTGTTGAACCTAGGATTAAGAACCCACACACATATCTATAGCATCTAGCAGAGGCTTACTAAGATCAATTTCAACACAGATATGGGCGAAGGTCATAACCCTTCTCCCCAGGGTTTGTGTTGAGGCTCCAACTGGCCTCCCAAGCACTGAAGCAAGCATCCGTAGCACATCCTCCCGATAACATTCCACCAGAAAACATAGTAAATGGACCTACACTGGGACCCTATTCAAGATTTCCTATGAAGGGTTGAACCCTACATACTAAGGTTTGATGAACAACCCCACCTAGTTGTAAAAATATAGCCCTCCTTCAAAAACCCTACTCCGATCCTCCATGCAATTGAAGGTAACCATGAAGTAGTTGTTTGCTAGTAACAAAATCTCCATTTGCCCTTCCAGTGCCCAACATCTCTGAGCCCAGTTCTCCAAAAACTGCAGAGAAACCCTCATCCCTATAAACTTATAGTATAATGAATGTTTTGAAAAGTAATCAACATCTTCCGCTATCATCTCTAGAGGAATACTCAACCTTGGCCTCTTGCTGCACTTCTCCAGGAAACCATTAATCTTCGAGATCAGAGAGCCCCCAACACTTCCAGCCCTGGACTCTGAGGCAAAAAGGTTATTATCAAAGGTCTTTACATTTTGGGGTGGAGATTTCAAACTCACCGCAACTCAGAAATCTATATCGTGAGATGCCTTCAAGGCCTCTAAACTAGATCTAGACATCGCACCACTCAGAGATCTCACCTCTCGAAAGGAAATGGGCAAGGATGCCACACCCCCTTGCAAGAACACACACTCTCCTCACCATGCATATTAAAACCCCCACTACCTTCCCTGCGAATAGGCTACGAATCCACAGGAACCCCAAGCCCCTACCTCTCGCAGCACCTCCCACCACTCGGAGCCACTGCACCACCTTCCAGCCCCGCAGCCCTAGAGCTAACCCCTCCCGCAGCAACACCCACACCTGCAGACGTTTCCCTCCTGCCATCGCACCAACATGCAGGTTCCACTCACAAGCTAGGGTTGCGACGTCCTAGCCCACGTACGACTCCCACCATGCACAACTCCATCCAATCTGCTTTTATTTTTCTACTCAATGATATATATATATTTTTTATTTTTTTCGGCCAAGGAAAATTTGATAAAACCATTATCAAACAAAAGAAAATAGAGAATGCAACAAATGAAGAAATGAAGAATCCTCCTACAAAATTTCAGAATTGGAAGTTGCAACCAATTCAACTTAAACAGCGTACACTCAATATTGACTAATGTGTGCTTTCCTGTATAAACCTTCCTCTAAATTTCATTTCGTTTCATTCGACCATTTCTATTGATACCCCATATTCGCTAGACAATAGAAACTACCTCCACTGTAAAGAATGTGCAACCTCCATATTTACAATATATGGTTATATTGCAAAGTCTCTCGTATTCAACAAAAAATAATTGTAGATTCATATATAATGATAATTAATAGATGAGTATGATAATTATATAATATATTATAGTATGATAATATATCATATTATAATATATATTTATATTATATTACATAATATATATTTAATCAATTAAATATATACAGGCATATTAATGGAAATTGTTTCATGAAGTATAAATAAAATTTAGAAGCAGGTTCGTATATGACAACACACACTAGTCATTGCTTATTGTGTGTTGTTTAAGCTCAACCATTGCAATTCCAAACATTGTTAATTTAAAAATTCCTTTCAACCATGTTGAAAGAAAAATAAAAAAAGACAACCTATGAGGAGCACTACATGAGGATATTTTCATCTATTATCAATGTGTTTGATTTGGAAGTTGTTTATATATGGGTGGTTACACGTTTCATTTGGACACATCATATTTAAGAATCGTGATTTATATTTATACATTATTTATAATTGCTTAAGGATCAAGGAAGAAGATAGATGATAAATTATCATCCATAGAATGCCTTCTCGAAGAGATCAAGGAAGTGAATTTAGAGAATCAAAGTGAACTACAAGAAGTATGATGTAGAACGAAATTATGTGAGTAGAGAGTCTAAGAATTTTATGATGTTAACAATCTTGAGTGTGTCCATTTTGGAAAGTTTTTAAGTGTACTTTCGATGAACTATGTTGAACGTATGTAGAATCTATGTGTTAGTTATCTATTTGTGTAATATTGTTATAATCATGCAGTTGTGTTCTAGCATGTCAAAAGACCACTTCTAGCAAATTGTTACATACTTAGGATTGAATTTTACACTTAGTGATATTTTGAAGGTTGAATTTTTCCCTCATTAAAGGTTTTCATAGTGTATATCTTGATTCAATTTATTGTGGCTATTTTATTTATGTTTGTGTTATTTATATCTTGGTTGCATGATTGGGTCATCCTTTATTACATCTTTTTCCTAATAGTACATTATAGATTGATTTAAAATGGAATCCCAACATAACATGTTGTGGAGACTAAATTTTATAAATGGCAAAACAGATAAGCGGGAGCAAGGGCGGGCGTGGTCCAAGGGTTAAGGTTTTCTACTGAAGATAAACATGCAGAGGAGGTGCACGAGGATGATGATGGTGGTTTGGAGAATATGGAGGGTGTGGCTTGCACTCTCTCAGTTCCATCGAGGGCTTTGTTCGAGGAGGGTGTCTACTCTTGGTCATTTGCCCTTTTTCTCTATTTGGGAAACTTTGTTTTGGCTCAAGACTTTGTGAGGGCGTTGAGATGGAGTCATGTTTTAGGTTTCTTTTGTTTCAACATTGCTCTATGTACCCTGATCTGCATGAGCCAAAGCGGGGTTATGGGCCTATGTTTCTATCCCAGCTATGGTTTTGTTATGATCATGTGTTGCAGTGATGGGAGAATTTGGGATCTGAGTAGAGATGTCAATGTGGGATTTTCTCTCCCCTTGAGATTTTCTTTAGCCAGTGATCCTCTTCTCACGGATATGGCTTTGGTGTTGCAGGAAGTTCATTCCCATGATCTCTACATTCTGCAGTCTTTGTTGTTTGTGTTGGGGGTTTTCTTGGCCCTCTTTTCTCATTTTTTTGGTGGTCCTCTAGAGGGATGTCAATCCTGCTTCTTTTTGGTAGGAGTGTGGACTGTGAACTTCACTATTTCTATTTTTCTCAAGAGGGTTTTTATGGGGTCTCTAGCTTTCATCTTTCTTTTCCCCTCAGCCTATTCTATAGAGGTGAATCGCTCTTCTATTGAGGGGAAGAGTGGTTGACTAGTTAAAGATGGATGGAGTCCTTTAGGGATCTTTGTTATTCTTTTTTTTAGGCCTCCTATCTATTTTATTTCATCTCCGGATTGTTGGGTCTCTGTCACTTTTCTCCTATGGAGGTGGAGACTTTGGTAGAGCTTGTTTTCCTAGAGTTTGACTTTATTTTGCCTCTTTTTCTTCTTAAGGTTTTGGGAGCCTCTCTAGAACTAAT